>NC_092504.1:144915407-145215407 GCF_047511675.1 Marmota flaviventris | reverse complement strand
TGTGAAAACAGTGACAATGTATTGTGATTCTTGAATTTCTTTTTCTGCTATGTGGTCATCACATCCATTCCCTGTCATTCCAAGGGGTTTGGCTCCAGCTCTCATGCTTATCTCCACTCCATGTCATCTTGAAGCCAGAATTAGATAGGCAAATAGGCAAGAGTCAGATCCAGAGAATGGAGAGATTGAAATGGTATCCTTCAGAGCCCTTCCTCTACTCTTATCAAGAATGTGCCCTTGCTCCAAACTGCTAAGGTAATCTGTCCCAGGTCTACAGGGAGTTATAAAAGTTGTTAATTAATGTGTACTAAGCATCTCCTGGGCCTAGTCACATATGCAGGAAGGAGAGAGATAAGAGAAAGGTAGCAGGAGAACAAAGGAAGCCTAGGATGCACAAAAAGGCAAATACACCTTCCCTTTATAGGATACCAGGATACCAGCTACACCCCCTTCTCCCTCCTGGAAGAAGTCTGTTACCCCTTTTTTAAAATAAACTCTGCTTTATATGCTTGCCGTGCCATGTTTCTCTAATGTTATACTCCAACATGTGAGGGAACAGAACTCGTCGCTGGTAATGGGAGATATCAATCTCACACGGGAAACTTTTTTACATGTAAGAATTTAACTATTTATAATGTTCAGAGGGAAGTTTCAAAACAAAATGTCTAAGAAAAAATATTAAAATCTTCCCTCTCCATGTGCTTCAGGAATTTTGTACATCTTTGATGGAACATCTAAAGAATGCTGACTTCTCTGTGGGTTTGGCTCACTGGCTTATTTATGAGAACTCAGTCATGCACTAGTCTCAAGGCTATCACCCCTCTCTTTAGGGATCAGTGCTGTGGGAAAGAAGTGTCCTTGGTGGGGATCACTATGTCATGCACATTGTTAGAACAGAGTTTGTGGGAAGCCATTCTCACGCGTGACTGGGTGACTCCCGGTTTGGGTCTGAGGCTTCTGGCTGTGTCGGAATTTTCCCGGCCCTTTCCTGATGAGAGAACCCGTCCGTGTGGGGGTGTGACTGACCACTGACCCTGGGGGCCCAATCACTGACCCTGACCTTGGAGTGCAGTCCCCCCTCAACCTTCATTGGATGGAATTCTCCCCTGAATTTCTTGTTCCCCAATAAAAGGCTACTCCCAGGCGTGTTCACTCTCTCTCTCTCCTGCTAGCCCTGAGTAATCCTTGCTGCCCTGCTGGGCGGTTAGAGGTTGGAGCCAGAGAGGGGAGCCGTCTCGGACCCGGCAATAGAAATAAGGTAACTGAGTCTGTGTGTTTTATTTTGATCTCTTCTAGCTAACTTTATGCCAAGAACCTCATTAATGAAACCATTGCGCAGGCCGCATGGTGGAAGAGTTTTCTTTGTTCTAACTTCTATTTAAAGAGCCCCACTGTGAACAAGACTTTGGAGTCTCACCTGTAAAGACAATGCTTTGCTGGGGATTTCCCAGCCAGGATACTGAAAAGCTGTCTCTGGACTCCCCAGCTACATGGCTTCAGGTGTTGGTGTTCCCCTGATATGATGATGTATTTTCTTCTCTATCTCTCTTGCCTATCACTTTTGCTTTTGCTCTTGCTTTCATATTATTAATAAAAGAAATATAATCTCATGTAAAGAGTGTCTTTATTGTCTATTGGATCTGACCTGCCAAATTCAGCAGCTACACATGAGAAATGCTTTAATGTAATAAATATATGTATGTAGTATACAATCTAATCAGTAATCATCATCATTCACCTTAATGTTTTTCATTACTATGGAGAAAATATTGAGAAGACTTTTGTCTTTGAATACATAGTGCATTTGGTCACCCTGCTATATAATGTCCCCTCTGCTTTCTGGCTTTATGTCTGGCCATATAATTTTTCCTCTTACCCATGCTCCCAACATGACGTCAGACATCATGTTGTCACATAGCAAAGTGTGTACTCACCAGAGTCCAAACTGATGGAACCTCTTGATCCTCGATTTTCAGCCTCTTAAAATTCTGAGGAAATGACTTTTATTATAAAGTAACCAGCATGGATATTTTCTGATAGCAACAGAAAATGGATTTTTAGAATGTTATTCAACTTAAATTTGTAAACATTTTTGTACTACTTAAATTTTTAAAACAAATAGAAATGAGAACTATAAATAGAAAACTAGAATCTCAGTGGCAATAAATTGTGTATTTACTTGCATAGCTGTAGTTACTATTGTTTCTTATTATTTCTTATGCACTCATGGTATTGTCTTATCATTTTATTTCAGTTTAATGGCTCTGGTAACAGTTTTTGAGGAGTTGTTGACTTACAACAAACTTTTCAGTATATAAATCTTTTTTTGCTTATCTTCTGAAGCACAGTTTTTCCAGGAATAAAATTATCAGTTGATGATGAACCCAGTCTAATTCAATCTTTTTTTTTAATATTTTATTTTTTAGTTGTAGTTGAACACAATACCTTTATTTTATTTATTTTTATATGGTGCAGAGGATCGAACCCAGGGTCTCGCACGTGCTAGGTGAGTACTCTACCCCTGAGCTACAACCCCAGCCCCCTAATGCAATCTTACGATTGGGAGCCATCTTGTCACAAAGTTATGAAAAGCACATTTCTGTTTTACTGTAAAATACTAAGATTTCTATTTGGCTTGACCATACTTTGAGACTGTCCCCTGATGTTTTAAAAACTTGTTTGGAATTCCTGCCCATGCTCTGAATTTACCCATGCCTGACTCTCCTTGACAAGGTGGCACCTCAGTAGCACCTCATAAATCCAGGCTTTCCCTGACCAGATAACAACCCTCTCTGAAACCTCAGTAGTGCCTCGTAAACTCTGATGTTGGGATCTGAATTTACTCCCTAACTTGAAATATCAAGCCATGTAGATCATTAATCTGCTATCTGCCGTTGTATTACATTTGCTAGAACCCTGTTAGCTGTAAGTTTCCGAAGATACTCACTTTTATAAATTTTTGTTATAAAAAGGTCTCTGCCCTTTGATCAGAGCTGTTCTCTAGCCCCACTTTGGGTGAGACAGCCACTGGCCAGCTCTCTTATGTACACAATATAAGTTTGCTTTAATTTGATTTAAAATTGGAGTCAGTGATCTTTTCTTTGTGTTGTGGTTTAAGAGTTGATAAAAAAAAAATTTAAGAAATTTAGTCAAGTTGTGCAACTTCCTTCCAATCTCCATGGATTCTGAAGACCTGTCAGATAATTTTAGATGCTGTCTTATATATAATAGGTTCTCTCTTACCACTCTCAATATTACCTATTTGTCCTTCAACAATTTCACTACAATAGTTCCCAATCTCAGACGTCTGTTAGCTATAGAAAGTTCCAGAAACAGCAATTTATTAGTTTTAAATTGCACAATGTTCTGAGTAGCATGATGAAATCTTACCCATCCCACCCCATCCTACCCGGGGTATGAGTCAGTGCTTTCTCCAGCATTCCCACAGTTTATATACTGTTTATACAATACCTTCCTGTTTGTTTCTATTCATCATCCTTGTTATGAGATTGACTGTCATGGTATTTCTGTGCTTGTGCTGAAGTAAACCTTTCTTGACTTACACATGCCTCAAAAGTCATTTGATTTTTATTCTTATTGCATTATTAGCAGCTTGAGCCTGAGAAAAGACAGACCTTGACCCTTTACTAACAGAAAAGATATTTCTACTTAGAACATTATCCAGGAAATTGAGATGTGTTATTAGAGACCATAGGTTGTGACTAACCTATGGTCACAAATAACCTCAAGAGAATGGCCAATAACCAGGAAATGACCTCTACTGCATTGTAATGCTAAATATCTAACCATAAAGAAAATAGAGCCTAATTTCCAAAACATGGTATATTCCAAAGCATTATTTTTAAATCACTCATGTAACCAAGACTTTCAGGTAGATTCCTGACTCCTGAATTGAACTTGATTCATATGACAACACAAGGTAACCCCCAAGACCATCATGATCTGAGAGGCTAGATCTCAGTCCCTGTGCACAAAGAGTGGAGCCCTCATTCTCAACAAGGGCAATGCTATAATCTGCACCCATGGAGGAAAATAAGCCTCATTTTCACACCATATAATGTATGCCGGAACATGTAATTTTTTTTTTTTTTAGTTGTAGATGGACACAAAACCCTTATTATTTTTTTTTAACGTGGTCCCATAGATTGAACCCAGTGCCTCATGAATGCTAGGCAAGCGCTCTACTACTGAGCCACAACCCGGCCACGGAACATTTATTTTTACTGATCTTGGACTAACTAGTTCCAACTTCTACAAACAATAAAATTTGCCTTCTGAAAATTCATATCTCACCATAATAATTGACATGTCCTCCCCCAATTAGAGAGTCACTTCTTTGGAAGAGATTTTCAAATATATATTTGCTATAAACTTTGCTTTATGTCAAAAATAATATATATATATACATACACACACACACACACACACACACACACACACATCTGTACTGAACATGACCAAGGCTATTTGATCCTTCTGTGTATCAAATAACCAGTGCTCTCTCAGTGCTGAAGGTTGACCAGGGCCGCCTGAATCCTTCCACTTGTCAGATGAGCATCACTTACCATTGCTGAAATTGGAGCGGGGCCCTTTGCTCCTTCCACCTATCAGATGACCGGGCTCTCTGTATGCTGAACATGGACCTGGACTCTTTTTATACTTCCTTATGTCATACATTTTCTCTATGCTGACCAAGTGTCGTGTTAGTCTTTCCACATGTCACATGACCAAAGCTCTCTGTGGCCAGATGGATACCAGGGCTTTTGGAATACTTGCATGTGTCACATGATCAGTATTCTTCTGTACTGAACATGAACCAGGGCTCTTTGAATATTTCCATGTATCAGGATGACCAGCTTTCTCTTTTTGTTGAAACTGAAATAGGGCTCTTTGCTATCTCTCCCTGTCAGATGACCAGCACTCTGTGTGCTGAACATGTACCAGAGCTGCTTAGATATTCATGTCACAGGTCCAGGACTCTCTCTGTGCTGAACTTGAACAAGGCTTATGAATCCTTCCATGTGTCACATGACTAGGGCTTGCTCTCAGTAGAACATAGACAAGGGAAGTTTGAATCTTTCATGTGTCAGATGACCAAAGCTCTCTTTGGGCAGAATGTGGACCAGGGCTGCTTGGATACTTCCATGTGTCACATGTCCAGTGCTCTCTGTTGTGAATATGAACCAGGGCTGTTGGTATAATTCCATGTGTCACATGACCAGCACTCTCTGTGCTGAAAGCGAACCAGGAGTGCTTGAATGCTTTTGTGTGCCATACGACTAGTGATCAATCTGGGCTGAACTTGGACCATGCTGATGAATCCTTTCATGTGTCACATAACTAGGACTCTCTCTGGGTGGAACGTGGACCACAGAAGTTTGGATCCTTTCATGTATCAGATGACCAAGACTTTCTCTCTGCTGAACATGGAACAGGGTTGTGTGGATCCTTCCATGTGACAGATGACCAGCATCTCTCTGTGTTGAATGTGGATAAGGAGTATGTGAATCCTTCCCCATGTGGCAGGAGACCAACGTCTGTTGGTGCTGACAGTCAATCTTGACTGCTTGAATCCTTCCATGTTTCACATGTCCAACACTCTCTGTGTGCTTAATGTGGATGAGGGCTGCTGACATCCTTCCATGTGTCATACACCCAGCGCTATTTGCACTGAACATGGGCCAGGCCTATTTGAATCCTTCCATGTGTCAGATGATGAGCACTCTGTTTGCTCAAAGTGGCTCTTTGGTCCTGCTGCCAGTCTGATGACTAGGGTTCTCTGTGTGCTATACATAGACTAGGGCCTTTTGGACTCTTCCACTTGTCACATTACCAGTGCTATCTCTGTGTGGAATGTGGACTAGGGCTGTTTGAATATTTCCATGTGTCAGATAACCAGCTCTCTCTTTCTGAAAGTGGTTCAGAGCTCTTTGGTACTTTTGCCTATCAGATGGCCATCAGTCTCTGTGTGCTGAACATGGATAAGTGCTGCTGGTATCCTTTCAGGTGTCACATGACCAGCACTATCTCTGTGCTGAGCATGGGCCAGGGTTGCTTGAATCTTTCCATGTGTCACATGACCAGGGCTCTGTGTGAAACTTTGATAATAAATGTTTGAATCCTTCCATGTGTGAGATGACCAGGGCTTGCTTTCTGAGGAACATGTACCAGGGCTGCGTGAATCATTCCATGTGTCAGGTGACCAACCCTCTCTCTGTTCTGAACATGGACTGAGGATGCTTGGATCCTTCCTCATGTCACATGTCTAGTGAATTCTCCATGATGAACATGGACCAGAGTTGTTGGCATCCTTCCTCATGTCACATGTCTAATGAATTCTCCATGATGAACATGGACCAGGGTTGTTGGCATCCTTCCATGTGACATATGAGCAGGACTCTATCTGTGCAGAACATGTATCAGGAGTGTTTGAATCCTTCCACATATCACATGAACTGCGCTCTCTCAATGCTAAACATAGACTATGGCCTCTTAAATCCTTCCATGGGTCACATAAACAGTGCTCTCCATTCTGAATGTAGACCAGGAATGTTTGTATTCTTTAACATGTCAGATGACTGGTATTCTCTCTACTGAACATGGACAATTCTTCCACATGTCAGCTGACCAGCGTTCTCTGTGCTGAATGTGGACCCGGGCTGCTTGGATCCTTTTACATGTCACATGACCAGCTCTCCCTCTCCGTGCTGAACGTGGACCAGGACTGTTTGAATCCTTCTGCATGTCACACGACCAGCACTTCTCTGCTGAACACAGACCAGGCTGTGTGAACCCTTCCACATTTTAGATGAACAGCCCTCTCTCTGTGCTGAAAGTGGACCAGGGCTGTTTGAATCCTTCCACCTGACACTGAACAGCACTCTCTATGTACTGAACAGGGACATCCTTCCACATGAAATCTACTAGTGTTGTCTGCAAAATTTTCAGACCCAGTGCAAAAAGAAAATCTGAGCCCTAGCCAGAAGCGGGGGAGTCAACCCCTCTTTCCCATGGCCTGCTGCCCCACACTGGTGAACAGGCAGATACCAAGGGATCCTGACCTCCTTGCAGGGTGCTGCTCAAAGCTCTATTCTCTGGCCTTCTCAATCATCTTGGCCATCTTGTGCCGCTAGCCTTGGTGTGGATGGATGGCCTTTGCCTTGGCCCAGATACATGATGTTTGGCTCTCTTCTTGCCATGTCAGGATCCCTTTGGGCACGAAGAGACTAAATGAACCCTTTTGGCAAGAAGAGACTAAGTGACACCCGCCCTTACTCCCAAATATTCTAAGCAGAGAACAGCCATGGTCATGGGACAGGGGTGAGAGGAAGACCAAGAATATGTCTTGGGAAGTGGGGAGGGAATGGAAGGACAGCTCCGCTGTGAGACAAGAATTCAAGTACCAACTGTCTTGTTAAACTTCACTTAGGAAATACAAATTCCAAGATAAAATTATTAAGAATTCTGTGGCCTTCCAGAGACCCCTAGGGTTACATAAGCATTTTTTATCCCTGCTTGTACTGGGAAAGTAGCTAGGAATGATCTTGTTATAAATACCACTAAGCACAGAGATAGGGACTTGGGACCATGGTGTGGAGAGAAGGCTGTGCTCCACTCTGAATTACTCTTTGATGTATAGAACAGCAGTTTTCAGGCTGAAGACTGAGTTACTCCATTTTGAGTATATGTGTCAAGTTAGGATGACTCCACACCTTGTTATATAAACAAGGTGGTTGAGTCAACAACCACCATCTGCCCAGCACCACCATAAGGCACAAATTGATAAATAACTTATATGTGCCAACTTGTCAAACTAAATCCAGGAGCACCTGGACATGACAAATCGTATCAGAAATAGCAAATATAGGGTTTATCAACCCTACCAGATGAGAACCCTTCTCTCACTAGAGAACCAAAAATAAAGGAGGATCCCTGGCCCCAGAATGAACACAACAGCACCTTGACCCCATCACCTGGTCGGTCATTCCAGGAAAATCACAATTGCAATTAACTGCCAATTTCCTGTCTCTTTTGGACTTCAGAAAAGCAGTTTCTCCTGCCTGTGATGACCACGCATGACACCTGGAGCACTGTGAAACTGACACTGCTGCCAGTCTGTCTGCACCCTCTGCTTTGATAACTCTGAGGAACTGGTTCTATAAAATCCTTATCCAACCACCTACAGTGATTCTTGGACTCTGCATTTCTGTCTGTGCTCTTGGCTCAGCATCCTGTAACCCTACAGCCCCTTTCCCTTTGTCAGTCTTTCTGTGACCTAGTTATGTATCACCATGTGAAGTATGTGTGACTGGAGTATTACCAGTATTAGAATTTAAGTTTGTAATGGAATGAAAGAATTTGTGCTTGCCTGGCTTATGTCTCTCAGGTGACCCACAAGTATTCAGAGAACTGCCACTGCTGAAAGTGGTACAGCCCATGAATTTACTATCATTCAGCAAATTCTGACATTGTGGAAAGGCATGTTTGGTCCAGGTTAATGACAGCTCACTAGCAACAGAAGTGTAGTAAAAAATGGGGAGAGAGATGCCTGAGGTTGATCATTCTAATAAAAAAAGAATGTGTATCAAGGTGCAAACACCCATCCAGCTGATGCATAACAAATAGGTAGAGGTATCAAAAGAAGACAAGGTGGGACTTTCCAGTGGGAGGCATGCAAAGACAGCCATGACCCCCAGGAAGATACAGGATGGGGTCAATTTCAGGAGGGGATGATGTAGGCTGAGTGGGCGGGAGAGACTGAGATGTATTTTGAGCCCAACTGAGTTGGTGATCAGAATTTCACCCTACCCCCACCACAGGAAAGATTATTTGCAATTTTCTACTTTTTAATTTTAAAGTTGGGCCCAGAAACTGTGATTTTTTTTGGTGAACAGGCAGATTGTAGTGCTTATGTAGGACAACTCTGTACCTTACAATGTGAGATTCGGGAGTTCTACCATTCAACCCCAGGATAATCTTCCAGAACCATGGCCTAACTCTGTGGTGAATTAAGAGTTAGGGTTGGTTTCACCAATAAGTGCTGATGGAGCCCCTTGACTGTCCCTGTGGCTGAGACCTGAGGCAGAAGGGAAGCAGTACACTGAGTTGCACCTGAGAAAAGGCTGTTCCCCAGACATATTCATGGGTGGTTGAACATTTGTCAGAAGTTCCATATTTATACCATTTTGAGACCTAGGTGGGTTCTAGCCATCTGTATATATAATTTTATATGCCATACAAGTGAGAAGCATCCCCCAGAATACAGGAGAGGCTGGGAAATCAATGGGCCCATATCCTACAAGCACAAAAGACTACAAAGGAATAAAGTTTACTTAAGAGTTTTAAGCTCTCCTCCACAGTTGGCAGGTAGGGTGGGTAGGTATCCCTGCTTGAGAAGTTACCTGCATAGAGAAAAAACAGATCTATAAAGGAACATTTTAGGTTTGGGGATGATAGATAAGATGTAAAGCCATAATTGTTAAAAAAAAGTCTAAGTAGGATTCTTGAATGGGGGGGCCACTGGTATTATGGTAATATTCTGTACTGGTGTCCACACATTACTCATCTGAGAAAAATCAAGATTAATAGGTCATCAAGAGAGGAGATAACTAGCTTGGGAGCTGCTCATCCATGGGCCTCCTCTTGAAGATGTATTTTAGGTCCCCTATTTGTTCACAACTCCCCTTTTGTGGATCCACACCTCCTCTGGGTAAGCTGTCCTCAGTGTGGACTTGACTCAAAAGAGTAATGAATCTAGCTAGCAACACCAGGCACCTTTATTGCTGCAGGGGTAGAAAGAACAATCAAAGGGCCCTTGCAAGGAATTAACTGACATCCTGGAGATCTAGAACTCGATTCCCAAGTGTGCATAAGGCAGGGGCACATGACTATTCCCTTCCATCTTCCTGGTGTCCACAGTCCTGGATGATCTATTAGAATTGATTTAGGGAAGTTGTATATTGTGTTATATTGATGGTTTCAAGTTTAATAGGTCAGAGAATAGGAAAGTTCTGCCACATGGCATTTCAAAGGGACAGAGTTAAAGATAGGCCTTGGGAACATGGAAGAGCCACAGGGAGGATTTCCGCCCAAGACATGAAAGTTTCCTGACAATTACCCAGGAAGAATGAAGATAGTTATTTAATGCCCAGGACTCCGGTCATTTGTTGAGTGATCTGAGATATGAAAGAGGGTCCATTATCACTTTGGAAGACTTGATCTTCAGGACATGCTCCATTTGAGTTGAAGAGTTCCCATCCATTTTGTGAAGGGATCCTCAAACCAGTAGGAATTAATGTCCTTTGCAAGAGGGTAAATAGGTAGTGTCTACTTGCCAGCCCACCCCTGGGTAAGTTCCTCAGCACTGTACAGTGGAATAAGGGAAAGAAGTCTGATATTTAATGGATAATTTGAGCCCAAAGGTGATATGATTGACAAACTTCCTTTATAGTCTTGGAAAGTCCCTTGTCCATGAATTACCTTTTGCAAATTAAGTAACAGCTATCCCATCAAAGTGGCAAGTTTCATGGAACCTTTTATAAGTATCATTGTAGAGACTGAGGGATTTATTAGATAAGGTGGTCCGGTTTGAAAAATCCATTAGGGTCAAGGTTATAACCCTGCACAATCATCCATTCCCTCTACTTTGAAAGGAAGGTACGAGTTCCAACAGAGCAGGATGAGGGCCTCAAAGATGAGCTCTTCCCCTTGCCCAGCAGCCATGTATACCTTTCAATCTGTCTTCTTACCTTTCAGACCCTCCTGCTAATGTCCTTCTGCCTAATCTAACACCCTTATCCAATTTGTTCTACTGTTAATATCTTATAATAGTACACCATACCTGTCAAAACTATGAAATCAACATTGGCACACTACTTTTAAGTAAATTCCACACTTTATTCAGATTTCACTAGTTTATCATTAACATCATTTCTGTTTGAGGATTTCAGCCAAGATACTACATTTAGTTGCTAGATATCACTCCCTTTGGTGTGACAACATCCTACTTTTTTGAAAGGGGAGGTACTAGGGATTTAACTCAGGGGCACTTGATCACTGAGCCACATCCCCAGTCCTATATTGTATTTTATTTACAGACAGGGTCTCACCGAGTTGCTTAGCACCTTGCCATTGCTGAGAGGCTGGCTCTGAACTCACGATCCTCCTGCCTCAGCCTCTGGAGCCACTAGGATTGCAGGTGTGCACCACCATGCCCAGCACCTTCCTATTTTTCTTGTCTTTTTTTGTGTTGAATGATGATTAGATAACTTATAAAATGTCCATCAATAATCCTGATTTCTTCTCACAGTTTAGGCTAGGGTATGAACTTTGAGGAAGAATAAAAAAGAGAAAGGTGAAGTGTTCTCACATCACATCAGAGGACACACCATCACCACAACTTACCACTGATGTCAGCACTGATCACCAAGTGGTATGTGTCATTTTCCTCCACTGTAATGTTATGCTTCCTTCCTTTTTTCTCATTATACCCTTTGAGATTTACAAAGCACAGACCACACTCAAGGTGGTGTTACAGGGAAGGGGGATTAAATTCCACCTTCTAGGTAAAAATGATTTATTTTTCAAGATGAAAAGTAATTTTTTTAAAATTTCATATATATATGCTAAGCACCACAACAAGTTCATGGTAAACATACAAGAAAATGCAAGTGCTACCATATACCAAAAAAGTAAAAAATAAATTCATGTGGAATAGTGAATATTTTCAAAGAAAAGCAATCTTTGGGCAAAGCACTAAAAGTAGAACAGAATCTGGACAGATGAGAATAGACAGAAAGGCACAGAAGATGGAGAAATTAGCATATTCAAAATATGGGGGTAGAAAAGGGCAGATTTTTTAAAGTTCAATTTCAGACAAAACATAAGCTTTAGTCCAAAGTCTGGACATGTGCCATACATGCACATATATGGACACCTGACCCAAGGGAAACATTCACTTAAAATCTTCAGTTAAGAACTTTATGGTTTATCACAAATGTATAATGTTATGGCTAATCAGGCTCTCCAAAACCCCTATTTTGAAATCCTAACCTCCTACTACCTCTGAATATGACTGTGTTTAAAGACAAGGTCCTAAAGAGGTAATTAAGGGTCGATGACACCATTAGTGTGGGCCCTCATCAAATACGACCAGTGGTTTTTAAGAAAAGTTGACTCAAGCAGAGAGACACAAAAAGAAAACCATCTGAAGACAGGGGGAGAAGACTACATCTATGTGCCAGGGACAGAGGCCTCAGGAGAAACATGGAAACCTGGTCTTGGGCTCCCAGCATCCTCCTAAGTTTTGGTCCTTTAAACCCCCA
This sequence comes from Marmota flaviventris, assembly GCF_047511675.1. NCBI lineage: Eukaryota > Metazoa > Chordata > Mammalia > Rodentia > Sciuridae > Marmota > Marmota flaviventris. The sequence continues at coordinate 145,203,063 of NC_092504.1, read as the reverse complement.
TTCTGTGGTACTTTATTAGGAAAACCCTAGCAAACTAATGTGAATTGTTATTTGGAATCTAAATAAGATGAAATCTAGCAAAACTTGCAAAGTGTAGCATTCATTTCGATGCAGTATTTAAGCCTTGTTATTGAAGAGTTCTTTCAGCTCATTAGCAAGATGAGGTGAGTGAAGATGAAGTCAGAGAAAGTAAGGGTGAAATGCAGTGAACCTTATAGGCAGTGCATTCAAGGTAAAATTTAGCTAAATTTGTCTATTCTGACCCTTACCTTAAAAGCAGTTTTTGCTGACTGAATTCTTTCCCCACATGGTAAGGCAGGGACGGCATGGAAGTTTCTGCAGATCGCTAGGGCACTCTCCTAGTTATTGAACCCTTTTCCCTACCAGCAAGTGCTGCAATGTGCTGCCTCAAACGATCCTCTTTTGTGCTTTCTGTCAGAGAAAAATAAGATGGAAAATAGTACAATTCGGTAAGCTCACATCCAGTACAACAGCGGTCCCAGGCTGATGACCCTTTCTCTGCCCCCCACCTATGCTGAGATCCCCAACCTTCTCAGCAAAGGGCACAGGGGGCGGCTTCCTGCCTGCGCTGCCAACCTGGGGGTGGTGTCACACAAGGGACAGACAGCAGACGGATGGCCTCTGGGCACTTCATACCTCTTTCTCCTTCTGATACGTAACAGACAGGTGAGAACAAGAACTTAAGGGAATAAATCTACAAAATGGGCCCGCTGTGCTTCTTTTCCAACAAGCAGGTGACCTGCAGCCCCGTGTGCCTGCTGGACAGGCCGCGTCACATTCCTCAGGAAACGTCCAACTACCCTGAAGTGGGAGACTTCACAGGCCACACCCCAAGCTCAGAGGGAGTAAGGACAACTGCAGCCAAAACCCGGCAGCAGGGCCAGGGTGCCCAGGGTGCGCAGGGTGCGCAGGCGGCCAGGACCGAGCCGGCCTGCCGTCAGCCAGCGGGAGAGGCGGGCCTGGCGGGCTCTCCGGCAACTCCCCGGGGTGCCCGGGCAAGCTGGAGTGCAGCAGGGGCCGCTGCCCCGCTCCCCTGGGCCAGTCCCTCCCCTAAGCGCGCCCTTCCGCAGCCTCCAGGGCACTCCCGCCCGTCGCCCGGAGCCACGAGCCTGGGACCTTTCTGACTCGGTCCCACCATCAGGCTGGGGGCGGGCAGGTCTTCACGGCGCCTCGGTTGCGGGGGGCCTCAGCTCTGCTAACTCCCACCCTGACGCTGGGCGCCCACCGGGGACAGACGCTGGCGCTCCAGAAACGGCGACTCCAGCGGAGGCAAGAGTGCTGGAAAACGCACAAGAGGACCTCGAAAAGCTAGCCTCACATAAGACATCCTGGGGGCAAAGGTGACTCCTAAACCAACCACCTGAGGTAAACCTTCGCCCCACTTGATTCAGTGAGCCCGCTCTCCTCAGCGGCGGGATTTCATGGTATCGCGAGAATGTCTTGGTCTCGCGCATGCGCATAAGCCTGGACCCGGCGATTGCCCTTCTCTGACCGCAAGCCGCGAGAGGATTTCACAGTCTCGCGACAACCGTCTGCTCTCGGGCACGCACGGGAACCGGGATCCGGCCATCCTCCCGCCCCCGTGGCACGTCCGGCGCGTCACGACTCCATAAGAGCGCGTGCGCGGCGAGTTTCGCCCTTTTGCGTCAGGCGTCGTCTGGGGTGCTGTACCTGCGTCGTCCTGGTCGCCCAGCTCGTAACTGGCCGCAGCTCGTGCCGAGGTGGGAGTGCGGGGGGATCGCGTCTGCGGAGGCGTGTGGGGGAGTCGCGAGGCGGCGGCGGAGGGCCTGGGGTGGGTGCTGCTGGCGGGCCTGCGCCGAACCTCCATGTGTCTTTGGGACCTGTCGGCCGTGGCAGTCTCCCTTCCTAGCCATGGAAGAGCATATTCTTGTTTATTGGCAAAGCTGTCACCATTTAATTGGTATCAGATTCTGACTTGCACAAGTGACATTCTTCACTAGAAAGCGGGAGGATGACGGGTTGTTAGGCAGGCTTCCCTGAAACATTGTTCAGATCCTACAGGAAGCGGCGCCCTGCTGACGAGCGGCAGAAACCGTGACAAGGTACTTTCACATTTATGGAATTTCCGAGTTAATCTGAAACCCTTTATCGCGGCTGCTGAAAAGCTAAAGTTTGCTCGTTCTGCTGGCTTTTTATAACGTTAAGAGTAACTAGGAATACCTGAATTGCTATCTCATTGCTACAATGCTGGTTTTCTTTTCTTGCAGACGTCAAGAAATCCAAAGTGACGGTGGGTAAAGGCCTAAGCAGCATCTTGCAGTGGATCACCGAACTTAAATTTTAGTTGGGGAATGGGTATTTTGAGTAACATTCTGGAAACTATCAGGGCACTATTTATAATATGAGCCTGAATTATTTTGAATTTGTATTTCAGATGCATCCTTGGTATGATTGAATAAAATGGTTCACATGACTACTCGCTGTTACTTGACTGAATTGAATAACAGTGAAGAGATAGAATACTTTGTTTACTGTGCAGAGACTGGGTATAGCATTTGAGGGAAATTTGTACATAAACGTTACCAGATTACCCCCAAGAGAGAGGTCAGTGTCTTGTATCACACAAAAGATTTAGGCAACCGTACATGTTTTGTGCTTTGTTTACTGAATACTCCAAACTTTTTTTAAAAAATCCTTCTTAGGGGCTGGAGTTGTGGCTAGTCTCTCCTAAGAAAAAATCAGCATGGGTTCTACTTCAGAATTGGGCAAACTGCAGGCCATGTGTTCACTGCTCTAAATTTATGGTTTCCTTGTCTGTTTAAAACTTCTTGCACCATCATTGTAGGTTACTTGCAAAGGGCATGTGGTTAAAAAGGTTCGCTACAGGATTGGGTTACTTTCTGGGCTGTAATGCACATTGTCCTAAGCCTTTGTGCAAGGTGTGCCATGTATAGTTAATCACAGAAGAACTATCCCTGAAGAAAGGTCCTGGAGAGAGGGGGAATCTTAAGCAGTGGGATTCTTGGCATAGCAGATGTAAAGAGTTTCAGAATGTGCCAGTCAGGCTGACAGGTCTATTTAGGAAAACATTCGGGGTAGAATGTGGGCCACTTCCAGAGAGGCAGAGATGACACCTGATTGTGTAGGGTGCTGGAGACTGGACTGGAAGTGGAGCCAGGGCACTGGGCATTGCCCTAATGTAATGTTTGCAGATGGGCATGTGGCTCGGGAGTTGGAATTGCTCCTGGGTGTTTTGTGCATTTTAATGGTTCACGAGTACAAGTTTTGTTTTTAAAACCAACCACCTTTTAGAAAGTTGTTAAGGCTGTTCTGGCAGGTGTTAAAATCTGAAAAGTGATGAAGTACCTGTAGGTTTGCATCCCTTTTTGCAAAAGGGGGCATATGATTTGATTGCAGAAGGGAAATATCTATGTGTAGGCAAAGATTTGGTGTTAATAAGAATGTCCTGTAAGGACATTACATCTGTCTCACCCTCCAGGAAAGCTAGCAGGAAACTTGCCTTTAGTTGAGATAAAAGCAGCACTGGATTTTATTTTATTTTTGCACTTTGAATTTATCAAAGTGCACCAACTAGTTCATCTTAGCAGCAGCCTGTTTTCCTCATTTGAAAATGAGGACCTCTGTAAAATCTTATTGGTCTTTAAGCTATTGTATAGCCACTAATTGCAGTGTGATTGAAGTAGGTTTTTAATAGCACAATAGGTAGGAAAAGCATTTTTATTGGTGTATTTTTAATAGGTTGCATTGTACCAGAATTTTGAAGCCAATTATTGGGGAAGTTCCAGTAGGTGGCACTCTTCCAACACAATCCAGAAAACTTTGAGCCTAAAGTTACAGATCTGATGTGGTTGTTAAAGGTTGTTCGAGTGAGTTAACATATCCAGTAAATCAGTTGTATATTCAACTAGTATTTTTCATGTTATCCAAAATTCATAATTTGCTAGTAGCTTACATATAGAACATTTTTCCTCTTGTGTTTGTTGCTTGGTTCTTAACAAAGATAAAGTATCTTTGTAGCAGATCACTTCATTGGACATTCTAGTAAAGGGTACCTTTAAGATCAAATGTGGGTATGATTCCATACATTATGCTGACTCATAAGGACTTAGTCCAGGCAAATGTAAAACATCTTTATTGAAAATAATCTAGAGAATGTTAAGAGTTGCTCACTGAGTAACAAGAGTTACTCACTGGTGTGGTGACACATGTCTGTAATCCCAGAGGCTGAGGCAGGAGGATGCCAAGTTTAAGGCCAGCCTCAAGGGCTAGGGATGTGGCTCAGTGGTTAAGCATCCCTGGGTTAAGTACCTGCTACCAAAAAAAAAAGGTAAGAGAAAGTTTACTTGGGTAAAATTTGGGTAGGTAACAATGCTAAAGATAACACTGAGGTATCTGAACCAAAACTTCACAAAGTCTCAAAATCAGCAAAGGTACACAATTTCTATAAACAAATATCAAGGAACATGAAACCCTCACAGTTGTCATCTGGTTTACAGGTAAAGGTTGAGGTTAAAAGTTTTTCATAAGTTCCTTTTAATACTATTTGTTCTGAGGTTTCCAGAATCACAGTTTAGTGATGCTTTTTATCCAAGGTACAAAGGCTGAGACTTTGGTGTAAACACCAGGGGAGCCCTTGACTCCACAGCCATACCCCCAGGAAGTCACCCCATACACAACCCAGCTTTCTCCAGGCCTCTTGCACATGAGTGGTCCCCCGCTGTCTCCCTGGCAGCTGTCCACACGTCTGTGTTCCTGGAGGTTTCCAGCACAGAGCATTCTCCCTGTAAACCGACCCTTATACCGTTCTTCACAAAACCTCTTGGGAAGTACAGGGATGGCTGCTTGTTGTAGTGTCCTTGAATAGGCTCGTCCTACTCAGACCAAATATCCATATTAATCAAGGAGATCCAGCTACCAATCAAGTTTAATGAACATTTCAGTCTCCAAAACAAACCCCTGTTGTGACATTGGTATAGTTCAAAGTGAGTGATAACTATAAGTGGCATGTAATGTCATTAGAGGCCTTTCTGATTGTCAGCACTTAACCTTCACACATACTGAATTTTTGAGGAATAATGAGTAACATTTCTGAGTTTGGTAGCAGAGAAAGGTAACCTGGAGAAAGCACATTCATGTGCGCTTTAGTTGTTGAATTCTGTACAATAAAAAGCTAAATTCATGCTGATTTTGCTTTGGCACATTTGAGAATCACCTACTTCACTGAATTTGAGGATTAAATATAAATGCAATAATATAAAATATAAGGTGCTAAATGGGACTATGGCATTGTATAAGGATGACTCAGCTAAAATACCACACATCCTTCTCCATACATAGTTGACACCTAGTGCAGTGCACTCTGCTTGTTGGTAAACCATTCATTACTTTGCTCAGTAGCTTAAATGTATGATAGATAATGTCCTCGTTGTTATCCTAGTTTGAATATAGATTTCATCATATTCTCTTATCCAGTTAACTAAATTGGAATAACTAGGACACACACACACACACACACACAAAAAAAAAAAAAAAAAACCCACCATATAAAATTTACTTCCTTGGTCATTTCTATTAATTCAGATGTGATATCAAAGGACTGATTCCCTTATGAAGTAATGGACCTGGTCCTCAGTGATGTGATGTGCTTAGAGATCAGCACAGTACATTAGGAAGGCCTGTATCTTGACCCTAGTGAGACTGATGTCTGTTTCAAGGCCTATCCTGAGCAAGCACTAGCTGACAGTGCCTAAACTCTAGGCAAGACAAGGCCAAGAAGAATCCAGCTGAACACGATTCTTGCTTTGGGGTTGCAAGTGAGGAGAATGGGAAAGAAGGATGAGGGAGAAAGTGTATTTCCCTTAATCTCAGCCTCCACTTGGCACCTCGACTTTTGTCCGATCTATACTTAGCTTGATAAAGAAACTATTTAACACCAGATCCTTTTGCTAGGCCAAATACATCATTGTCATATGGGGAGCTTTTTAAAATAGACTATGTGGCCTAAATCGTGGGGTATGGTATTGAAATCTCTTCCCTTGTCCTCTCACCAGTCAGATAAGGATATTCTCCACTCCTAAGGCCCACTAGCAACTGAGTTCTCTCAGTTTGAATTCTAACTGGAACTAACAGTACTCTTAAAAATGAATCTAGATTACATGCAAACATTTCACGCCTAAGAATTTCCAAGCAGCTAAGCCTGAACCCATTTACGATCTTCCTGCCGACTGGATAATAGCAGACAAGCCCAGCCTTCTTGTCTGTTTCTCGGTGAGCTTATATTACCTGTGTCTCCCCAGCCTGTTATGTAGCAGTTGGAGGCTGTCTTCTGTGGCCGCTCTCTCTGCAGTGGCAAACAGGCTGGCAGAACATGGCTGCTGAGTCTGGCACACTGCTCCTCTGGTCCTTGCAGTCTGACCAGGGCGATGTCATGGTCACTGCTGTCTGGTCGGTACTGCTGATGCACCACAACTTGCTGCACTCCAATTTCTTCTTCAAACTCTTCCAGCACCAGAGTATGATAATCCCCAACCCGAACAGCATAGTTCCTGGAGCTGTTGCCATACCTGAGAGACAGAGCTAATGAGTAGCTGGTTTTCAGCATGAAAACTGCCAGCGGAGTTGTGTAAAATTCAGTTCCAAATCATCAGCCCCTTTTGTGAATTCAACATTTCCTTTCATTCCTTTAACCCACTGCTGCTGACCCTCTCTGTCACCACCTCCCGTCTTCATTTCACCTGAAATCTAGATTACCACCAAGTAACTCATTTTCTGAGAAGAAGGAAATGTAGAGAATGAGTGGGAAATGCGGACCAAACATCAACAAAACAGAAATGAAGAGTACAGGGCAGAATTATTGTCCTGCATTTGCCGCCTTTGTCTTCTGTCCCTTCAGGATCTTGAGTTTATCCTGAAACTCCATAGAGCAGAAACACACATGACCTAACTTGATATCCCTCAGAGCTCTTGGTGCCACCCACCTACTCCTAGTGAGGACTAAGAGAATAAGTTCACTGCCTTTCCTGTGAACCAAGCGGGAACCCAAACCGTGTTTTCAGGTCAAGGTGCATTCATTATGTTCTCAGCTTCTTTACTGAGACATCACCTCAGTGAAGCCTCCTGACACACTCATGTTAAACTGCAACCCACGTTTGTCCGCACACTCCCTGAACTACAGTATACCTAATTGCTCCCCATTTCCTTTCTGACAGACTATGTAATTCACTGTTTATTATATTTATTGTTCTCTGTCTTATTCCAGTTTTTAGAGGTAATGCTTTCAATTTTTCTCCATTTAGAGTGATGTTGGCCTGGGGCTTAGCATAGACAACTTTTACAATGTTGAAATATGTTCCTGTTATTCCTAGTTTTTCTAGCCTTGAACATGAATGGGTGTTGTATTTTGTTGAATGTTTTTTCTGCATCTATTGAGATGATCATATGATTCTTATCTTTAAGTCTATTGATGTGATGAATTACATTTATTGATTTCTGAATGTTGAACCATAGGGAATCCCTATCCATATCCCTTTAATTTCTTTCATCTACAAGTCTATTTTACCACACGCACATTAGATAGAGCACTAATCTCTAGGTTATATAAAGAACTCAAAAAACTTAACACCAAAAAAATAAAAAAAAAAAACCAAATAACCCAATCAATAAGTGGGCCAAGGAAATGAACAGACACCTCTAGGAAGATGATATATAATCAATCAACAAACATATGAGAAAATATTCAACATCTCTAGCAATTAGAGAAATACAAATCAAAACTAACTCTAAGATTTCTTCTCACTCCAGTCACAGTGGCAGCTATTAAGAATACAAACAGAAAAAAAAAAAAAAAAAAAAGAATACAAACAGGCTGGGGATGTGGCTCAAGCGGTAGTGCGCTCGCCTGGCATGCGTGCGGCCCGGGTTCGATCCTCAGCACCACATACAAACAAAGATGTTGTGTCCGCTGAAAACTAAAAAATAAATATTAAAAAAAAAAAAGAATACAAACAACAATAAAGTGTCGGAGAGGATGTGGGGGAAAAGGCACACTCATACATTGCTGATGGGACTGCAAATTGGTGCAGCCAATATGCAAAGCAGTATATTCCTTAAAAACTTGTAATGGAACCACCATTTAACCCAGCTATCCCACTCCTCTGTCTATATCCAAAGGACTTAAAAACAGCATACTACAGGGACACAGCCATATCAGTGTTTATAGCAGCACAATTCACAATAGTTAAACTGTGGAAGCAACCTAGATGCCCTTCAGTAGATGAATGGATAAATAAACTGTGGTATATATACACACAATGGAATATTATTCAGCATTAAAAGAGAATAAAACCATGACTTTTGCAGGTAAATGGATGGAGTTGGAGAATATCATGCTAAGTGAAGTCAGCCAATCCCAAAACACCAAAGGCCAAATGTTTTCTCTGATATGTGGATGCTGAACCATAATGGGTGTAGTGAGGGAGCATGGGAGGGATGAAGGAACTTCATATAGGGCAAAGGGGGAGGCAGGGGAAGACATGGGGGTAGGAAGGATGGTAGAATGCGATGAACATCATTACCCCAAGTACATGAATGGTGTGACTCTATACGACCAGAGATGTGAAAAAATTGTGCTCTATATGTGTTCTATGAATTGAAATGCATTCTACCATCATGTATAATAAATCAGAATAAATAAATAATTTTTTAAAATATTTATTATTCTCTATCTTTCCTTAAGTAACAGTTATTGCGGGTCAGAAATCTTTATCTGTGGCATTCACTGAAAAATCTTAAACATCTGGAACATCAATGCCTCCTTAATGAGGAATGCAACTTGTTTGGTGATTCTGTGAATGGACGGATGTTCACCTTTGGTGTGGGCATTCTTTATTCCATGAGAAGCTATGTCAAGAGCCATCCATGGGCTGTGTGTGGACTACGTCGGCATGGCAGCCCCAGTGAATAGAAACAGCTGGTGTTCGGGAACACCGAACTCCCATGGAGTCCTACAGAGTGAGATTGCGCAAATACATGTAAATTTCTATTCCACTCTGCCTAGTCCCACACAGCACCCAAGAAAGGGTGACCTGCTACAACCACCTGGCCACACAGCCTCTCAGAGATGGGTGTGATCTGCCAAGATGCCAATCAACCTGCTGAGGGCAAGACATCAGAAGCAAGACTCCACTTCTGAAACCTTATCCCTGCCTTTGATGTACCCCCTTAAATAAACCACAGGAGCCATTTTCTAGTTGTCTACCTCCAGCTCCTGTGTGGATTGGACCTACCAGGGGTTCCATCCTTTAAAACTATTTTTTCTGACTCTGTGTCTTTGTTCTTTACGAATTATCCTAGACTTTAATTTCTTAGGTGGCTTACATCCTCCTGAGCAGGGAGAAGAGCCCTCTAACAAGGTGCTAGCTGCCTCCCCATAAAGCTCTTTGATTCAAATAGAAACACAAAATTCACTAAATTGAAAACTCTCAAGCCTGTTTTTTAATCAGCATACCTTGATTCTGACACATCAACCTAAAGCAGGATTTCTCGATGCCAACACTTCACATTTTGGGCCAGATAATTCTTTGTGGTAAAGGCAACTGCATCAAGGGGTGTTTACAAGCTTCCCTGGTCCTATTCCCTAGATCCATCAGTGCATATACCCACTGTTCCCTGCTGTGAAAAAAGCCTCCAAATACTGTCAGATGTCGCCTGGGGTGAAAGAAGCCCCATTGAGCAAGATGCTGCTCAGATGCTGCTTGGTGCCCTGGGCACTGGCTTTGCTCACTGAGAGTCCCAGCACCTTGCATGCTTCTTGCCTCAGCCACCCGTGCAGCGCACCTCATGCCTGCACTCTCAGCCCTCTCACGATATGCAACGAGTGTGTTCTCCACCTCGTCCTGCCTTGCAGCTCACATCTACCCCTCCCCCCACCTGCTCCTTAAACCTTCCTGCCAGCCCCACACCCGTTCTGCCAACTGCTCCCCTTTCTACCTGCTTCCTAAACCTTTCTGTCCAGTCCCGTATCTACCCGCTGCCCCTCCCTCTATAGCTCCACAGCCAACAGCACACTGAGCATCGGGTCTCCAGCACACTCAGGCTCCCCTCAGTGCTGCCCTGTGTGACTCCCTCCCTGTCTGCCTGGACCCTGCTGTCCACTCCCACAGTCACTCCTCTGCACGACGACAGTCCTTTCCTTATGCCGGCCACTGCAACCCTGGCTTCATCGACTCTCCACACGCTTGATGCTGACATCAAATGCTTACAGAGAAAAGTATACGCTTAACAACCCTCACCTCGATTTTTGACAGAAGCTTGTGAGGCTTCCACTATTCACAAGACCTCTCCTTGAATGTGTACTGGATTAGGGTGTGTTCAGAAGCTTTTGAGTTTTCTGGTGACTGCCTATTTAAAATACAACCTCCCTTTTCCTCCAGGTTGTGAGATGCTCAAACATCCTAGTAGCCCACCTAGGCTCTGGCCTCCTGATGGATGATTTACTAAACTGAACCAGTTCAAAGAAGTAAGCGATGCAACACAGAGGATGGGCTCGTGCAGCCACCTACTACGGATGGATAACCTCTTTGCTTTCTACCTTTCATCTTCACTATTACAACAGCCTCATCACTGTTCTTCCTTTGGAATAAACACAGACCTGGACTCTCACATGCAGTCCTTCCTGCTCTTACTGAAGTGGGCCTTCTGCTTGGTAAAACAGACAAAGTTGAGTCATTGCATAAAAAGGCATACAAGTGCATTGCAAAGATGTTTCATATCATTTCAAGCTCACTGTCACACCCTTAGATGTCTGTCCAACATGAGACCTGTCTCACACATCTCCAAATGACTCTTCTCCACAAACACCTCTTAATCATATTTCAAGGTTCAGAAAACCGTGATCTCCCATGGCCTAGTGAATGAAACAGAAATCTACAGCCTTAACATCCTAAGTCTTTTCCCTTGTCTCTTCTAAGTCACTATATACGTCCCAGGTCTGACAACCTAGCTAACAGTACCATACCATACCATACCACATACTTCCCAGTTCTGATACCCTAACTCACAATACCAGTGCCAAACTCTGCTCTTCTTCCATTGCAGCTCATGTCTCTCACCACTGCACTCTAACATTGGATATTGTCCATCACCAGCCTCTACTGCTACACAAATCCAGCCTCTTTGTTAAAACAGATCCCATAACAAAATAACTTTCCTCCCACATATATAGCTCATTCCATCTTTGAACTGTTCTAGTGTTAAATACAAAATAACTACAAATCTCCCCTCTGTACCTGCCTGTCCTTCAAGATTCACCATGCAGCTCCCCTCACTGAGCACAGTTCTCCCTTACGAGATATGACGTCCTCACAGCAGCTAGAGCAGGGTAAGAACAGGCAGCACTGCTCTGAGGGTGCTGCCCAGGCTGAGTTAATTGTGCAGCAGACTCACAGCACTGCTGACTTGTATTAGGGCTGCAGGACATCAAAGCTCAGAGGTCTTCCACATGTGCTGTATTTAAGGAGGCACTGTGCTCATCCTTATTCCATGTTGCTTATTAGAATTGGCCTAGCAAATCTGCAGCACCGTGAGCCTGTCTTCAGACATTTATATCACTCATCTCTCCCAGCCTTCTGGCACACAGACTATAATTCATTTACCAAGGGAGCCTTTCTCAGTCTAGCAACTGGGGTACTGAACAGGCAGCATCCGTCAGCTCCATAACATTCTTCCCATCACCATCCTCCAAAGGTCCAGATCATATTCTAGTCTATCAATGGAGCAAGCGGTTCTTAGCCTTGGAGCCCAAAGGAACCAGAGATGACTGATCAAGTGCCAGCCCCAGAGCTCCTGTGGCTGTGCAGTAGGCACCCAGGAACCTCGACGTCTAATGTATAGTACTACACAGTGACAAAAGCACTCTTGTGGGCCCTATGCACTTGCTGGTCATAAGCAACATAGATGTCTCCCTCCTCTGGACTCTGCAGCCACATCATACACTCCATGATAGCAGAACTTCACCTGTCTCAGTCTCCACTGCACCATGAGTGCACAGCGTTTACTGGGCCTCAGGGGCTCAATAATTGTTTAAGTTAATGAACAAATATAATCTTTATTACCTGTGCTACTCAGGTAACACAGGAATGCGTTAAGCCCACTGGCATGTAGCAGCATTCTCACACTCAATTATATCCCAGACAAATATGATATAAAATGTATATTTATATTTTTGGCAACACCTTGAATAGATTACTTCAAAAATATTTATTGAAACAGATAAGTGGAAGTGACTAGAGATCCTAGAAACAAGAATATATGAGAATTTGATATATGACATAGTTCACATAAACTAGTGGGTAAATAATGGAACATTCAAAAAAAAAGAAGTGTTGGGAAGACTATCCACAAAGAAGAGTGTGAAAGTTGGCCCCTTCCTCACACCACATGCCATACACAAAAATAAACTTAACAGATTGAAAGTCTAAATATTAAAAGCAAAACTATAAATTCTTTAATTTTTTTTAGTCATGATGGACAAATACCCTATTTTGTTTATTTATTTTTATGTGGTGCTGAGGATTGAACCCAGGGCCCCAACACGTGCTGTGCCAGCACTCTACTGCTGAGCCACAACGTCAGCCCAAAACTATAAATTTTTTAGAAAAAAGTAAAAATATCTTTATTAATGTGAGTCTAGGGAAAGATTTTTAAAATGAGATATGTAAAGCTTTTACAAACTTTAAAGGAAAATGAGACTTTTCAAAAATTGACATATTTTCATAAGAAAAGAACCATAAACAAGTAAAAGGGATAGTCCAGACTGGGAAAAGTTCTGGACATATCATAAATGACTTTATATGCAGCATAGTGTTTAAGTCAACTACAAAAAAAGATAATACAATAGAAAATTGGCAAAGGACATGAACAGTAGAGTTCATGAAAGAGGGAAACAATAATCAGGGAAATGCAATTTAAAAGAAACTCCAAATCTCTAAAATTAGCAAAAATTAAAATTTCTGGTAGTATCAGGTTCAAGCGGAAAGATCAGGCAGAACCTTCCACAGTGCTGTGTCGTGAATGAATCCAGTTTCTCTTGAGGACACCTGGCAGGGCCTCACTGAACTGAAGGGAGCCTGGCACCTCAGGACCCAGCACGAGGCTCCCACACGCGCCCTGGTGAGACACGGCATACTGCGTATTCTACTGAATGGTGCTTTAGCAGTCAGTCAATGGGAATCACCTAACTATCCACCCATAGGGGATTCAATAAACTGGATAAGTTTTACAGCAGAAGTGAAAGTTCATATGGCAGCTGAAGTGAATGAACAAAATCTACACAGTAGTCTGCAAAGGTACATGCCTTATGAGGGCATGTGAGAAAAAGAATGTAAGCTGGGCACAGTGGAACACACCTGCAGTCCCTGAAGCTCTGGAGGCAGAGGCAGGAGGATTGCAAATTCAAAGCCAGCCTCAGCAATTTTTTGAGGCCTTAAGCAACTCAGCAAGACCCTGTCTCAAAAATTAAAAAATAGGTAAATAAAAAGGGCTGGGGGGTTCAGTGGGTAAGTGCCCCTGGGTTCAATCCCCAGTGTGAAAGAAAAAAAAATGTAAAGCAAAATTTTGCTTGGAAGAAATCATCAACCATACAATGCATATTCTTTTGAAGATTTTTATTATGACACTTTTCCAACACACAAAGTTAAGAGTATAACCAAACACCTCATTGACATCACCTTGCTTCAGTGATCACGTTTTGCCAGGTTTAGTGTGTATTTTAAATACACCCCAAAGTTCATGCTGAGGCAATGGCCACCCTCTAGAGCCCACAAAGAGCCCTGGATGAGGGGAGAGGAGTCAGTCCTCCTGCAGGCTTCCTGCAGGGTCTGCCCTTGGAACCAGGAAGATAGGATTGACTAATGAAGTATTGGAAATAAGAGGAAATAATCAGGACTAAACCAGCATGAAAGCCAAGGATAAAATGGAAGCAACCTGCCATTCTAGAAGGTACACACAGAGAACTCTCAGACAAACCACCAAGAAGACAGAAGCCACTCAATGAGGAGGCCGCCCACCCACAGCTGAGCATCCTCTCTCAGCCTTGAATAAGGCGGAGTGTTTGGTCTGGCAAGAAGAAAACAGCGTCTAAGCTGCCAGAACCGCACGCCTGCTCCTTAGTGTCTTTATTGACAAAGCAGCTTTTATATCTACCGGCTGTGATTCACCTCAGGAAAGCATCGCCACAGCTGCCTCCCTGCCAAGCCCATGATCTCTTCTCCCCAGACCCAGATCTCATGTAACATGACCCTGCAAGGTGCTCCTTCTGTCACCCCTCACTCCCGCAAGCTGAAGAAGCATCCATCAGAGAAGGCTCACAGCCCAGCTCTGACACCCAGGTCCCAAAGCAGGAGGGTGCTGGCAAGGATGGACACATACCTCTTGAAGCAGTGAGCTGCCGTCAGGACCCAGCAGCTGCTGAGAAGCGTTGCCCCGCACAGGAGCCTGCCACCTCCATGGGGTGACTTCAGCCGGAGGGAAACCTGCCAGGGCCAGCCACCCCTGAAAGAGAGGGAGACACCTGCCCATAAAAGACAAAAGATCCAAAGAAAACCCTCAAAGTGATGGCTCTGATGGCCTGTGGTGTGAGGAAGCAGACTCCAAAGAGACTCAGGAGGCCAGCTGCCTCCAACCTGGAGAAGGTTTCCAAATAGCAGCAGCCCTGGGGAGGTGCCAAAGGCAGGTAGTAGGTGCCACCCAGCATTCTGGGACACATGGGGTGTGAGCACAGTCCTCTCCCCACCCACCTAACCCAAGCAGGCTGAAGACCTATTTAGTCAACACAGTGCTGGCCTGCACTCAGCAACCAAAGATTTACAAAGAAACGAGCCAAATCAGATACATTATTCTAAATCAAATGCATTCCACATTTTTCCCAGGTCTCTGTTACATTATTTTGTTTCTATCATGCCACTTTTCAGCAACACATCTATGACATAAATCATAGGATAATGATGTAAGAACATGGTCTGTATCAATCAAACGTAGGTAAAGGACAGGGCAGTTAACAGTATAAGAGTACTTAGTTTAGAAAATAAAATGCATAGAACAATTCCCATGTAACAGCAGAAGAACACAAGTTGCACTCTATAATGTGGAGAATCTCCTTTGAAGAACCTTTTACCTTAAAGAATTTTTTCCACCAATGATGCGCTTCTGCCGATGGTGCAACAATCTCAGACCACAAACAGCCGAGAGGGGCTCTGCAGCAGAAACAGGCCATTAATTCAATCACGCTGCTGAGAGGGGGAGACATGTAAGCCAGCAGGTATTCTGGTTTAGATGAGGGGACCCCAAAGCTCCTGTGAGATAGTTCAGGAAGGCTTGGGGGTGAAACACCTGAGTTTGAGAGTCTGAGCCCAATCAGTGCATAATCCCCTGAGACGTGTTACCAGGTGCGGGCTATAGGCAGGTGGGTGTGTCTGGAGGAGCTGGTCACTGGGGCTTGCCATTGGGTGTAGAGTTCGACCCTGGTGAGCAGAGCTCTCTCTTTCTCTGTTTCCTGATTTCCATGCCCTGTCCTGCCTTCCTTCTCCACCACCTCCTACCATGAGGGCCCAGAATATGGATCCGGCCCTCTATGGACTTAGACCTCTGCAACTCTGAGCCAAAGAACTTTTCCTTGTCAGGTCTTTTGGTTGCAGCAGTGGAAAAGCTAACAAATTAGATCATTAATTAGATATCACACTGCTAAAGGGTAAAAAAAAAAAAAAAAAAAAGCTACGTGACATATTCCCCTATTACTTTCTTCTCTATTGTAACATTCCTTTTTTCTGCAAATTATAGGAAACTTTTTATGATAATAAAAGCAAGTTTTCTCACTTAAACAAATGACAGTAATGTGCGAGCAGACAAGTTTGATGGATCTCTGGCATTCATCTGTGCGGTACTGCATGGGCTGCTGAACAGCGTGAACCTGCCTAGCTCACTTCCTCTCTGATCACAGAGGTTGTCTTTGGTTCAGGAACATTAGGGGCAGGGAGGACTGCAAAGGCAATCATGGCTTAAATTAGCTCCCACATACAGCTCGGATCCCAGCCACACATAAAAATGTAGCTCAGAGGAGCAAAGCTCTCTACTCGGAGAGACTTTTGATCTGAATGTACATTTGCTCACAAACTGCATTAGCATCTAAGAGCTTGGTGAGTGAATTCAAGTGGTAAACTATTCATGAGTGTCAGTCAAACGTTCCACCTCTGTCAAGAATTTACAAGAGTCAAGTTAGAGACATGAAAGGTGGCCTACAGAAGAAGTGCAGACATAACAAGGCACAACTATTGGGGGGTCCTGGGATTGAGCCACACCCACAGCCTTTTTTGTTATTTTTGTTTTGAGACAAGGTCTCACTAAGTTGCTGAGGCTGGCATGGAACTTGCAATCCTCCTGCCTTAGCCTCCTGAGTCACTGGGATTACAGGTGTGTACCATTTGACCTAGCAGGAGGTATGGCTGATTTTAAAAATAATCTTACAAAATAGAATTTACCCTGGGCTAGTTGTTTCTTTGGTTAAGTATAGGAACATAAAGTTCAGCAGCACGCTGTTCTCAGTGGATAAGGGAAGGGCAGGAATTACGCCAGGGTCAGGGTACAGCAAAGTCTTCCACAACACCCAGGCACAGGGAGCCCAACAGGGAGTCCCCAGGAGCTATTTCTTGGTAGAGAAAGAGTTCAACAATGTGTACCAAGAGGAGTAATCTGCCCAGTTATCTCAGAGGCATGTCGTCTAGACCTTGACCTTCAGCTCTTAGAAATGAGTCGCAGCTGATTCTGTGAATCATAATATGGTAGAAAAACATGCATTCCCCATAGTGAGCACCCTGGTTGGGTCAAGACCAAGCCAAGGACAGGAATGGCGGAGTCTGAGTGAGTAAACTCAAAGCTCATGCCAGGAGAGCTGTCCACTGTCACAGAGCAAGAGGTGTTACTTTTTGACAGGTCTCTGGGGAAGCCAGGACTGGCCCTGGACATGAGAGCCAGACCCACGATTCCCTGACCTCACTCATATGGGAAACATCTGTTCCTGAGCCGGGGGCCCTGTCTGCAGGAGGCACGGAGGCCCTGAAGGCCCCAGACAGATACAGCAGTGAGGAGACCACAGGCCGAACCACGGGGATGGGCTCAGGTGGATGCTCCAGGGTCATAGATTTTTATGTCTCCTTCAACTGCTTTAGAAATTTGACATGATGCAAAGAACCAGGCAAGTGTGGTTTAAACTACTGGACAGCACCCAGTAAGACGAGCTTACCACGTGCCGCCAAGAGCCGTGGCTGTGAAGAAGCACAGAGACCACACCAGTCCAGGCTGCACAGTCCCCGTCAGCTACTGGAGGTGCAAAGAGAGTGCCCTACGGTCAGCTGGAGAGCTGACCCTCCTCCTCACTCACATCCTGGGATTCCTCTGAAATGGCTGGCTTCTCACTCCCTCCCTCCCAGAGATCCTCAGCTCACCAAAGTGGAACACACCAGGTCTCTTTTGACTTCTGAAGTACCAAGGCCTTACTGTGCTTGACTAACACCAAAATATTTTCTCATTTTCCTTATGTTTTTAAATTTCAGAAAACAGAATCCACAAGATGCAATTTTTTTCTTTTTGAAGTTAGTTATAAAAATCCCCCCCCCGATATTTAAAATATTAAGGAGCAAAGGGGGGTGCTGCAGGAGCCCGGGCTGTAAAGAAGAAGCACAGAGACACACCAGTCCAGGCTGCACAGTTTTCCATTCAATTTTCCGTTCTTTCCTTCTCAGGAAGTAGAAGAAAATGAACCCTCAGGGGTGGTCACAAGCTGACAGCTTTGTCAACAAGTTGTGACATGAAAAGGGCTGAGAGTCTACAAGCTGACCCAAGACCAGAGGGCCTGTCGGGCACCCCCGCCTCGGGCCTGGCCTGCCCCTGCCCATGCTGCACACACCAACACAGGGCGCAGGGGACCAGACCTCCTCACTGCCTGGGCTTTGCTGACAGGGTGCTGGGCAGTCAGAGGTGGGCACTGGGCACTGGACTCTCTGGGTCCCAGGAGGAAACTCACCTGTACTACTGCTGCCCGAGGTCTTCGTGCCAGAGTAATCACAAATAACCCCTGCGTCTTCGCCATGTCGACAGTTGTGTCTCCCGAAGTCTCGCTTGACACAGTTGGCCAAGGTCCTCTCTGTGCCCGTGCACCTCACGTTGTCCATGTGGATGGGCCCTTTCCCTTCTCCAAAATAAGCCATGGTTCTTGCTCTGGCAGGACCCCTGGAAGGTGTGGAGAATCACAGCAGCACAGATCACAACATGCATCTGCACCAGGAAGCACTTACTGCAGGACTCCAAAGCTCCTCAAGGAGGGGTGACTTCCGCCTCCCCCACCCACGCACCCAGAGCTGTGCACAGGACCAGCCACCTCCAAGTCAACCAACTCAGTTCAGGAAATCACACTGACCGGCAGGTCAAAAATGATATCATGAACACCAAGTAGGAAAAAAAGCACCCTAAAAATCTCCTCCTTTCTAAGAGTATAATATTCTCTTTAAATCGGTAAAGTATGGCCAAGAGAATCACAAGATTAAATGATTAGCAGGAACCCAAGGACAAAGTTTTCGCCTCTTTTAGAAGTAAAAAGCACAGTTCTTCTCTTCTTAACAGAGAACAGAAAATGGAAATCAGAAGTAGAAGGAGAACTTAACTTTTGTCGTATTTCTATTTTGTTTTAATGGCACATTACTTTTTAAAAACGTACAAATCCAAAAAACTTTTTAATAAACTAAAATATTTTAAACTAAGACTATATTTGAAACTCAATTTCTAATAAATTAATAAACATAACTATAAAAGTTGAAAGATTTTTTTAAGTTTGAATTACAGGAAAACTATTCATAAAATCTCAACTTAGGAAAAAATTATTAAAACAATACAGAGAGAGGATAAGCTATATATAAAAATATTGATAAATTCAAAATAAATAAAGGATGCCACTTTACTAAAAGCCCCCCTAAGCAAAGTGAAAGATTAATTTAAAGTTGTACCTATGATACACAGTTACTAATGCATTTGTTGGTGAATATATTTTCTGAGAGAGGAAATTGGCACACGTCTACACTGCTGAAACAGAACTCCCAGACCTCCTTTAAAAAATAAGAAAAGCGATCACCCAAGAGAACAATAGGCAAGAACAACTCCACAGGGGCATGCCGCTCACTGATGGAAACCGAGGGAAGAGGAGGGGGAGGACCTGAACAGCGACGGTCCTGCCTCTGGGCACCAGTTCCAGCTCTGATTGTATCAAAGAAACGCATGAGTATTCACAGCCGTCTGGATCTCCAAGAGCAGACTAGAAAGAGTACTGCGGGTTTGACTATCCTCCTCAAACTCCAGTGCCGGTTAATGCCCTTGCGTCAAGTGGGCTCCAGTGGGCTTCTAAGGGATGACTGGGCCTTGCCACTCTGCCCCTGTGAACGGAGGAACCCACTCATGGGTGAATGGGTCATCCAACAGCGAGACTGCTTTAAAAGCCAGCTTCGCGCTCTCTTTTAGCACTCTTTCCACAGGACACCTGGCACCACCACACGACTCCATAGTTCCCGCCAGCAAGAAGGCCCCCACCAGGCAAGGCCCTTCTACTTTCTAGCCTCTAGATCTGTGAGCTGAACGAACTTTTCTTCTTTATAAATTATTGGGTGAATCAACAGAAAACAGTATCAATATAATAAAAAACAAGCTGGATATCAATACAATTTAATTTTTTTGAGGGGGGTGGGTACCAGGGATTCAACTCAGGGGCGCTCAACCACTGCCCCAGCCACATCCCCAGCCCTATTTTGTATTTCATTTAGAGACAGGGTCTCACTGAGTTACTTAGCACCTCACTTTTGCTGAGGCTGGCTTTGAACTCACAATCCTCCTGCCTTAGCCTCCCAAGCCACTGGGATTACAGGCGTGCGCCACAGAGTCTGGCTGATAAATATTATAGAACAAAATAACTATGAGTTACTACAGCTACTTGCATCAAGAGAAATGAACTTCAAAAGCAATACTGAAAAGAAATCACAAGTAACCAAAGAACCTAAGAGAGAATACTTACTTTCCAAGAGTAGATTTCTAAAAATAGACAAAACTGTCATTTAAGGATGTAACTTGTTCTAAAGTTATGAAAAACTCAAGGCGGTTTTTACTTTGCATGGTGAAGTGAGGAGGGTGGGACTGGCATAGGTGGAGCTGAAAGGTACAGTAATACTGTTTCCTAGGCCACCAGTAGGGGCAGGGTTGCCCAATTTCATGGAGAAAATAACCTTATACAATGTCTGTAGGACAAAGAGTGTTTTCTGTTTATATATTTTTGAATGGATAGAAAAGAGAATCAAATCACTATATTTATATTCCACTGGATACCAAAGAACGATGTTACTGTTTTTATTTGAAGGGTCATATACACATATGTCAGAAATCAAATCCTTTGCAGGTTTTTACAAGTAAGATACAAATTAGACATTTAATATTAGATTGCTACTAAAATGCTGAGGGCATGCCATTTTAAAAATTCTTTTAAAGAATACCACCCCAGGGCTCAGGCTGTATGTAGCTCAGTGGCAAAGCGCTTGCCTAGTGTGCGCGAGGCACTGGATTCGATCCTCAACACCACATATAAATAAAAAACAAATAAAATAATGGCATTCTGTGCATCTACAACTACAAAAAAAGTAAACAAACAAAGAAAAGAATACCACCCCAACAAATAAGTTGTTTGAGAACATTGAACTGAAATGCTCATACACAGCTCAAGAGGAATGGAACTTCCTCACAGCTGCTTGGTGTGTCCCAAGGCATCCGCCTGATCTCAGCACACTCTGTGGCTGCTCCTCGGACCTCAGGACCCTTCCCTTCTCTGTTTGTTCCAGCACCACCTGCACATCCCCACGTGGGCATCCTGGCTCAGCCTCCTGGCTGCTGGTTTTCCCACCAGGGAAATGCCTGATGGTGCCATTTTGACTCAGTTTCCAAGAACTGATCTTCAAGCCGACACAGCTGACTGGGGATGGCTGGGCATAAATTTTGTGACGGCTTAAAGCTTCTCTGGATTGGTGTATAAATAAAGGCATGTTAAGGATGTTTCATGATGCAAAAAAAGGTGGGAAAAATATTCCCTGCTCTAATCTCCTATGTTTACAGTTCACACATTCATAGACACACACAGACACACACACACATACACACAGACACAAATTCCCAATTTCTGACAGTTGGAAGTTATAAACACATTCAAGTATATTTAGATTGATTAAATAAATAATTTTCATTTAAATGCTACTTGATATCAAATTACAGATTGTGCAGACATTGGCTAAAAGATGGGTAATCCAATTTGTTTTGTAACATTAAATTACTGAATTACTTATGAAGAGGTTTTTTTCCTTAGAAAAAAAAAGTACAAAGTAAAATAATGCTTTTCTTGGTAATTTTTACAGAAATATTATTGAGGATTACTAAAATATTGGCCACTTAATCTAGATTATATTTCAATCTAAACTCACATTTAGTAAATTGCTTTATTGAGATGCAATTGATATACAGAACTTTGATGAGTCTGGACACCTGTGATGCTAGGTCCAGGGCCCAAGCATCCACCTGAGAGGCCAGGTCCAGGGTCCAAGCACTGAACTCACCCACCACCCACAAACACCCCCATGTGCTTTGGTTTGGTGAGAACACAGAAGTATCCTCCTCACCTGTTTTAAAGTATACCATCCTGTACTGTCAACTAGAGGAACTGTGGGCTACAGCAGATCTAGAACTTACGCATCCTGCATCACAGAAACTCTCTACCCACTGAGAAACACTCCCCTCCCTCCCCTAGTCCGGGCAACCATCATTCTGTTTTCTGCTTCTATTAACTTGACTGTTTTAGAGTCCTCACATAAACAAAACTGCAGAACTTGCCCTGAAAATACTGGTTCATGCCTTGTGGTACAATGTCCCCCTGATCCATCCATGGTGTCATACATGCATGTCAGGATTTCCTTCTCTTTTGAGGCTGAATAGCATCCCTCTGTGTGTGTGTGTGTGTGTTTGTGTGTGTGTGTGTGCGCACACACACACATGTACCATGCTCTCTTTACCCCTTCATCCACCTGTGATGTCTAGGTTGTCCCTGCAACTTGGCTACTGTGAACAATGCTGCAATGAACATGGGATGCAAACACTCCTCCGAGACCCGAGGTGGGACTGCTAGATCATGTGGTAGTTCTGTTCTTTTCTCTTTTGGGTACTAGGGACTGAACCCAGGGGTGCTCTACTACTGAGCCACATCCCCAGCCCTCTTTATTTAGTGTGAGACAGGGTCTCGCTGAATTGCCCAGGCTGGCCTCTAACTCATGATCCTCCTGTCTCAGCCTCCAAGTCTCTGGGATTACAGGTGTATATTACCACACCCCACTCAAACAGCAATACTACTAATGGCTAATTTGCAATAGGGGACTAAACTGGGAATGCAATGCAGGAAGAAGATCTTTTTTCAGTGGAGTAAGGAGTAATATAAACATAGTAACCAAAGAAAGTTTATAGTAAATCATTGCAAAAACATGACTAATTGCAGGTTGGGCTATAGCTCAGTAGCAGAATACTTGTCTTCCACGTGTGAAGCACTGGGTTCGATCCTCAGCACCACATAAAAATAAATAAAGATATTGTGTCTTTCTACAACTAAAAAAAAAAAAAAAACATGACTCATTGGCCCAATTCACCTATGCTACTGATAGACTCTTCTTACCTTTACCTCCTATCCCATATTTTGAAATTAAAAATCTGTATCACAAATAATGGGCCCATTGACCAGAAGACACCTAGAACTGCACCTAGATCTAAGCCTGGGCAATGAGTGGATAAGCAGTGTTCAAGCAGCATCCAACAACACAGTACAAAACACCAAGTCTGGATCAGACAAGCAGCATCCAACAACACAGCACAAAACACCAACTCTGGATCAGAAAAGTCTGTAAAAATATAAATACTTTTTAAAGTAAAATATATGCCTCCTAGAAATGACAGGTTGAACTGGCCGGTATTGAAGACACATGCAGATACAGACTTAAGGACGTCAGTCATCCAGCAGCCAGGCAGCTCACATTCACCAGCTCACGTTGCACCACCTCTACGAGGTGGCTGCCCACATCCTCACAACTGCTTAGGTGCTGTCCATGTCTGGCGGATGACAGTAGTGCCAGGAGGAGCCTGAGCCACACCATGGTGAGGTCTGACCAGGAGCGGCCACCTGTGGTGGAGGCCTCGGCTGTGGTGTCCCTGCGTCTGTGAACAGGGCCTTCCCTGCTCTGCCATGTCTTCCTCACTGTGACTCCCGCCCAGAGAGGCTTGTCTAGCATACACATTCTCCATGAGGCCCGTCGGGTCTTCTTGCAATAAGGGATACCACATAGTAGTGCAGCATGGCCCTTGAGCTCTTTTCAAGAGTGAATCATTGACAAAAAAGCACAGAAATGCAAAATGTGAAATAATAAAATAAAGGCACAAAAGAGGTTGCAAAGCAAGACAATCACATGGAGCGTGGCTCAACAGGGAGGCAGGCACCAGCCTCAGCCCTGAAGAACTCGGGACTGGCCCTCCAGAACTCCTGGAACAGAAGAACCAGGACAAGAGTCTCTCAACGTGGCAGCGTGGACCCGATGATCACAAGGGAAAGGTTGACATGGGTGGCTGAGTGGCCAGCATATGCCGCGGTAGTTATTTGACTTGTTACTAGCTCAAAAGCCACATTTCCTATGTGATGTGATGTAGCTTCTTGAGAGAAGACAGAAAAATTTAACTAGATTCTACTTCCTACTTCTTTATCATTCTGGGGCCATTCAGCGCGTTGCCAGTACTCTTGGCTGAATGGCAGTTACGAGTCCCTGGTGAGGTGTGACTTGTTGAAGGAGCCTAGAAGACCCTCCACTGTTCCCAAGTGGCCGCCCCCACCACCAGGCTCTCCTTACCTATGGCCCAATTGTCGGCAGACCACAGCCGCATCCTCGTCAGTCCAGCCATCGTCACAGACTGTCCCCCACTGGCCATGGACGTAGACCTCCACTCGTCCTTCCTTCTCATTTTCTCCATCCACCAGTCTGACAGGAAAACCTGAGTCACAATTCAAAGGTATCAGAAAAGCCAGAACAAGCCAACTGGAGTAGAAGCACAAAAGGCTACAAAATACAACTGTTTCAATCAGCCTGGAATCAGGGGGATTTTTTTTTTTTTTTTTTTTTTGAGAGAAAAAGATTGAGCAGTAAAAGCAAGCATGTGTGCTCTTTGGTCACCTTTTCAAGCTCTGCTAAACTGTGTCCCCAGCACTGGGAACAGGCTGACTCTGAGGACATGCACTAGCTATTTGTTGAATAATCAAATGAATAGACAAATAAATGGATGGATATCACAATAAAATCATGAATTATTTCATTACAACTTTGGAATAGTAAATAACATTAACGCAGAGTTGTTTTTATTTTGTGTCTTTTTAAAAATCTTTTAAAGATTTTATTTTGTGTCTTTTTGCAAACGTGGGTAACCTGAACAGGTCTAAAGCCAGAGGAGGGAAAGACAAGTGGCTGACAGGTAATTTCTACCTAAGGCCCTTTGTTTACTCTTGATTCCAAGGGAAGGACCTAAGTCAGAAAAGTTACTGAGATTCCAAAGTCGAGAAATTTATCTCTAGCAAATTGAGGCTTAAATCAGGCAAATGAAATGGTCTGTTAAGCATCCTCTTTCTATCCACACTAGTAAGTGTGGTGTAACTTAACACCCTGAGATTCGCACACCTTCACACAGAATAGCAGTCATTAGGGGGCTGAATCCAATCAACGGCTGTCCTTACAAAAGGAAGTCTGGACACAAGGTCATACACGGAAGGAGGGCAGCAGGAGGAGACAGAAAGGCTGCCACCAAGAAGCCCAGGAGAAGAGCCTAGCACCTGTTCCCTTTGCGCTCGTTCTCCAGGGACCGGCCTGCCCAGACCTTGACCTTGAACTCCTGGCCTCCAGCACGGAGGCACTAAATACCCCTGCTTTAGCCACACAATGTGTGGTACTTTGTCACAGCAACGGAAGCAAACGAACACCACACACACACACACACTTGATTACCTAGGAAGACCATCCTAGTTTAGAATCTAATGGTAAGGACTCCACAATGAAGCAAGCAAAATTATCAGGAGAACTAAAGAGGACAGAGCAGACAGCCAGTAAACAAGATACCGCCTAATACATTTAAGTGACCCATGGAACTACGAAGTCTACCTATGTGAGCTGGAAGAACACGCTGTCCGCAAGATGGACAATGCTCCTCAAATCTGTTTCCACTTCTCCATCCTCTGGCCTAGAGCTGCTGGCTCCCTGGTTCCCATCCTCGATGGATTCCACTCCCAGATAGGACAGGCCCAGCAGGGGACTGCAGAGCAGAATCACAGCAGCAGTGCTGGCCAAGTGCCCATCTGTGCACTACTCACTAGTAGCTGAAAAGACTCGGAGTTCAGCGAGTCCTGAGATGCTGGGTGCAGTCGCCGCACCTGATTCCACTGCCTCAGGAGGCTGAGGCACAGATCACAGCCCAGCCTGTCTCAAGATAAAATACAAAGGCTGAGGGTGCAGCAGTGGGTCCAAACCTCAGTTCCAAACACAAGAAAACAGAACATTGAAAAAATTACAGCTTATTAACGTGTTGGATACTTTGGGGTTCTTTGCAAGAGAATTAAGGTACAAAAGTGATCCTGAAAGACCAAATTCAAACTGATAAAATTTTTAATGTTTTCAATATTCATAGTTTTGGATCCTTTGTTCAAAATGAAGACAACATGCACACATGGAACTAGATCCGCATGTTCCATCCCAGCACTTTCAGGGAATGTTTTTATAGATGCTAAACATAAAAATAATAAAGTATTTTAAAAGTCCAAATGGCATATTTTGTAAAAATAATGCATATGACATTTCTGAACCTAATTTTAGTCATTTTACAACATCACTGGACTTTCAAATCTTGAAGGGAAATTGGAATGCAAAAGTAATTCTACAAATATACTCTTAAGTTCTTTTTGTTAGAACAGTTATAATAATATGTAACATGCTTTATTTCTAAAATCTTAAGTATAAACCATTTGGGAAGATTGACAATCCCAAAGGTACACAATATCTTAATTATATATTTCAAACTGATTTCCAAGTAGTTTACTTTAATTCTTCCTATAACATTGATACATTGTTTATAGAAAATAATAATGTGTCCTAAAAAAAAGTAAAATCTATCACAGATCCAAGTTAGAAGTCTAAGTTTTGTACTGTAAGACTTCAGAGACAACTTCATTGTTAAGGAAATTTCACTAGGACTTAATTCTCTGAACTCCACAATTAACCTAATATGAAGATGAACAACACATCCTACTGAAGTTTCCCCAACTGGCCTAGGAATGCTGCTTTCGAGCATCCTGTCGATCGCAGAGAGTGTCCATAAAGCTGTAACTAATTCAGGAAGAGTTTTGTGCATACTGAATGAACACCGTTAACTACCATAGTGCCCAAGAGGCGAGACATCTCCCTGTTTCTAAACGCTGTTCACATCATCATCCCCAAATCTCCTCTGCAAGCTTCTCCTTCAACACAATATGTTTCAGTAAGCAGGAAGGTTAGGCTCCATCTTTCTATCCCCAAAGACATCTGGCTCATTGAATGTCTCATTGTCTGGGGATCCAGACAATGTTCCTCAAACAGATGGCTTTAGTCAATAGACCAACCACTGAGATTAGGATCGAGGAGATTCACAAGAACAATCATACAGTCGATCCACAATCATCACCCTCAGCTTTAAGAACATTTAGACACGTCTAGAATTCTAGAATGAAAATGACTTCCCGGAGACCTGAAACATTAGTTGTTCTAACTAAATCATGGGCAACACGGGCCTTCCAAGAACTAGGATCTTATAGGATGTCTCCAGCGCTGATGGACAAGACTGAATGGACCACTCCATGACCCAAATCTGCTACCTGAAGCCAGAAGATTCCCTACAGGCCAACAGGTTCTGTCTTCACCAACTAAATGCAGTCCTGCATCTCACCATCCTGAGGCACTGAAGCCCTCCGTAAGAAGAGGTGGGAAGAGAGAACCACTGAGAAGAGCCTGAAAATGGGCCCTGTGAGGGACGGAGGGATGGAGACCTCCCGCAAGTGCAGCACCAGGGCGGTGAGTCGGCGCCTCACCCCTCTGAGCACAGTCAGGGTTTGCCAGACACCTGGGCAGGCTTCAGATCTGCCATGTGGCTTCAGCACGGTCCATTACACGATCACACAAGGAATTCCACCTCAACACAGGGGTTGATTCGATCCTGAGGTTGAAAGGAAGGCCCCACTCTGCCTCCTGTCAGACCTGCAGAGCTCCTCAAGAGTGGCTCACTGCTCCATGTTCCCACCAGATCTTCATCCATGATCACTTCCAGACCATTAGAGAAGCTAGTTACCTTTTATCCAAATGCAAGTCTGCACAAACCCGGAACTGGGGAGCCAGAAAGGCTCCTGGTGGTTTCTAGAACCACCTGTGCATCTTAGGAAGATGGAGGTAGGACCTTCAAGGAACCTGCTGGGAAACCCACTGGGGAACTCAAAGGGCAACAGCTGGCTGGTGACCAAGGACTGACCAGCCTCAGGACCAGAGAGGAAATCAGTCATGACACAGGGGAGAGACTAATGTCTTCTTTCAAAATGCTGTCTCAGCAGCTCATCCAACTCAAGGAAATCGGAACAGGCGACTGAGGGGCAGTGGGTGAACATGCAGCTTCTTCCACCTTCCAGGAACATGTGATCATTAAATGAGAAATATACCCTTGTAAGTAACAGAAAACAAGTTTATGGGTAGAAATTTCATGACATTAGTGCAGAGACTCAAGAGATTTGGGGGGAGAATGGACTTTAAAAACCAGCTTCGATGAGAAGCTCTTCACATCCTGGAGCAGGGGCTAGGGATGCAGGGGCCTGTGACCGCAGACTCAGTGCCGGGCCAGCCCTCACCCAGGTGCAGGTCACGCCCCTTGCTGCCCAGGTGGCAGGTGATGCCCACGTCCTCCCTGTGACTGCAGTCGTGCTGGCCCCATGGGCCCCTGGAACACTGGAGGAAGCTGGCTTCCCTTCCCGAGCAGCGGACGTCGTCCAGCCAGATGGGCCCTGCGCTGGCTTCAAAATGGTGGGCAGGGGCTTGTCTGCCATACCTGTGGTGACAGAACAAACATGCACAGCGCTGTGCGCGCCTGTCTCCAGGAATCAGAGACAGACACCTGACTGGGCACCTGCTCCAGGGGACAGGCAGGCCTTGCTCCTCCCCGGAGCCTCACAGCTGCGTTTGCTTCATCACACATTTTAGTCACCTAAACAATTCTGAATGATCCAATGAGACTCAGGGATGGCTCCTTCTTGTGTTCTGTCACAATTCAACCCACCGACCAGACAGAGTGCAGGCAGGAGCTGAGCCTTCACTCCTGCCCATGAAGTGCACAGAGGCAGAGGGAGGACCTGGTCTGCAGGAGCCACCTGGGCTCCCGTGGTCCTACCAGCCTCTCAGGCCTCCCGGGCATCTTCTCCAGGAGCAGAAGTTGCAAGTGTCATCTGCTCCACCCAGTGCCCCTCCCAGGGCAGACCTGGACTCCACACTGGAGCAATGAGAGTGTTCTTGGCTTTTCATAAGGCTGCATGAATCTGACTTTTAAAAGTTTTGTGGATTACATGTATGCTGAATTGAGTTACTCTACCTGTGACATTGTATGTCCCGCCCACATCCAGAGCGGGTGGTGCAAACGGGGTTCCCCTGGGTCGAATGGGATGGCTGAGAAATAAAACCAAGGGAGATAAAACGGCGAAAAAAACACAGAACACAGAAAGTAGTTTCAAAATCAGGGCGGGATGGGCACGCAGATGGGACGATCAGACGGAGGAAGTGAGCCTCTAGACACAAGGGGCCTGTGCCTGCTTTGCGTAGATCAGGAAACAGGGACCGATAGAATGCTCTTCTCCAAAAAAGGTTCAAGTGGGCTGTTCAGTTCCTAACGGGTTGCGCCCACCTCTGGAGCTACTGTGAGGAACCTGCCAAGCAGAGTGGAGGGAAAGGTACGGGCATTGGGCCATCTATTGCTGTGGAAAGTTTCCAGGGCCAGGTCTGTCCCTCCCTGGCTTCCACATGCATTTCTCGGATGGCTTCCTGCAGCATGTATTTCAATGAATCACTTGGGGTGAAACATCTGGAAACTGTCACTGTTCCCCTGGGCTTTGCTGCAGCTCTCGTCACCCCCTCGTTCTTCTTCTGTTAAGTGCAGCACCTGCCAACACCTCTGCCATAATCACCAGAACCCTGCACGCTGCAGAGAACAGCTTCACAACAGTCAGTCTCAACACTCTGCGTGGAAAGGAAAGACTGAATGGGCCCAAGAAACAAAAATGAAGTGTGCAGGAGAAGTCCGGCATCACTGACTGCTTTCACGAACGAGGGACACATATGGAAACGAGTGGCGGATGAGGGATTCTCGAATCTCCCCAGCCTGTGAAGACGGGTGCCACTGTCAAGTCCACAGACGCTAATGACACGTCATGATTCTCACTGATAAACGTTAATGTTTATTGGGATGTTATGTCATATCCTTGACCTTATAATTTTAATAACTGTTCTGCCCAAGAAAATTAAAATTTGAGGCAATTATCTACATTTATATCTTTATAATGGCATTATTTACAACTAAACTGAAATGAGATTGAACATTGATCTTAACCTAAAAATCTAACCTAAATATTAAGTAAACTATGGTGTAAACATTTGATGGATATTATGTTATTATTAAAACTTGTGACTGTAGCAACATAAAAGTGAAAAATGCTGATACAAAAATAATACATCTATTATAAGACTCAATACAAAGCTATACACCCAAATTATAATATGATAGCATAATAATGGAAAAATATGGATAGCTTTTTAATCTTGGTTCTTTCCTAAACTTTCTGTTTTATATTACTTTTATAAATCTTAACGTCTATGTTAAATAACGGCCTTGCCCAGCTTGAAGAGTTCAGTGAACATCTGCAATAAGCTCTAGCTTAAGGTGAGGTGAAAGAATGTCACCGATTTCTTCAAGCTCTGGAATATTACTCCAAGCACGAAGGCAACATGGGGAACAAGAAAGAAGGGGCCCAAAGGCCTTGCTAGTGGTCATCCAGCCCACACAGGCCTTCACCCTGGAGGCACTGTGCAGCGACATGGAGATGTCTCCCAGAGCATGACACTCAGCCTGTAAGTGGGCGAGGTCACAGGGCAGTGCCAAGGTCACTGCCTGACAAGAGGGCTGTTTGTCTCTTAGTGATCATCACCGCGCTCTGCAGAGGGGAATGATGTAACAAACTGTTTCCCTGGGCTTTGCTGGAACTTTAGACCCCACGATGTCAAACAAAGGCAGTGCCCCATCAGGATACAATGAGGCATTCAGAGACTTACTGACAGACGCAAAGGACCTGGGAGTCGCCCTGGCTTCAGCCAGGGTTTTCAACAAGAGGGGCAGGCAGGAAAGGCAGAGGGGACACTGGGCAGGAGGTTCTGGGCTGGGGTGCGGCTCCAGGGCAGAGCGCTCCCCAGCAGGGGCAAGGCCTAGAAAGAGGAAGGAAGCGCGTAGTGGAGGTCAGTGCTCCTGTGGAGTGGGCAGGCAGGCAGACGAGGGAGGTCGCTACCCCAAGCCCTCCAATGTGCGGTTACCATTTTGCGCCCCACCAGTAGACCTTACATGAATCCCAGCTGCCGGCAGGCCACGCGGGTGTTCAGCTGGGTCCAGCCGTCATCACAGATGGTGCCCCACTGCCCCTGGTAGTGCACCTCCAGGCGGCCCTCATGGCTGCCTCGCCCACCTGCAAGTCTGATGGCCCCATCTATGGTGAGAAGGGGGCGCAGAGACAAAGCAAGTCAACTCTCAGGAGAAGGCACCAGAAACACCCTTGTCAGGCCCCACAGGCTTTGTGGAAGCTCCATTAGCATCTGGGGTCACTGCACAAACCCGTCCTCGGGTCTGCACTCTTATTCTCTAAGCACAAAAACACACTCTGATATAAGTCCAAAGGATCTCTCTTCCCTAGATTAAATTATGTTTGGGAAATTTCCTATAACTTACAGTCTAAGCAATTCTAGTCCTTTGCATTTTTAAAAATCAAGGAAATATAGTAACTTGGAAATAGTTCAAAATTCTAACTACGAATGAAAAACACCAGATTATGAAGGCAGAAAAGGCTCTGCTAGGTGAATAACAATCTACCATGTCAATGCATTTATTAATCCTTAGGCGTTTGTGAATCATAAAAGTAGGGTACACACCTTGCCCTTGTTCTTTTAGAGATAATGCATATCAGAAATTTGAATTTTATTAACTCAATGAATAATTAACCCCCAGAGGATTCTATAAAAGGCTTCTAAGAAGATACACTGTACAATTAATTTAATTTTTTAGAATGATGTTTAAAAGCCATTTCCATCTGAGATAATCTGACCCCCTCTTAATGAAACATGAATATCTTGGATAAAGGTCATACTGTCCATGAATATGAAAGGTCTCCTGGAAGCATATGTCGGTGTACTATCTCACTGTCTGCACAGTGCTCAGACACACCTAAGCTCTTCTGAGTGCCACAGCTGCAGGACTAGACTTTCATCACCTGCAGGCAGCAGGGCAGCCCAGGACCAGGATGTGCTCTGGCAATTGCTGGCATATATCATAGACCTGATAAGAACAGATGCACAGCTGTCTATAGAGATTTGAATTCCGTATTCCATAGTTCCTAAGAAGTTATTCTTTTGGTGTTTAAAGAAAGAAATTTTTCCTTCAAGTTCTTTTCATCATAGAAGCAATGGATGTGTGGTGACAGCTCTTGCCTGTTTTTCCTGTCCTGCTGACCATGTGGTGAGCAGGCACACAAATGTTACTCTGCAGTCAGACTCACCTCCTGTGACAATGGCCCTATGTGACAGACATGCTGCACTGGGAATAGTGTAAAAACTGAGCATTGCAAAGCCAACCTGGTGCTTTAGTCAACAATCACATCAATGTTTTATGCCAGTTGCAAACATATTCTAAGACAAGACTGATGAACAGATGAACTGAAGATGGCTTACAACCTAATGTCTGGAATTCATCATCCCACATCTAGCTTGCTAACTGAGTGCTACAGATTACGACAAAGTCCTGCTTACTTGTCTAGCTTTATACAATTGTACAGCTAAAAAAATTAAACTAAAAAATTCAGAAATATCTATGGATAAGAAGCTATCACCTCAATATATAATTTGTGCTAGACTTTTCATTTTTATTTGGAAGCATTGTCTGAATTGAGAAGGGCCACTCAAGTATGTCCAGGGGCTGGAGGCAGGGGCTGGACATGAGATCTTACCTATCAGAGGTGCACAGGACACTCCAGCATCTTCTCTATGGCCACAGTTATGCTCTCCCCAGGAACTCTTGGGACACTGCTCAATGGAAAGCTCATTCCCCGTGCAGCGCACTTCATCCAACATTATGGGGCCAGATCCTTCCCCAAAATACGCCTGAGTCCATGCCTTAGCAACGCCACTGAACAAACAGAAAAACAAGAATTCTGAGTTCAATAGCAAAGGTTGACCTGACAGTTTTTGTATCTGGTAAACCCATAATCATTATCAATCTCTACATATAAATTCCCTCCATTGCACAACTTTTTGCGTTTCTTTGTTGTTTTCTTTATTTCTGAGTCTGCTAGCTATTCCCTACATTGACCTGGCTTTTCTTCACCAGCAATGGAGCCTCACATTTTTAAGAGGCAATGGCTATCCACACTTTCCTCTAGATGCACAACGTAAAACGCACCTTTTTAACCATTTTAAGTGTCCAGGGGAGCCACTGCATTCTGTGTAGGGAAACTATCGCAACCACCCACTTCCAGAGCTTTTTTAGAATTCTGCACAAGGACTGAGTTTCTCCAAGGACATCTAGGTACAGAATTGCCTGTAGCACTTCCAGGATGTCCCCTGCTCCACCTCCTCCTGCCCCACTGGACCAGGGGCTGCTGCAGGGCTTGACCAGCAGCTGTGGGGCTGGGCTCCAAGGGACCAGGTCAGGAATGACAGACCGCAGCAGGAAGGGGCCTGGGGCCCGTGGCTGAGAACCACCCAGCCAGCCTCCAGGGGTGGCCCCAGCCTCCTTGCTTGAGAGGGAGGGAAGACTGGCCTACCGCTGTCCCCAGGGTGGCTGCTGTCAGCTCTCTGTTACTCACGGACAACCTATTTCTAACAAAATGTCTTTGCACTAATTCATTCGTACTAAATCTACCTCTTCCACAATTCAAAGTGATAGCATATTCTAGAACCCCAGATTCCAGGGAAGGTGGAGATCGCTGTCACATGCTGAATGACTTTACAAACTGCATTTCTCGCCTCTTTTAGCTTTTTTAAGTTTTAGGTTTTCAGCATTTATATTTGTAACTTTTTAAATTGAAGAAAAATTTTTAAAAATAATTTTAGAAAGAATATTTATGGAGTTAATTCATAGCTACGTGTTGTTTTCATCACAGATTATAAGGCGGTGGCCCCATGGCCTTCTGCCCATGACCTCCTCCCTGGGCCTCAGGCTCTTGTGGTGGAGACACACACAATCAGAGGCAAGCATTTCCAAGTGTTTTCATACACTTTAGTGTTTCACAGAAATGTTGTAGTGTGCTGAACAAAGCATTTTGTGCAGAGAAAGCACTGATGTTTCTAGAAAAGTATTTTAAGGCAAATTGATCTTATAGTAGTTAGGTGTCCACGGGCTGCAAAGAAATTCAGACATTCAGAGCTACTCACTGTGGAAGAGGTTCTCTCCTCCCAAAGGAAACATGTCTGTGCCGATGCCAGTCGCTAGCATTTCCACAGCAAATAGAGCTAAGCTTAGGTAGCACTACGAGCAATTTCCAGAATGGACAGGGCAGGTATTGGCTGGTGTAGCCAGCATACACACCAGTATGGGTCTGGAGAAGGCAACTGCTTGAGCTGTGTGCCTGAGACCCCAGGCTCCTCTCCAGGGGGAGGAAGCACATCAGGAAAGAAGAGGCCCTGCCACCGGTCCAGTCCTGCATGCCCATGCTTTACAAGGCCATGAGTTAAGACTGGCTTCTACACTTTATAATGGTTGGGGAAACAATAAAAGAGAATAGGATCTGTTATAAAATTTAAATAAAATATAAATTTCATTGTTGAAAAGCAAAATTTTACTGGAACAAAGCCAAACTTGCTCCTAAATTGTGGTCTAAGGCTGCTTTTGTGAGACATCACACCACTGAGGAGATGTGAAGTCTAAAAAATTTATTGTGTGGCCCTTTAAGAAAACTTGGCAGACCACTTTTTAAGAAAACTTGCAGAGCACTGTGTTTAAGGGAAGGCAAAGGTGAAACCTGAATGAGGGGGCAGCAGGCTGGAGAAGGAGGGGAGGTCCAGATGGAGGCCCAGGATGGAGGCCCAGGATGGATCTCTGCCCTGAGACAAGTGCCAGGAAAGAAGGTCTATAAAGGGACACCACAGTGGGTACAATTCATTGGAACCAATATGGGAATCATAAAATTAGATCCCAAACTCATAGCAGAAATAAAAACAAAATGCAGATGGTTTAAAGCCGAAAGAGGGGTGGAGGGAAGGAAGGGGGAAGGAAAGAAAGAACTCTGAGAAGACAGGAAATTAAAACAACAGGCACAGAGTTCTGATAGCCTTGATGAGAGAGAGAGAGAGAGAGAGAGAGAGAGAGAGAGAGAGAGAGAGGTTTCCTGAGCAAGATAAGAAGCCCATAGTCAGAACAAAGACCAAAGAAGTAAATCCATCAACATGCAGAATGAAACCCACCAAAGAGCAAAATACACCATGTATGGGTCTGGAGAAGGCAACTGCCTGACAAAAAACAGCCAAAAGTCCAGAAGAAACATTCATAGTATGTAACAGCAACAAAAAGATCTCCTGGTAACGATCAATGATAACTTGTTACAATTTAGTGAATGACAACCAACATGTGTGGAGACGCACTGGGAAAGGACAGCAGGACAGACTGTGGCTCCTGCCCAGTGACAAGAAGCTAGAGCACCCGATGCCAGACCCAACAGCCGCAAAGCGCTCTCACCCCTTATCCCAGCAGAGTCAGAACACGGTTCTTACACAGTGCACAGCTGCAAGGCAGCAAAATAAGGCTCTCCAGGCTCACAAAACCCCAGCAAATCCCAGAGTCATGCAAAGGCTGGGGATGGGCAGGGTGGGCTGGCTGACCACCGTGTTGAGGCCCACTGTAAAGTAAACCTGAGGGGAAAACATCAACCAGGAAATCATGATGCAATGCAAACGGGGTTTCTAGCTGATCTTGACTCACTGACAGAAGAAGATCTGCACACCCACTCCTCAGCCAGTCTCGAGCATTTCCTGCTGCTGGCTTCCAGGGAAAACCAAGGAAGACCAGAACTCTGTCCTGAGAGTGGGCAGTATGGGAAGCGGCACAGACCTCAAGAGCTGACCCTCAAGGCAGAGCTAGGCAGGTTCAGGTCCAGGGTGCCTGTCCCCTGTCCCTGCTGTAGGGACACCATCCCACCCCAGCCTGACAGCCCAGTGCGGCCCACTTTCTTACTTGCTAGCCGTGAGTCACAGGATGAAGCAGAGTGCAGGGCTGCTCTGAAGTGAGGCGGTCACTACTTCTGACCGAGCAGCAGAGCCCTCCTCAGACCCTTAGCCTGTTCAGTGACCAGACGGTACTAGTGAAGTGTGTCCTTTGTTCCCTACACCCTCCATTGACAAAGGCCAAATACATAGGCCCACTCCCTCCCCAGGCATGGCCAGCTGTCTTGGGGGGACAGAAGAGGTCAGAAACCCATGCCAGGAAAACCTTAGGCTATGAAGACAGGCTCCTTCCCCCAACACTGGCTGTGACACTGCAGCCTGAGGGACCTCACGAGTCTCAGGAGCTGCATTTGTCTGCACCTCGCTCACAGCAGCCAGGCCCCACCTCCCTCCTGCCCCATGCTGCGTCTAATTCACACTTGGCAGAAAGAAAAGATCCCAGACTGAGTCCTCACCTCAGGACTCTGCTTCCCTGACAAGTGAACTGCAGGGGCACTGGGTAATCTCAGAGGACCTAACTTCCCCACCTCCGGAAAAAGGTCTCTTTCCTGCTCAATGATTTCATCTACCAACTATCTTTATCATACAATATTTTTTAAAATTTAAGAAATAGCAAAATAAAAGAGCAAAGAAAAAATACTTTAAAGCAATTGCTACCAGAAGTTTTTTTTTTTATTCTGACAATTCAATACGATATATGATAATTTTATGGGAAAAAAAAGATTCAAAATGGCACATCAACACACAAAAGTGTGGTATCAGCACTCTACTCTGTGCTTGTAAGGTTTGGGATGACATGGGGGTGTGTTTTTAATAGTAAGCACATGCAAAAGAATCCGCATGTCTCCACTGGAACTCTCCTGGTAAACTGCCCAGCTCAACTTACCCAGGGTTCTAGCATCTGGCTGTCTCAATCGACTTCCTCCAAGTTCTGGGTTAATGAGATTTAAGTGTCTTAAGTGCAATAATCCCTTCAGTATTTAGGAAGCTTGACAACCATCAAAACAAGCAGACCCCATCACAACACGAGGTCCACGAGGGCACCTCACAGAGAGCTGCAGCCACTCTCCAGGGAGCATGGTGTCTGCAGAACTCAGGTGGAGCTCCCCGAAGAAGCAACTGTAACTTGAGTCAAGCAGCAGTCAAGCTGCCTGCCATCAACCATCGCTTTTAAAAAATGATTCCATCTGAAAGTCCTCAGCCTCCAAATGAGCAGGACAAGTTACCCAGAAGAGGCGCTGTACACCCAGGTGTGCTTCAATGCAGGTTCACAGGAGAACTCCAGAACCAAGTAAGAGAAAAGCAAGAGAATGACGTCATTCGGAGCCCAGGGTGCCCGTGACGCAGACAGGTCTCCATGGGGCTGGGCACTGGCCCTCACTGGGCGGGTGGAGGACCTTGCTGCCAGCCGCTGAATCAGACAGCACTGCCACACAGTGCTCCCAGCGAGACACTGTGAGGGGCTGGGGAACTGTCCAGAGTGGGGTCCCAAGGGAGGCCTCAGCTGTGTGCCCTCCAAGAGGACTGTGATGCCCTGGTCACCCTCTTCCTCTCTCCACCACATGCTCTCTGCCATGACAAGCTGCCTCACCTCAGGCCCCAAAGCAAAAGGGCCAGCAGACCAAGACTTGAAACTTCCAAAGATAGCTTACTTAGTGTCATAAACACAGCCTCCAAGAAGAACCAGTGTCACTGAAAAAGAAAGAAAGAAACTTCCAAACCTGTAACCTTTTTTCTTTAAGTTGATTGTCTACCACCTTTTGTTATAATAACAGAAAGCTAACACCCTTGTTTATCTGGAGATATTTTTCCTTTTAATAATTTTTCCAAACATGAATCTCATTATAGAAAGACAGCAATGAGGTCATGCCTGAGAAAGACCTTAGCACCTTACTTAACCCAGGGGGGTGTATGCAACAATAAAGTCTTTCTGGTGATCCCACCTTAATCTGCTTTTGTATAACACATGTTGCTGTCAACATGGTCTTTGTTAAAGAACTACTTATAAGTGAAAAAAAAAATCTTTATCTTTCATGAAAGAATCACAAATTTCCAAAATGGCTTTGACATTGCAGATGTTATTAATATTCAGTGTCATTTAAGTTTTACATGCAATTTATTTAATATTTATTTTTTAGTTGTAGTTGGACACAATACTTTTTAAAAAAGATAACATCATTGTATTTTTTATACATTTATTTTTTTAAATTTTTTTTTTATGTGGTGCTGACGATCGAACCCAGTGGCTCACGTGTGCTAGGCAAGTGCTCTGCCACTGAGCTACAACCGCAGCCCTGGACACAATACCTTTATTTTATTTATTTATTTTTTTATGTGGTGCTGCAGATCGAACCCAGGGCCTTGTACATGCTAGGCGAGCGCTCTATCACTGAGCCACAACCCAGACCCTTATATGCAATTTTCTAAGCAACAAAAGGTTGCCTTTTCTCCACAGGAATGTATTAATAGTAATTAAAAAAAATGCTTTCCACCTTGAATTTAGAATAACCCTTTCCATGACTGGTGATATTAACAGATTACACAATACTCAGTTCTTAACATTTTTGGCAAAGACACAGATTTCTTAATAACCAACATGAAAATCAACCGGCACATCGCTGAACACATATAATATAGAACATGTAACTGACAATCCAGTAATTACAGATACACATGCACAGTGGAGTGTTTTATAAGATTCACAGCTGACTATGTGGAGGTTCTGTACGAAAACTGTTTGATGATCCCCACCCAATGCCCACTTTACTTTGAATGTTTAATGACGTCTTTTCAATATAAGTTTCGAATTCACTGACCAAGACAGCCAATGGGTGCTTCACACCTACTGCAAGTGCTTACTGAACTAGGAACCCGCCCTAGCTGCGGACATCTCGGTAAGACCTCCCGTTACTCTCTCCCTCCCAAGTGGGGCTCAAACTCAGGGTGCTCTGCGGCCAGCACCTGCCACAATCTCACGCTCTGCCACCCAACTGCAGAACCTGTTTGCACTATAAATCTGTCCTGAGACTGATGCCTAGTCAGAACTCTCCAAATTATAGCCTGGAAAGTTCAATGATTCATTAATTCTCTCCACCACCTTTCCAGGAAAGCAATGGCAGTGGACAGTGCAGCTCTGCTGACCGTAAGCCTGCAGGCCGCCCGCGCCTGAGCAGGCAGGCGGCTGCAGCACCAGCTCCACCGGGACCCTGCGAGGGGACACGGAGGACCCAGCGCCTGCCCTCACCCACGCTCAAGTATGAACTCCCAGTGGAGAAACACACATCGCCTGTGGGGGCTTCCAGCCACGTGTCTGATTTGAACAGCCAGCCTCTGGCCCTCACTTCCAACATCAGGAACTACAAGGACCAGACCAACCAGCCAAAGGGCACCCAGAGGAAGAAGAAGATACAGTCAGCAGACGACACTTCAGGGACACTCGCTGGGCCAGCCAGCATAATGGAAAACAGGAGACTGCTCTTGACCAAGAGACCAAGGGACAAACACCAGACGCGCCCATGCCCTGGAGCACCTGTGTGAGCGCGAAGCTTAGGGGAGTCAGCGCTACGCATGACCACGTCAGTCAGGAGAATGACATCTGCTATGCAGGGATGATGTTCTCATTCTTAACAGACCCACACTGCAGACTTGGAGATGTTAAAACAACTGTTCTTAAAACACTTCAAAGAGAGGGAAAACTATAAAAACAATTCCACAAACACCTGAGTAGCAAGGGCTGGAGGGTCAACGCTCACGCTCCAGCATCAAGGAGTACAGCCGACTGAACCGCTGAACAGAAGGACCATGACAGGGCGCTCGGGCACGGGGGGCTCCGCAAGGTGCTGAGGGGCACTTCTACAATTTAAAGCGTAGTATCAACTCTTAAAATATCCCCAACACAGTTTCAGATGAAGTTTTAAGTTTGTTATGCCCACGTTCATAATCACAACAGAGAGGGATTAGGAGGTCTGCGGTCAGAACCACCACAGGTGACAAGGGGAAGGCACCACCCAGGGTCTCAGGCTGCATTCCCATTTCCCACATGGGAATTATGTCCTACATGAATTAACAACACCCTTTGTTCTAAGCACATTCCTAACAAATGAGCAAGACATGCTCAAAGGTCAGACAACATTTGGGGATAAGAGTTCAAAGTGAGTTTTGAGACAGCAGCAGCTGTTTGATCAGATTACCCCAGTCTCTGCCTGACAGTGCTGGTCCTTACCTGGGAGCCATAAGGCCTACCCTGGAAACCAGCAAGAACCTCAGCTCCTGCTGTCCTCATGAACAGTTAGAGCACACAGAGCACCCTGCAGGAGCTGCCAAGACAGGGGTTCAGAGCTGGGCTTCCGACCTGCTCCAGGAAACATGCAGTTTCAACAGTGTCTTCCTTTGGGAAATAACAGGTTCAAAAATTTAAGCAAAACCAAACAAGAACAGTAAAAACAAACCTGAAGCCCAGCTGCCTGCAGACCACTTCTGCATCTGCATTGTCCCACTGGTCGTCACAGATGGTGCCCCACTGGCCAGCACGGTAGAGCTCCACTCGCCCTTCATGCAGGCTGCGGCCGCCAGCCAGGCGGATGGCAGGCGATGCTGGGCCTATGGACATGAGATGGACAGGTCAGCCTGCACCTTTGCATCATCGCTCTGTAAGCCTGGAGTGAGTCCATTTCCCTTCTCAATGGTATTTGTTAAGCTGTAACATGTATGTGTGGCAGGCATATGTAAACATCCATATCAGGGTACTCTTGACCCAGTGAGATACTCCATGTTGAGCTACGCTCATTCAATA
Source organism: Marmota flaviventris (assembly GCF_047511675.1). Classification (NCBI taxonomy): domain Eukaryota; kingdom Metazoa; phylum Chordata; class Mammalia; order Rodentia; family Sciuridae; genus Marmota; species Marmota flaviventris. The sequence goes on along the minus strand of NC_092504.1, from coordinate 145,162,602 downwards.
GCCCTTCACAGTGACAGTTTAGATCCAACTTCCCAACAACCTTAGAGACCAGAAAAGACACTGAAACCTGCAGATTACCGGAAGCATATCTGATCATGATGCTACTATGGTGGAGACACTATTTTATTTACAGCAACTTGAGCTTTATCAACATGCTAGTTATTAAAAACGGCATGTTTATAACAATTGTCTTCAGGACAGAATTATGTTTATATCTGTAGAAATCAAGGAAAATCACCTCTCCTCCAGCAAGCTGGTGGACACGATGCTGCAGGCTCCTCAGCGGACAGCCACCAAAGGGCAGGGTGCAGCTCAGCAGGAGAGGGCCTGGCCTGCCCTGGGGTCCATCCTTGGCACCACAAAAACAAAGAGCACCCCAAGTCTTCCCCTCCTCGAAGCCTGAGGCCCCTGCCAGTGTGCCCCCTCCCCTGCCTGCTCCTCCTCCTCAGAGGCCCTAAAACCACTGGGCGGTACCCACCCAGTCCTCTTCCTTCTGAACCAAAGGCTCCACCAAGGTCCCCACCTCAGAGTCTTGCCTGGACTCACCTCCCAGACACTTCAGGCGGCTCCCCCCTCATCATTCAGCTTTCAGCCCCTTCCTCAGGCTGCAGTTACAGCCCCTCCTAAGGCACTGCCTTCCACATTCCTGATCTCGTCTGCCTCAGAGCCTCAAACAGTTCACGCCCCCCCCAGCTAGAATGAGGACCCAGATGCACCCTTTCTTCTCACCTGTGGAGTTCAGTAACTGGCAGATAGAAGGCTTGGGATAAGCATTTATTGACTGACTGGGTCAGCATGTGATGCTCAAAACCAAGAAAGGACATTCCAAACAAAAATAATACTCAGTTTCCAGCGCTCACTTGTGTTCAACAGCAGATAACCCATACCCGCAGCCTGCAAGGTGTGGCTCAGGGGACTGAGCCTGCACTCAGGGAGCTGATCCCCCAGAGGCAGATTACGCAAGCAAAGGTAGGAGGTCACCAAGGAAACCCTTCAGCTCACAAGGTTGGGGGTAGTTATCTGTGAGAAAGAGCGATGGGTGGGAGAGGGGCTGGAGGCCAGAGATGGGGCAAGAGCACCTGCACTGCAGGCTGTGGTCACCCCTCAGTCTCCTCAGCAGGAGAGCCATCTGTGGCTGCCTGGCTGCACTGACATATGAACACCAAACTTGAAGCAAAACTCCAATTACAGCATATGCATATACCCACATTCCTTCTTTGTAATAAAGTTAAAACACATTAGTTAGCCAGGATGCAAACTGTAAAAGGAGAGGAATAGGGTCAAAATATGTGACCTAATGGTGATTAAAAATGTAACTTTTATAAGTTATAGCATGTTTATTTTTCTTCGAAAAATTATGAAACAGAAAAATTATGAAACAAAGTGTATGTTTCTTAAGTTAATGGTCCTCTCAACGGTAACTGTAGTGGGGGGGGGCGGGGATTCAAATAAAAACAGTTTGGAATCACCTACAACCAAGAACCTTCATGACACACTACCTTTCAGTTATCAATGTGACAGTTTATTTAAGATTTTTTTTCTGTTTAGATAAGAAATCGTCAAAGCAGGGCTGAGGTTGTGCCTCAGTTGTAGAACCCTTGCCTAGCATGTGTGAGGCACTGGCAGCACACATCAAACAAACAACAACAAAAAAAAAAAAAAAAGGAAGAAAGAAAGAATGGAAGGTATTGTGTCCATTTATAACTTAAAAAATACAGAAATTGTCAAAGGATAAAAAATATAGAGATCACACAATAAAATTTGGTTAACATCCTCATCATTATAATGAACTAAAAAAAAAAAATCACTGGAAAGAAAATTCTGAAAACTAGTTACTTATATTCTACCTGAAATAAATAATATTCAACATGCTACCATTATGACTGCTAAAATCACCTATGTTCAAAACAGAACTTCATAAGTTTGTAAAAAGCTAGAAGATCTATGTGACATGACAAAAACACAATTCTAAAATCAAAGAACACACCTAGGATCCTCACTGGGACTGGGGAGGCTCAGTGCTCACTGATCTCACTTCACCAAAAGGTAACAAACTACCTTTCATTTTTGACTGTGACAATTTATTTAAATTTTTTTATGTTTAGATAAGAAATTATCAAAGGGGGTTAAAGTGCTGGGAGTCATCACTGCACCTGAGGCAGGCTCTGACACGCTCTGATGCCACTTCACCTTTAAGGGAGGTGCTGGGGTCATCCTGTACCTGAGGCAGGCTCAGTGCTCACTGACCCCACTTCACCTTTAAGGGAGGGAGGTGCTGGGTCATCCTGTACCTGAGGCAGGCTCAGTGCTCACTGATTGCACTTCATCTTTAAGGGAGGGAGGTGCTGGGTCATCCTGTACCTGAGGCAGGCTCAGTGCTCACTGACCCCACTTCACCTTTAAGGGAGGGAGGTGCTGGGTCATCCTGTACCTGAGGCAGGCTCAGTGCTCACTGATTGCGCTTCACCTTTAAGGGAGGGAGGTGCTGGGTCATCCTGTACCTGAGGCAGGCTCAGTGCTCTCTGACCCCACTTCACCTTTAAGGGAAGGAGGTGCTGGGTCATCCTGTACCTGAGGCAGGCTCAGTGCTCACTGATTGCACTTCACCTTTAAGGGAGGGAGGTGCTGGGTCATCCTGTACCTGAGGCAGGCTCAGTGCTCACTGATTGCGCTTCACCTTTAAGGCAGGTGCTTGCTGACTCCACCCACACTGTCTCAAGTTCTCTCTGAATCTTCCATATCAGAATATTTTTTCAATGTTATCTTTTTTCCTAACTGTCTGTGTTTTGTAGGTTTTTTTTCAATGACCTGAAAATGACAATTAAGAAGAAAGTAAGTGGATGGATAGATCACAAAGGGCAGAGAGAATAAAGTTAGGCAGCCTTACTAACACAGCGTGTCTCGTTTTTTGCAATGTGTGAGATGTGTTCTAACTCACACTGATCACGGAATTAAACACAGTGCACCTGTGGCCTGATTCACGTCACTTCTGATGTAGCAGCATCAACAGTCCTTGCCCGTGTGCCATCAAGGAGAATGAAGGAAGCTTGGAGACCTACCGTCTTGGTGACTGGGGTGGGCACACCTGCACCAGGACCCTCAGCCCCTCAGCCTCGCTCTTACTGGACTCTCGGTGTCTCATGGCGGGGGCCTTTCTGTTTCCCCTGACAACTCTTCTGGCAGAAGCCGTGCCCTGGCCATGTGGCCTGCCTTGTCCTGGGACACCTGGCCTGCTGCTCCCCACAACCAGAATGCAAAAAGGGATCCTGGCACATGTGGTGCCCCCAGTTGTGGTGATACTCTGAAACATTCCGCGCCCCAGGGAAAGTAGGCACCATCTTCAGGCAGCTGTGCTCCTTCAGACATGTCCCGTCTCTGCAGGCCTTCCATGCACCGCGCACACACACCTGGTGTGGAGCTCAAGAAGCCTGACCACATTCACAGCCAAGGGAGAATCCGGCACTGTGGCTGTGCTCCATTACACAAGCACCTCATTTCGCTTCCGTGGCTCCATTTTTTTAATATTTACTTTTTTGTAATTGTACACAGTAACTTTTAATTTATTTATTTATTTTTATGTGGTGCTGAGGATCGAACCAGGGCCTTGCACATGGGAGGCGAGTGCTCTACCGCTAAGCCATAACCCCAGCCCCTATGGCTACATTTTATGTTGGGTTTCAAGACTGTCTTCCGTCTTGCCTCCATCATGCCTTCCCATTACTAGAGTAACAGTTTCACATGCAACATACTACACAGTCCATCATACTTCTGTAACCAAATTACAGTGAAGGGAATGTTAAACATTAGACACTATTTGAAAATCAAATAGAATTCAAAGAGATGCATGATCGACTCTCAAATGTGATGACTCACACTGCTTCTGTATTTAAATTCTTAGAAGGAAATGATTTAACTAAGACATTTTTATCATCTTGAATCGTGTTTAAAACACAACAAATCTAAAGCAAGCTTTTTTTTTTTTTTTAATCGTGGGAAGAGCTGCAAGTGATGGTGGTGGCTGCTCCTGCAGACATGCCTCAGCCCGCCAGGCCTCTTTTTGGCAGAGCACAATGCTCTGTTCATCTTCCCAACAGTGGACGCAGTCCGGAGACTGGGGTGTGCCTTGCTACTCCTTTTTCTCTGGAAATACAACAGATATGAGGTTCATCATATGTAAGCCAAGTTTCTCCTCAAAAGATGAGGGTTCCCAGCAGCTCAGGAGGCTGAGGCACGATGATCAAGAGTTCAAAGCCAGCCTCAGCAACGGCGAGGCTCTAAGCAGCTCAGTGAGACCCTGTCTCTAAATAAAATACAATATAGGGCTGGGGGTGTAGCTCAGTGGTAGAGTGCATGCCTAGTGTGCAAGAGGCCTGGGTTCCCGCCCCAGCACTACAAAGAATCAGTGTACTGCTTCCCAGGATCAAAAGATGCTTCTAGCTCTTGCCTACTTAGTATCTGCACATTTCCTGCGTGGGCAGCGGTAGTTAGGAATGAAGTAACTTCTGTCAGGGGAGCGGCTTCCTCCTACTGGCCTGACAAGGAGAAAGGAAGCCGCACCTGCCCACCCTGCTCCAAGCTGCTGCTCTGAAGAGTGTGCTTGGCAATTCCTTTGTTGTGTAAACATCATGGAATGTAAATACACAACCCAGACCGGTGCCTGCAACCTCCCCAGGTTTTGGTCAGAGCCTGCTGCTCCTAAGCTACCAACAGAACAGCACATCGCTGGGCTGAGTCCTGTGGCATCTGAAGCTCTGTGGTATTTGTGTATCTAAGCATATCTAAAAACAGGAAAGGTGTCGTAAAAACCGTGGATTAAAGGAAATTTGGGGCTCATTTCAACCTTGCTGGACTACAGAATCATCACTTCATGCACCTGTACTAGAGACGGATTTGCTGAGATGTGGCCAACTCATCCCATCTGCAGCAGGTGACAGACAAAGAAAAAAAAAAAAGCATCTGAGTCATCTCAGTGTCTGCTGCAGATGGCGCCCCAACTTCCGTTCACACAGACTTCCAGGTGCCTTCAGACTCACTCTTGCCACCATGAAGTGCAACCAACCCTAAAGGGAAAAAGTCCCAGCCCTTGAATGTCTGGTGATCATTTGGACATGCGTGTCCTGTGTGGACTCGGTCTGGGCACTTCAGAGGTGAGACATCCAGGTGGACCAGTGCTCTTGTTTCCTTAGGTGAGGTTCAGGGTGCTCTTTTGCTTTTCTTTTAATTAACAACATTGTGTCAATACAAATTAAACTTTCTCTTTTTATCTCCATAAACAGTCCACTTACAACTCTGAAAAAGGCAAAGTCTAATTCCACCATGCGGCCTGCGCAATGGTTTCATTAATGAGGTTCTTGGCATAAAAGTTAGCTAGCAGAGATCGAAATAAAACACACAGACTCAGTTACCTTATTTCTATTGCCAGGTCCAAGATGGCTCCCCTCTCTGGCTCCAACCTCGAACCACCGGTAGGGCAGCAAGGATTACTCAGGGCTAGCAGGAGAGAGAGAGCCAGCACGCCAGGGAGTAGCCTTTTATTGGGGAACAAGAAATTCAGGGGAGAATCCCATCCAATGAAGGTTGAGGGGGGCCGCACTCCAAGGTCAGGGTCAGTGATTGGGCCCCCGGGGTCAGTGGTCAGTCACACCCCCACACGGACGGGTTCTCTCATCAGGAGAGGGCCGGGACACAGCCAGAAGTCTCAGACCCAAACCGGGAGTCGCCCAGTCACGCGTGAGAATGGCTTCCCACATCTAATATCAGATCTTACCTCCCAACTATCAGATTGCATCACAAAGCCTTCTTATCATTTATGTATTTCTTATCATTTATGACTTTATATGAAGTCATGGATCAGAAACAAGTCACAAGCTCTTGCTTACAATCAGCTGTAATTAGCTGTGCTATTTCTTCTTTCTACTTGATTTGCGCATCCATTAAAGAAGTATAAAGTGGGCTTCCCCCCCTCTAATTTTAGCCTCAAACAATAGTCATGAGAATTCTAAAAATCATGGCCATAATTTTTTTTTAAATGTCAGTTTTGAAAACATGACCTAATGTTAGTCCTAGGAGAACAGGCAGCAGTGTGTTTGATATTATCGAAAGCCCCTAGTCATTGCCTCCTCTTACATGCTACCCACTGAGCTGTCCCAAAGCCCACATCTGAGTCACTTTTCAGTCTTTAGTTAAGTCTGAGCACTCAGGAAAGAGCACTTTCAGTTTTACCTTCAGGCAAGCGTAGAGGCCTGTACTCTCCTCTCAGGCACTCGCTGCAGGGCAGGGTCTGGGAGAACCACGGGCACTTCAGCAGAGACTAAATCAGACTCAGCCAACTTTCGTAAAATGCTGATGAAAGGCACCTACAGTAGACTTTCTTTCACAGGCCAAGAATCTAAGAAGAAAAAACTAAGTCCTACAAAAATATTCTGATTCGATTTGTGCACTTCAAAGTTATTATGCATGGCTTTCTGAGAGATTTCAAAGAACATTCTATTCACAAGTTATCCTTCCACTTCATTTGCACTGGCTTTACATCCACCACTGTTTTCCACATCATCATCCTTAAAAAATGTAAGAAAATTCAAGGTATTTCTCATGACAAAAGCAAAGTCCCCTGAACTGACACAAAGGCAACAATGAAGGAGCAAATGTGGCTCTGCCAGGTCCTGACAACTCAGAGAACGTGGCAGGGGTCCCTCTGCACCCCATGCAGACAGCAAGGCCTCCCCTGCAGAACAAGACAAGTAGGCCCTGTCCTGAAAGGGAGAAGTGTGGACTGAGCATATTTTCTTTTCCTGGTGCTGGGGATGGAACCCAGGATGCCATAAAAATGTCAGTCCAAGGCTGGGGTTGTGGCTCAGTGGTAGAGTGCTTGCCTAGCATGTGTGAGGCCCTGGGTTCGATTCTCAGCATCTCATACAAACAAATAAATAAATAAAGGTCCATCAATAACTAATAAAAATATTTTTAAAAATGTCAGTCCACTTCTGAGCCACACCCCAGCCCTTTTATTTCGAGAGGATTGCCCAGGCTGGCCTTGAACTTGGGATCCTCCTGGCTCAGTCAACTGGGTGCTGGGGTTCCAGGTATGCCCCTACTCTGCCATGCCTGGCACAGGACACTTTTAAAGAAACACATCTAAAGAGTTCAAATGGGATTTGGGGGGATTTAATGGGATTTTTCAAATCACCAAACCTCTTACAGAGACTCACAAAATATCATACATATATCACTAATACCAGCAGTTCATTTCTTTTTAAAACATTTCTAGGAGCTTATTTACATGAAAGAATTCATTTGTTCACCTCAACCACTACTTAAAATGGTGTTTAAATTAATGTATCATCTCTCTTTATTGATTTGCCATCATCACCACCAAATTACTCATGTCACAGGTTTGGAAGAAAAAAAAACTAGAACTCATTTAAAACCCATATGGTTTAAAATAGTACCAAAGCAAAATGCTAGCAGGAAGAAATGGTGTGCACATATCATCTAAGAGCCCACGTTCTTGCAGACAGAAGTGTGGTGGCAGTCAGGACCCTGGGTGCTCCAAAGAGCTGGAGGTGGGTTCCAGTCGGCGCTCAGCGGCACACTGTCTCAACGCTCTGCCGTGGTGTGGAAGCCTGGGTCTGCAGCGGTACCTCCTATGGGGCACAGAACCTGAGTGCTTGTCCCACCGTTAACAAACGCCACAAAGACCAGCTATGGAGAGGCAATCCGCATGCCAGCACCCGTGGACTTCAGATTCCACCCAGCACCACAGGCCCAGAAGGGACCGAGGCTCACAAACATCTCAGGTATTCTGAGGAGACCATCTGAGATGTCTGGGGACCACCAGGGATAGAAGACCAGAGAATGGTGTGGAAGATGAGGGGGGAACACAGAGGCCTTGAGCCCGCACCCTTCCTTAAATCCCCCTCCCCAGTCATGAGTTTCAACAATCCCATCAAAGGCCCAGGAAGACTGTGGGACCAGCTGCACCTAAAGGCAGCCCACGGGTGCCACAGCATTTCCAAAAACAAGCTGACAACCACTGGTCCACATCTCTCCCAGGAGGAAATCCTCGACATCATACCATGACAAATGAGAAACACCAGATCCCAGCCCACCTCGACTGGCCCTTCCTTGGCTCCCAGAGCAGGGTCAGTGCGGTCTCCATTCAGCTGGCGGCCAGTGAGAGCCCTGCCTATGCTGCTCCCAACACCCACTGTCCCACTCCGCTCATCTCCACCCCAAAACCCCAACTCCTGGGCTGCAGGGAAAGCATTCCTTAATGGTATGGAAGCGTGTTCATGATCTTTTACAGTGAGAACGATTTAGAGGAAGGAAAAGTTTATTTGGGACTCACAGTTGCAGAGGTCTCAGTCCACAGATGGCCAGCTGCATTGTTCTGGGCCGGCGGGGGGGGGGGGGGCGGGGGGGGCGGGCAGAGCATCATGGGGAAGGGCCCAGTGGAGGGAAACAGCTCAGCTCACAGCAGGGCCAGGAAGCAGAGAGGGGAGAGGGAAAGGGCCACAGGGAAGATGGCGCCTGCTGGGCAGGCCCCACAACATACCTCTTGCCATTACTGCCCATTAAAACCAGGACAGACCCATCAGGGTGCAGCTCACATGACCCATCATCTCACCCTGAGCATCCCTGCACCAACAAGAGCTTCTGGGACACTTCAGTCCGTATCATGGCAACAGGCTGTGACTTCGCAATTGTTCTAATGATTTTGAAACGCCTTTTTAAAAACATCAACATGGTAATATTCTTAAAATAGTCAAAGTTTGAACACACGATTTATCCTGTGCACATTTAGGGCAGGGAGGATCTTGTTCTGTCTCCTGGTGTTGTCTCAGGCTGGTGTGGTGGTCACGCAAGAGGAAGCTGCGGACCAGAGTGACACAGCAGCTGCGGAGCCACAGCCAACATTCCCTACATCCCTGTCCCCACTCCTGTCCCTTGCCTAACCTAATCAAGGACCCTGCCACACACCAGCACCTTTTGAAGCTGCACTCATCACCACATGCATTGTATCATGTGGGCACCCACTTCTACCACACGTTACATGGGAATAAACCACCCAGCAGAAGGACAAGACAGCCTGGAGCGTCTCTGTCCACTGCAGAACAGCAGTGGCTTTTGGTGACCTCCCTTTGAGGCTGGTGCTCCTGGGGAGAAGAATTTGTCCCATGAGCTGTATAAATTTGTAGCAGAACTATGATATGAATATGTGCGTATCTATAATTTCCATCACACAACCTTATCTCAATACAAAAACAGATAAACAGTAAAGAATCATAAGGTCAAAGCCACTGTTCTGAGTAAAGAAATCATAAGGTCAAAGCCAGTGTTCTGAGCGAGCTGTGTCACCAACAGAGACCACACACGCTCGCCTCTCCACAGGGTCCGGCGTTACTGAAGAGCAGGGGACCCACAGGTGACCCTCTGCCAGCAGTGGCAGCTCACTGATCACTTGCAGGTCACCTGGTGGGCAGCTGGGCACTCAGGTTCTGTTATTCCAGTCTTCGTGTCTAATGTCCAAACACTCGAGTCACACAGCACACTTTACACAATCATATGCATAGGTTCCAGAAAGCTAGAGAAGGGTTAGGGCCACAGGGTCCCGAAGGCTGAACTGAGAGCAAAGGCAGAGAGCAGATATGGAGGCAGTCACTGCAGGTGGTCAGATACGACTAGGAACCAGCAGAGAGCTTGTTCAGGGCACAGAGCTGTCAGAGCACAGGAGCCTATTCCAGGACATTGTGCAGATGGTGGCGGTTTCAATGTCAGATGGGAGCATCGTCCTGAGATGTCAGCTTGCAGTGGGACTTACGTGGTCCTCACAGGCAGGAGAGCCACACTCTGCTCAAGCCCAAGGACAGAAAGGCAGAGGTTCATCACTGGGCGACGTTCCTGGGCAAGGCTCCTGATGAGTGACCTGGTGACAGGGTCAAGGTGCCACCGCAGCCAGCCTCAGGGTGCCCTCCTTTGTGGGTCTCAAGTGAAGGGACTGAATCATTTGGAGGCCTGCTGTGTTCAAAAAGCTCCTGTGCCTACTCTTACCGACATGGGTGTGATGTGCCCATGAATCACATGCTTCTAATTAACTCAAAACATTCCAGGTGCTCATTCATCTTAGCAAAATAAATTTTATTTTATCAGTTTGTGCCACATGGTTATGCCAGGCAGATGGTAGCTGTTGACTTCTACAAAGAAGGTGTGGAGTCATCTACCTCAGCGGCCAAAACTCAAAATGGAGCACATTATGCCAAACTACTGCTTTACAAAGTGAAAATACTCAGAGCAGGTGCAGCCTGATATTGCTGTTCTATACATAATGGAGTCACTCAGGGCAGGCACAGCCTGGGAACTGCTGTTCTATACACCATGGAGTCACTAGGGCAGGCACAGCCTGAGGACTGCTGTCCTACACACCATGGAGTCACTAGGGCAGGCACAGCCTGAGGACTGCTGTTCTGTACACCATGGAGTCACTAGGGCAGGCACAGCCTGAGGACTGTTGTTCCACACACCATGGAGTCACTAGGGCAGGCACAGCCTGAGGACTGCTGTTCTACACACCATGGAGTCACTAGGGCAGGCACAGCCTGAGGACTGCTGTTCTACACACCATGGAGTCACTAGGACAGGCACAGCCTGAGGACTGCTGTTCCGCACACCATGGAGTCACTAGGGCAGGCACAGCCTGAGGACTGCTGTTCTGCACACCATGGAGTCACTAGGGCAGGCACAGCCTGAGGACTGCTGTCCCACACACCATGGAGTCACTAGGGCAGGCACAGCCTGAGGACTGCTGTTCCACACACCATGGAGTCACTAGGGCAGGCACAGCCTGAGGACTGCTGTTCTACACACCATGGAGTCACTAGGGCAGGCACAGCCTGAGGACTGCTGTTCCACACACCATGGAGTCACTAGGGTTGGCGCAGCCTGAGGACTGCTGTTCTACACACCATGGAGTCACTAGGGCAGGCACAGCCTGAGGACTGCTGTTCTACACACCATGGAGTCACTCAGGGCAGGCGCAGCCTGAGGACTGCTGTCCTACACACCATGGAGTCACTAGGGCAGGCACAGCCTGAGGACTGCTGTCCTACACACCATGGAGTCACTAGGGTTGGCGCAGCCTGAGGACTGCTGTCCTACACACCATGGAGTCACTAGGGCAGGCACAGCCTGAGGACTGCTGTTCTACACACCATGGAGTCACTCAGGGCAGGCACAGCCTGAGGACTGCTGTTCTACACACCATGGAGTCACTCAGGGCAGGCGCAGCCTGAGGACTGCTGTCCTACACACCATGGAGTCACTCAGGGCAGGCACAGCCTGAGGACTGCTGTCCTACACACCATGGAGTCACCCAGGGCAGGCACAGCCTGAGGACTGCTGTTCTACACACCATGGAGTCACTAGGGCAGGCACAGCCTGAGGACTGCTGTTCCACACACCATGGAGTCACTAGGGCAGGCACAGCCTGAGGACTGCTGTTCTGCACACCATGGAGTCACTAGGGCAGGCACAGCCTGAGGACTGCTGTCCCACACACCATGGAGTCACCCAGGGCAGGCACAGCCTGAGGACTGCTGTCCTACACACCATGGAGTCACTCAGGGCAGGCACAGCCTGAGGACTGCTGTTCTACACACCATGGAGTCACTAGGGCAGGCGCAGCCTGAGGACTGCTGTCCTACACACCATGGAGTCACTAGGGCAGGCACAGCCTGAGGACTGCTGTTCTGTACACCATGGAGTCACTAGGGCAGGCACAGCCTGAGGACTGCTGTTCCACACACCATGGAGTCACTAGGGCAGGCACAGCCTGAGGACTGCTGTTCCACACACCATGGAGTCACTAGGGCAGGCGCAGCCTGAGGACTGCTGTTCTACACACCATGGAGTCACTAGGGCAGGCACAGCCTGAGGACTGCTGTTCCACACACCATGGAGTCACTAGGGCAGGCACAGCCTGAGGACTGCTGTCCTACACACCATGGGGTCACTAGGGCAGGCACAGCCTGAGGACTGCTGTTCTACACACCATGGAGTCACTAGGGCAGGTACAGCCTGAGGACTGCTGTCCTACACACCATGGAGTCACTAGGGCAGGCACAGCCTGAGGACTGCTGTTCTACACACCATGGGGTCACTAGGGCAGGCACAGCCTGAGGACTGCTGTCCTACACACCATGGAGTCACTAGGGCAGGCACAGCCTGAGGACTGCTGTTCTACACACCATGGAGTCACTAGGGTTGGCGCAGCCTGAGGACTGCTGTCCTACACACCATGGAGTCACTAGGGCAGGCACAGCCTGAGGACTGCTGTCCTACACACCATGGAGTCACTAGGGCAGGCACAGCCTGAGGACTGCTGTTCCACACACCATGGAGTCACTAGGGCAGGCACAGCCTGAGGACTGCTGTTCCACACACCATGGAGTCACTAGGGCAGGCACAGCCTGAGGACTGCTGTTCCACACACCATGGAGTCACTAGGGCAGGCACAGCCTGAGGACTGCTGTTCCACACACCATGGAGTCACTAGGGCAGGCACAGCCTGAGGACTGCTGTTCTACACACCATGGAGTCACTAGGGCAGGCACAGCCTGAGGACTGCTGTTCTACACACCATGGAGTCACTAGGGCATCACAGCCTGAGGACTGCTGTTCTACACACCATGGAGTCACTAGGGCAGGCACAGCCTGAGGACTGCTGTTCCACACACCATGGAGTCACTAGGGCAGGCACAGCCTGAGGACTGCTGTTCTACACACCATGGAGTCACTCAGGGCAGGCACAGCCTGAGGACTGCTGTTCTACACACCATGGAGTCACTAGGACAGGCACAGCCTGAGGACTGCTGTTCTACACACCATGGAGTCACTCAGGGCAGGTACAGCCTGAGGACTGCTGTCCTACACACCATGGAGTCACTAGGGCAGGCACAGCCTGAGGACTGCTGTCCTACACACCATGGAGTCACTAGGGCAGGCACAGCCTGAGGACTGCTGTCCTACACACCATGGAGTCACTAGGGCAGGCGCAGCCTGAGGACTGCTGTTCTACACACCATGGAGTCACTAGGGCAGGCACAGCCTGAGCACTGCTGTTCTACACACCATGGGGTCACTAGGGCAGGCACAGCCTGAGGACTGCTGTTCTACACACCATGGAGTCACTCAGGGCAGGCGCAGCCTGAGGACTGCTGTTCTACACCATGGAGTCACTAGGGCAGGCACAGCCTGAGGACTGCTGTCCTACACACCATGGAGTCACTAGGACAGGCACAGCCTGAGGACTGCTGTTCTGTACACCATGGAATCACTAGGGTTGGCGCAGCCTGAGGACTGCTGTTCCGCACACCATGGAGTCACTAGGGCAGGCACAGCCTGAGGACTGCTGTCCTACACACCATGGAGTCACTAGGGCAGGCACAGCCTGAGGACTGCTGTCCTACACACCATGGAGTCACTAGGGCAGGCACAGCCTGAGGACTGCTGTCCTACACACCATGGAGTCACTAGGGCAGGCACAGCCTGAGGACTGCTGTCCTACACACCATGGAGTCACTAGGGCAGGTGCAGCCTGAGGACTGCTGTTCTACACACCATGGAGTCACTAGGGCAGGCACAGCCTGAGGACTGCTGTTCTACACACCATGGAGTCACTAGGGCAGGTGCAGCCTGAGGACTGCTGTTCTACACACCATGGAGTCACTAGGGCAGGCACAGCCTGAGGACTGCTGTCCTACACACCATGGAGTCACCAGGGCAGGCACAGCCTGAGGACTGCTGTTCTACACACCATGGAGTCACTAGGGCAGGCACAGCCTGAGGACTGCTGTTCTACACACCATGGAGTCACTAGGGCAGGTGCAGCCTGAGGACTGCTGTTCTACACACCATGGAGTCACTAGGACAGGCACAGCCTGAGGACTGCTGTCCTACACACCATGGAGTCACTAGGGCAGGCGCAGCATGAGGACTGCTGTCCTACACACCATGGAGTCACTAGGGCAGGCACAGCCTGAGGACTGCTGTCCTACACACCATGGAGTCACTAGGGCAGGTGCAGCCTGAGGACTGCTGTTCCACACACCATGGAGTCACTAGGGCAGGCACAGCCTGAGGACTGCTGTCCTACACACCATGGAGTCACCCAGGGCAGGCACAGCCTGAGGACTGCTGTCCTACACACCATGGAGTCACTAGGGCAGGCACAGCCTGAGGACTGCTGTTCTGCACACCATGGAGTCACTCAGGGCAGGCGCAGCCTGAGGACTGCTGTCCTACACACCATGGAGTCACCCAGGGCAGGCACAGCCTGAGGACTGCTGTTCTACACACCATGGAGTCACTAGGGCAGGCACAGCCTGAGGACTGCTGTTCTACACACCATGGAGTCACTAGGGCAGGCACAGCCTGAGGACTGCTGTTCTACACACCATGGAGTCACTAGGGCAGGCACAGCCTGAGAGCTGCTGTTCCACACACCATGGAGTCACTAGGGCAGGCACAGCCTGAGGACTGCTGTCCTACACACCATGGGGTCACTAGGGCAGGCACAGCCTGAGGACTGCTGTTCCACACACCATGGAGTCACTAGGGCAGGCACAGGCTGAGGACTGCTGTTCCACACACCATGGAGTCACTAGGGCAGGCACAGGCTGAGGACTGCTGTTCCACACACCATGGAGTCACTAGGGCAGGCACAGGCTGAGGACTGCTGTCCTACACACCATGGAGTCACTAGGGCAGGCACAGCCTGAGGACTGCTGTCCTACACACCATGGAGTCACTAGGGCAGGCACAGCCTGAGGACTGCTGTCCTACACACCATGGGGTCACTAGGGCAGGCACAGCCTGAGGACTGCTGTTCCACACACCATGGAGTCACTAGGGCAGGCACAGCCTGAGGACTGCTGTTCTACACACCATGGAGTCACTAGGACAGGCACAGCCTGAGGACTGCTGTTCTACACACCATGGGGTCACTAGGACAGGCACAGCCTGAGGACTGCTGTTCCACACACCATGGAGTCACTAGGGCAGGCACAGCCTGAGGACTGCTGTTCTACACACCATGGAGTCACTAGGACAGGCACAGCCTGAGGACTGCTGTTCTACACACCATGGAGTCACTAGGACAGGCACAGCCTGAGGACTGCTGTTCCACACACCATGGAGTCACTAGGGCAGGCACAGCCTGAGGACTGCTGTTCCACACACCATGGAGTCACTAGGGCAGGCACAGCCTGAGGACTGCTGTCCTACACACCATGGAGTCACTCAGGGCAGGCACAGCCTGAGGACTGCTGTCCTACACACCATGGGGTCACTAGGGCAGGCACAGCCTGAGGACTGCTGTTCCACACACCATGGAGTCACTAGGGCAGGCACAGCCTGAGGACTGCTGTCCTACACACCATGGAGTCACTAGAGCAGGCACAGCCTGAGGACTGCTGTCCTACACACCATGGGGTCACTAGGGCAGGCACAGCCTGAGGACTGCTGTCCTACACACCATGGAGTCACTCAGGGCAGGCACAGCCTGAGGACTGCTGTCCTACACACCATGGAGTCACTAGGGCAGGCACAGCCTGAGGACTGCTGTCCTACACACCATGGAGTCACTAGGGCAGGCACAGCCTGAGGACTGCTGTCCTACACACCATGGGGTCACTAGGGCAGGCACAGCCTGAGGACTGCTGTTCCACACACCATGGAGTCACTAGGGCAGGCACAGGCTGAGGACTGCTGTTCCACACACCATGGAGTCACTAGGGCAGGCACAGCCTGAGGACTGCTGTTCTACACACCATGGAGTCACTAGGGCAGGCACAGCCTGAGGACTGCTGTTCTACACACCATGGAGTCACTAGGGCAGGCACAGCCTGAGGACTGCTGTTCTACACACCATGGAGTCACTAGGGCAGGCACAGCCTGAGGACTGCTGTCCTACACACCATGGAGTCACTAGGGCAGGTGCAGCCTGAGGACTGCTGTCCTACACACTATGGAGTCACTCAGGGCAGGCACAGCCTGAGGACTGCTGTCCTACACACCATGGAGTCACTAGGGCAGGTGCAGCCTGAGGACTGCTGTCCTACACACTATGGAGTCACTCAGGGCAGGCACAGCCTGAGGACTGCTGTCCTACACACCATGGAGTCACTCAGGGCAGGCACAGCCTGAGAGCTGCTGTCCTACACACCATGGAGTCACTAGGGCAGGCACAGCCTGAGGACTGCTGTTCCACACACCATGGAGTCACTAGGGCAGGCGCAGCCTGAGGACTGCTGTTCTGCACACCATGGAGTCACTAGGGCAGGCACAGCCTGAGGACTGCTGTTCTGCACACCATGGAGTCACTAGGGCAGGCACAGCCTGAGGACTGCTGTCCTACACACCATGGAGTCACCAGGGCAGGCACAGCCTGAGGACTGCTGTCCTACACACCATGGAGTCACTAGGGCAGGCACAGCCTGAGGACTGCTGTCCTACACACCATGGAGTCACTCAGGGCAGGCACAGCCTGAGGACTGCTGTCCTACACACCATGGAGTCACTAGGGCAGGCACAGCCTGAGGACTGCTGTTCTGCACACCATGGAGTCACTAGGGCAGGCACAGCCTGAGGACTGCTGTTCCACACACCATGGGGTCACTAGGGCAGGCACAGCCTGAGAGCTGCTGTCTACACACCATGGAGTCACTAGGGCAGGCACAGCCTGAGGACTGCTGTTCCACACACCATGGGGTCACTAGGGCAGGCACAGCCTGAGGACTGCTGTTCCACACACCATGGGGTCACTAGGGCAGGCACAGCATGAGGACTGCTGTTCTGTACACCATGGAGTCACTAGGGCAGGCACAGCCTGAGGACTGCTGTTCTACACACCATGGAGTCACTCAGGGCAGGCACAGCCTGAGGACTGCTGTTCTACACACCATGGAGTCACTAGGGCAGGCACAGCCTGAGGACTGCTGTTCTACACACCATGGAGTCACTAGGGCAGGCACAGCATGAGGACTGCTGTTCTGTACACCATGGAGTCACTAGGGCAGGCACAGCATGAGGACTGCTGTTCCACACACCATGGAGTCACTAGGGCAGGCACAGCCTGAGGACTGCTGTTCTACACACCATGGAGTCACTCAGGGCAGGTACAGCCTGAGGACTGCTGTTCTACACACCATGGAGTCACTAGGACAGGCACAGCCTGAGGACTGCTGTTCTACACACCATGGAGTCACTCAGGGCAGGCACAGCCTGAGGACTGCTGTTCTACACACCATGGAGTCACTAGGGCAGGCACAGCCTGAGGACTGCTGTCCTACACACCATGGAGTCACTAGGGCAGGCACAGCCTGAGGACTGCTGTCCTACACACCATGGAGTCACTAGGGCAGGCACAGCCTGAGGACTGCTGTCCTACACACCATGGAGTCACTAGGGCAGGCACAGCCTGAGGACTGCTGTCCTACACACCATGGAGTCACTAGGGCAGGCACAGCCTGAGGACTGCTGTCCTACACACCATGGAGTCACTAGGACAGGCACAGCCTGAGGACTGCTGTCCTACACACCATGGAGTCACTCAGGGCAGGTACAGCCTGAGGACTGCTGTCCTACACACCATGGAGTCACTAGGGCAGGCGCAGCCTGAGGACTGCTGTCCTACACACCATGGAGTCACTCAGGGCAGGCGCAGCCTGAGGACTGCTGTCCTACACACCATGGAGTCACCAGGGCAGGCACAGCATGAGGACTGCTGTTCTACACACCATGGAGTCACTAGGACAGGCACAGCCTGAGGACTGCTGTTCTGTACACCATGGAGTCACTAGGGTTGGCGCAGCCTGAGGACTGCTGTTCCGCACACCATGGAGTCACTAGGGCAGGCACAGCCTGAGGAGTGCTGTTCTACACACCATGGAGTCACTAGGGCAGGCACAGCCTGAGGAGTGCTGTTCCGCACACCATGGAGTCACTAGGGCAGGCACAGCCTGAGGACTGCTGTTCTGTACACCATGGAGTCACTAGGGCAGGCACAGCCTGAGGACTGCTGTTCCACACACCATGGAGTCACTAGGGCAGGCACAGCCTGAGGACTGCTGTTCTGTACACCATGGAGTCACTAGGGCAGGCACAGCCTGAGGACTGCTGTTCCACACACCATGGAGTCACTAGGGCAGGCACAGCCTGAGGACTGCTGTTCTGTACACCATGGAGTCACTAGGGCAGGCACAGCCTGAGGACTGCTGTTCCGCACACCATGGAGTCACTAGGGCAGGCACAGCCTGAGGACTGCTGTTCTACACACCATGGAGTCACTAGGGCAGGCACAGCCTGAGGACTGCTGTCCTACACACCATGGAGTCACTAGGGCAGGTGCAGCCTGAGGACTGCTGTTCTGTACACCATGGAGTCACTAGGGTTGGCGCAGCCTGAGGACTGCTGTTCTGCACACCAAGGAGTCACTCAGGGCGGGTGCAGCCTGAAGACTGCACAGAGTCACTCAGAGCAGAGTACAGCCTGCTCCTCAATCCAGGTTCACTAATTTCTCTTCTAATCCTCCTAAGAGTAAACTTCTTCACATACACCTAGCTCCAATGCTTTGTTTGGGAACCATTTCTATTGCCACCATCCCGTATTGTCAAGAAAGCATCCTCCCCTTTTCCTGATCCTGCCCACTGGAGCCAAGCATGCTGCTCTGCCCCTGGGGATGCAGCTACCATATCTGGGCTGCACCCAGCAGATGGACAAGTGCACTGCCTGGAAGCCTCTCAAGTACCAATTCAATGGAAATTGTTCTAAATATTTCTGTCCTAAAGTTTTGTTAATAATTATAATTGAACACTTGAAATCTTATAAGTTATAGGTCAACTCTACCAGCCATTAGAAATGTATAGACCAAACCTTTAAGGGAAAAATCCTGGGATGGCACAGGCCACGCCAACTGGTAGGACAAGAAGAAGAGCCTCAGAATTCACAAAATGAACTGCTACAGAAGAAAGTCTCCTGCCATCTAACAGCTTCGAGGCAGAAGTTCTGATGTCCAATAATGCTTAGAATTTTACTTTCCTGTATCCGTGACCAAAATGTTTTAGATCACTGTCATTTTAGTTTACAATTATTCTTCTTCTATATGGATATGGCTCCAGCTTTATAAACTAAGAAAACATAAAAGTTTCATGCTACAAAAATTTTCTTTATGGGCAACTTTGCTAGAACCAGGAATTTCCCAAACTGAGAACATTCAAGAAGCTTTTCTTTAACTGTTCTATCCCTTGCTGTCAATCCAAGGGGCAGGACTGGAATTCCCTTCTCAAATCTCCTTATTTTGCACCATCAGGCTGCTGCTATGTGTTGATGAGTGCACCCCAGATGTCCAAGTGCTGCTCCCTACCAGTGAGAGGCCTGCACTCAGATGGATGGGCAGATGGACGGGCCCCAGTCCAGCATGGGAGTCCTCACATGAAGGGGGACCTGGACACAGATGCACAGGGCCATCCATGTCAACAGGGTGACCCTCCCAGGAGAAGTGAGGAGAGAGCCTGGAGCAGATCCTTCCCTGGAGCCTGCAAAGCAGCAGGTCTGGCCCACATGTTGGCAGAGGACACAGAGCCTCCAGGACCCAGAGGCCTGTTTTGAGGGTCTGTTTTTTGAGCCATTTAGTGTGTGGTGCTTCTCTGGCAAGTAGGAGAGCAAAGGCAGTCCTGTGGCTTTGACCCTCCTGGACGGCTGGACACACTCCTCTCCCTGCACTCCACAAGTCCAGACCTGAAGAAAGACTTGGGGAGGAACCAGCAGGGTGGCCCCCTTCGATCTGTGAACCCAGCTCTTTCCAAAATAAAGCAAATTAAAAGACATGCCAACTCAGTTGATCAAAATGCACTTACAAAACGGCATACACTCCTGTGAAGAGGACAAAACCAGGAAAAACAAAGACCTGGCAGTTTTCTGAGCAGAATTAGTAATGAATAGTTTTAAAATCAATGTGGAAATGAGTTTAAAAATTCATGTCATCACACAAATATTTTTTCATCTACTACTGAACTTCACAGATGCACAGAACAATTAATTTTAGTCATTTCTGTTGTTCTGGCAGGACAGAAAGAAAGCGTGGTGGTAATACCAAGATATTGATCAGATCATTGACAAAAATATACATAAATCTGTGAGCAAAATAGTGATTTCAACTTATGCACTACTTGAAAGAACAACCCATTTCATGGTGGACAATTTGGTTCACACATTTGGCACCAAATTAAATACACTGCTGCTTTGTTCCAAGCACTAGGGAAAGTATGCTGAATAATCATTTCCAACCTTAACTATGAAATATACAAAAAATTCACAGTGTCTGAAAACAACTGATTTGGGGAACTGTATTTGAATTTTTCAAGCACTATACAGGGTGTGAGGTTAATTTGGACTTTCTTTCTACACCTGGATAGTACTAAGACATGCTATTCTTTTTTTTTTAATATTTATTTTTTAGTTTTTGGCGGACACAACATCTTTGTTTATATGTGGTGCTGAGGATCGAACCCGGGCGCACGCATGACAGGCGAGCACGCTACCACTTGAGCCACATCCCCAGCCCCTAAGACATGCTATTCTTGTCTATAATTATATTGACCCATTACTCACATCTGTTTTAATATTGAAAAATAGTAGATTTTATTCAAATCGTCCCAGGTCAAAATGAAATCAAATCCCTTTTCAACCTATAGGGCATTTCCCTCAACCAATATCCAGCAGAACTGTATTTGCCTCCATAAGTTCACATCTATAATTCATATTAATTGTTCATCTTTTATTCATGTGGCTACTTTTAGTGCTGAGAAAAAATCCTAAATTGGCCTGGTTCAAAATAAGAAAGCATGCTCTGAATAATCAATTTTATCCACTTACATCATGCAAATCTTAGATTATCCCTTGGTTTAAAACACCACATGAGGTCATCTCCATCTGTGGTTGCTATAAAATCATATGCAGAAGCCCAGCAGAGCACTCAACAAGGGGTGTGTCGTCAGCACTGGCAGCAACCCTCTCTCTGTCTCCCAGAGCACATACCTTGGGGAAGGCAATGGAAACATCATTCTCCAAACACCTCCAACATGGGGCACGAGATGCCTTCTTTATCTACCCTTGCTGCCCTTACAAGAATCAATATTTCTACCCTGTCCCTTCTGGCAATCCTAATAAGAAACATTCACATGTGTGTGCCGGCACAGAATGCAGTGGGGGAATCTCTTTGCTCACAATAAAACTTATTAATATTGTATTGATTTGCAAGGAGGAGAGGGAGGAAAAGGTGGCTGAGAATGCAAGAATAAGCTGTGCGTGACTTCTGATATCAATGTGCCACCCACATGGCAGGTGGTTCATACCAGTCCTTCACATGGGCACAGCCTACAGAGGCCAGCTTCAGAGGACTGAACTCCCCTCACATACATTCAGGAAAAAAGAAAAAGCTCATCCAACAACAGAACTAATTTTGATATCCTCAACAATTATGGAATTATTCCTTTCAGAAATAAATTTGCCAGTAATATTTGCCTGCAGATAGCATCTAAAAATAAGAAAATATGCTTTAACCAGCAAACCAGGCTGTAAATGGTTTGCATCTCGACATGGATTTAAAAAAAAGGGATGTAGCACTTCCTAGTATAGCTTTTTTAGCTACTTACTCTTTAATTGCATTGTTTCTCAAATACATGAACAAACCCCGAGTGTGCTCCAGAGCAGAGCCTGGTGGTGACCGCACTTGCTCTGGCCTCAGGATGAGGCTGCCAAGCCAGGAAACAGCATTGTTGCCTCTTCCAGAAGAGGCACGTGCTCTTGCTTGAAAAATTCAAGTACAGTTCTCCAAATCAGTTGTTTTCAGAGGGTCCTTGAAGTGCCCATGCGAAGAAACTCCTGACAAGTCTCCTTGCTCTCTCAAAGGAACATGCCCAAAGAGGGACCCTCTTTCTCCCGAGCACTGTTCTGTCTCTACTGAAGCCTGGGGTGCCCACCAGCCCAGGGCTGAGGCCCCACACCGAGCAGCAGAAGAGCAAGGAACAGCACGGACCACACTGCAGCTGTCCATCCACCAGACCTGGCAACGTGCACAAGTCTCCCAAGTGTTCCGCTCACCCTGAGCTGGGTTCCATTCTCTGTCTTCCAAACCAACCCAGCTGACGCATGCCACATCCATACCCAAATTCATGATCATCGTTTGCTTTCTCCTCCAAATGGTCCACAGACACCATTACTTCACATGTATAATTATTACATTCAATTATTACTTTAGTGTCTGCACTAGATCCATCCCATGTAAAGTACCCTGAGCTTTGTTGCTGAATATGTTAGTTTGGTCCCACCAACTGGTTACAAACCAAATTACTATTGTGCAAGTTACCTTAACACCCATGACAGTAACCACAGACATAACACCCCAGACAAAATTTCATAAAAAGCAATAGTAACTGGATATCTTATTTTCTTCTTAGGAAAAAAAATTATCATCACAATGATTAAGAGTCAAATAATGCTCCAAACCTAAATATTTCACATCTTCCTTAGGCAGATTGAGCTCAGTGTTTAAAATCCAGCCAGGAAATGTATCGGTCTGATATTGCTAATAAACTTTTCAACAACTGCTACCTAGGATCAAGAGAGCAGTGAGAGGGAGGGGCAGCAGCCTGATCACTTTTTAATCACCTCACTCCAAACAGCAGATGGGCTTCAGAGGACAGCGTGTGAGCTCCACTTCTGTCCACATGCCCATTCTCCCTGTGTGAATCAAGAGGTCTGGGTGGTGCTTTGGTCAGCTTTTCATTGCTATGACCAGAAGACCTGACAAGAGCCGTACAGAGGAGGAAATGGTCAGTCTGCCTCATGGTTTCAGAGGTTCAGTCCATGGTCAGCTGACTCCATGGCTCTGAACCCAGAGCTCATCACGGTGGGAGGGTGTGGAGGAGGAAAACAGCCCACGAGGTGACAGGAAGCAGAGGGAGAACTCCACTCACCAGGGACAAAATAAACCCCCACAGGCACACCCCCAGTGACGCACCTGCTGACAGTTACCAGCCAGTAAATCCCTATCAGTATGTCACTCCAGAGACTAGGTTACAGCTCTCACAACCTAGCCTTTTCACCCTGAATGTTCTTGCATCAACTCACCAGATCTTTTGGGGGGGGACCCTCCACACCTAGGCCAGTTACAGGTAGGTAACTGCATACAAGCAGATCATCAAGATGCGTCAAGGCAGATCTATGAATCACTGTGCTACCGTCTGGATCTTAAACGTCCCCCGGAAACCCGTAAAGGCTTGGTCACCAGCCTGTGGTGCCATTGGGAGGTGGTGGAACCTGTAGGGGTAGGGCTTGGTGGGAGGAAGCAAGGTTGCTGGGGACTGCCCCCAAAAGACATTGGGAACCCCTGCAGTTTTTATCTTTGCCTTCTGAGCACTGCAAGGTGAGCAGCTTTCCTCCACCACTTCTCACTGCCCTGGATGCTCTGCCTCACCACAGAACCAAAACCACAGAGCCAGGCAACCACAGCCAAGAGACACGTCCTTCTATCCAGGCTAATGATCTCGGCCCTGAATTTTATCAACCTGACCCCATCAAGTCACCAGCCACTTGAGTTGAATTCACTTTGTTGCTTGTGAGAAAGGGTGGCTCCTGTCCCAGTGCCAAGCAAGTTGTCCCATCCGCCATGTCAACCCCAGCAGGAAAGGCACTGTCCGTTTGGTCAGGAGGCACCAACTTGTTGTAAGGGATTGTTGGGGGACTTTGGTGAGTTGCCTGTTCATCCTTCCTGCAGGCATGTGGAAATAACCTGGCCCACACTCATTTAATATCCGTATTCTAGTAAACTAGGTTGTTACTATCCCACACTGCTCAAACCTCTGTCAGCAGCACCATTTTCTAAATCCACACCTATGCCCTATGTGCACTCTGAGCCTGGCAAGGTCACATCACCGGCAGCAGGCTAAGCTGTTCTGCATTATGGCTCACCACACTGTCTAGGAAGCTGGTGATGCCTCCCGTGGGGTTCGGACTGTGAAAGAGTGTTTTCAGCATTCAAATCCCTTAGACATGCAAATTGTACTTCTGAAACAGCCAGAGTCACAGGCAGCGCAGAATGATTCTTTATTACTAATCTGCAACCTCCATGAGGCCAGGGCTCAGGCACCATCTCTCCTGCTCTAAGGCTGAAGCCACTGGAATGGCAAGGCCTGCCCAAGCTCACTGAGAACCCACACTGCCCAGGCTTGACTGAGACCCCACCTTGCTCAATCTGTCCAAAGGACCAATCTGTTCGAAGCTTTTCTCCAGAGGAGAAAGATAAAGCTCTAAGAGTTGAAGAGTCTCACCCAATACTGAGTGCTGAAACAGCACCCACATTTTTGTTCCCAGCGTCACTGAACTGCAAGAGCAGGAAAGCCCCACAATCAGAGCACACCAGTCCTCTCAAAACAGGAGCTATGCTGAGCCAGACCCGGCCATGACAGGTAGGTGGCTCTGGTTAACAGTCAGTCCATTAGTAGGCAACACTGCCTGTCCTGGTCTTCGGAGGTAGGAAGGGCATTTACCACCCACCTTGGTGGTTTCTTTGTTCTTCTTGTGTTCAGGCATTTAATACATTACTATGCAATGTCTGTCTCCCCCCACCCCCAGTTACTAGGACACATAGGCATTGAAAAAATTTGAATCACTATCCAACTGAAGGCGGAAGGGGTGCTGGAAATCCAGTGCCAAGCTACTCCTCTCATTAGGGATGTACAACTCAAAGTGATATACATCTGTGAAAGAGCAGTAGATCACTATAATTTTCAAACTTTGAATTCCTTTTTTAGTATGTTTTTATATAATTTAAGAAATTGGATATTATTTCTTAAACATTTAGTCCCTAATCTGTCTCCACCGTCATCTACTTATAAAACTAAAACTAATTGGAAAATGAAAAAAAAAAACTATCAATGCTTGCTAGATATAAAGTTTTGCTATAAATAATCTCTTACGGTAAATGAGACAATCTCAAGGCTCTTTGCTTGATACCACCTCCAACCCTTCACACCCACATGGATGTCCCTCCTGGGAACACAATGAGTGTTGACTTCATTCTCTGGGATTAAGGACAATTGATCCCAACCTTCCTGTCACTTTGCTTTAGCTGACGCACAGATAAACAGAAAGGGCAGGGCTCCACTTCATGCAGCTCTGCCCCACCACTTGGGTGAAAAGCAGCCAATTTTTTTTTAAGAAGAAATTCAAACTTTGAAGGACATAAGGTTTTTAATTTCCTAGTTGTTATGGAAGATAAAAAAGCTATTATTAAACAAAACCCCAACAATTCAAAATGAAGCACCATCTTAAGGCACACTGTTATTTACATGCAAGTTATTGATGCGCTGCTTTTATTACTACCAACCTAAACCATGTTACTGAGCCCCCCACCCCATCCCCTGCACACCATCAACTCATCCCCATACTGGACAAGGAGCTTATAGAGCCAAATCAGACTCCAGGAAACATAGCTGCTTCTTTACTAAGATGGCTTCCAGTCCTCCCTCGGTCCCTCTCCCTCAAGCCTTGTTTACCACACTGCCACCCAAACACACCTTGTATCTAGGCCTAGGAGTTTTGCCATACTTTTCAAACACAAACAAATGATGGGATACAGGCAAAAATCTACCACATTTTCCCCCAAATTCGGGTCTAAAGAAAGGAAGGAAGGAAGGTTGGTGGTTGTCATGTTAGATGACAATTACAGTCGATGACAATAGTATCTTCCTTTCTAAAAGGAGTAATTGGCGACTTGTAGCACGGCTTGAGCCTGTAATCCCAGCAGCTCCGGAGGCTAAAGCAGGAGGAATGCGAGTTCAAAGCCAGCCTCAGCAATTTACCTAGGCTCCAAGCAACTCGGCCAGACCCTGTCTCAAAAAAAAGGATTAAGTTCCCCTGGGTTCAATAACTGGTTAAAAAAAAAAAAAAAAAAAGTTGAAATTGGCAACTTTGTCTCCTTGACTTTGCTTCCTTTAGGTAAATATCATAAAGCCCTCAAGGCAAACTGACCCAGAGAACAAACCAACATGCACACATCCACCTTCAGCGGGGCACACCCTTCGCCCCCCCACACACCCGCACAGGCCCCCCACAGGTACATCCACCCACACACCTGTCGACGCCCATATGTCCCCCACAAGCCTACCCGCTCATAACCTACACACACCCATGCTCCTCCGCACACCCCCCACACACTCACAGGCCCCTCACAAGCGCACAAACACCCCCAAAAGTCTCCACGCACGCGACCCAGGGAGCAGCAGAAGGCAGCCGCATCTGCAGACCCCGAGCTCGGCACGGAAGCCGTCTGTTCTGACAGCCTTCGCGCTCACTCCCAGCTGGGACCTGCGGGGAACGCACCTTCCAGGTGGCTCCGCACACCCCACCGCTCGAGAGTCCGCAGCCTCCGCTGGCCCCGGCCGCCCACGCCCTCCCCGCGGGGCCGCTCCAGGCCAGCTCGCGCCGCGGGCCCCCGTGACTCACCGCGCGGGCAGCCGCAGTAGCCCCAGTCCGCCTGGCCGGGGGCGCTGCGGTAGAAGCACCAGGGAGCGCCCGCGCCGTCGGGGCTGCGGCAGAAGTTGTGGCGCTGCCCTCGAAGCGAAGCCCAGCCCTCCGGGGGCGGCCGCTCCAAGAAGGCGGGCACCTCCGCCCAGGGCAGACACCGGGCGCCCCGGGCCGTCTCGTGGATCCCTGGCGCGCCGCCGGGGCAGACGCCGCGGAACAGCCCGGGAGCGCGCCGGGCCCGGACGGCACGCGGGAGCGGCGGGGAAGTCCCGGACCTCCGCTGCGGGGTGGGGCTGGAGTCCTGGTGCCGGGGACCCGGAGGGGGCGGGTGGCGGTGGTGCAGATACCCCCGCCTCGGATCCCCGCTGACCGCCTCGGCGAGAGCCCCTAGCATCAGCGCCAGCACCAGGCTGGCGAGCGTCATGGTGCCGGCGCTGCGGGGTTTGGTCCGATCCCCGGGCTCGGCGGGTGCTCAGAGGCGGAGCAGGCCCCCTCCCAGCCGGCTCGCGGACGCCGCCTCCCCGCGCCTCCGGGGGCGCCGGGGTCGCGAGCTCGCGGAAGGCGGGTGCCGAGTTCCGGGCGCCTAAGCGCGGACGGGGATGTGGGCCAGCGCGGCGGGGGGCGGGGGCGGGGAGAGCGGCAGCAGCTGCGGGTCCCCTGCCGACCCGGTGGTCCCGGGTCGCACTGCCCCTCCGCCTGGTCTCTACCCTGACCGTGTCGTGCTTTCTCTGTTTTTCAGTCTTTAGAAAAGTGTGGATGAAAGTGGATGCAGCTCTGCCTGGCCACCTCCCAGAGGCGACCTTATCAGAGCGCGAGGGGAGTGTTCCAGCTGAGCTGGGAGCTCTTCAAGGACAGCACCACGTCTAGTTCAGCTTGGTGCCCGGTGCTTAGCCCCGTGCCCAATCCATAGTGCCGACCCGACCCAGGGAAGGAGCTGGAGCCCTCCTCTTCCCGCCTCCCACCTCCCCCTCGCCTGGGACAACGCCAGTTACTTGGTTATTACTGGGATTCGGCGAGGCCCTCTTCCTACCGAAAGTCCTCCGTAACCAGAGGATGCTTCAACCATCCGGGCCTCCATCCCATGCAAGACTGTGTCCTCCCAGCGCCTGCCGGGTTTTGCAGGACAAGCTATTTCTTAGCCTTTGGGAGGTGCGCTCCGCCTGCGGCACTTCTGTAGCCTCTGCTCCCCGAGCTTCGCTGAGTAGGCCCTTCCACCCGCCTCCGTCCAGGATTAAGTCACCTTAGAATGTTCAAGAAGTTGACTGGGGAGGAGGTTTTAGAATTTCCCGTCCAGTTGTTCTGACAATGCAGCCAGAGTGAACCGAGGAAAACCAAGGTAACGTTTGACTTTTTGCGTTGCATTGCGGGGGAGGAACAAGCGCTGAGAACACACCCCGAGGGAAACGCAAACCAAGCCTAATGTTTGCTGTTAGGACAGAGGTTTCAGTTAGGAGCCGAATCCTTTACTCAAAAACCTGATTTTGCTTAACTTTTGTGAATCATCTTATTGGAATCCTTTTCACTCTTATTAACGAAATATTTGATTTTACTTCAGAGAGAATTGGTCTTAGAAATGCAGGAATGTATTTGTTAAGTCTTTATTCAAGATTTTTGCTGCTGTTGTTCAAGATGCATTGTTTTACTTTTTACTAATATTCTTCAGGCTCCAAAAGCACAGTTAAACTGTCCTTGTGGAAGAAACTGAAAGATGTGGTCTGTTTGCTTATTTTAGCAGGAATTGAGTTGGAAAACAAGTTTTAAGCATGGTGGAGATAGTTCTGATCAGTCAGCCCCTCTCCTCTGTCCTCTTTTCCACCCTGGGCTGCGGTGTGGCCCTGGAAAGCTCCTGAGATTCAGTCCACTGGCTGGCTTGGACCCTGCTCCCCCACCACCACCCCAGGATCCCAGACTTCACACTGCCTGAAATGCTGCAAACACAGCCACTTCCCACACACCAACCCTCCCTTCAGAGAGGGGGAGTGAAGAGAAGATGTGGAAACTGATCTCCAGAGAGAAGCAGGCCTTGGGCAGGGCCTGTATGGAAGAGGAACAAGACTCCCCAAGGCCTGCTCACACGAACAGATTGTGAGATCAAGAGCATAAAAATGGAGTCATCGATGGAAACCCCCTATCTGGAGTTCATCATTTAAGTGTTACAACGTATCCTTCTTAGAAAACAAAACGGCATTTATATAATTGGAGCATGAATCTGAGGGCCTCAATCTGGGTCTTGCTTCCTATTTTATAGTCATAGTATGACTTAAATAGCTGTGTTCCTTATTGGCTTCTGCCCTCCTCTGTTAACACTTTCCCTTCCTCTAGTCTTCCATTTTCCACCACAGCTACCCACATGCAGGTGTTTAGTATTTCATAGTTACTCAAACTATACACAGAAAAGGAGAAAAATGTGCATATGTATGTGTCTCCAAAAGGTGGTCTCACTGGCCTTGGAAACAAACCTGCGCTCAGTCTGGCTGCAGACCTAAGCCATGGTGGGGCACTAGATATGCTCTCCAAGGCCCCTGAGGGACAGCTCTCTGCCGGGCCAACAGGAGCACTCCCTGCAAGCTGCACAGCAGAGAACACCTGAAGGTCTACCTCAGGGAAAAGCACAGCCTCAGGGTCCTGATTCCAGCCCTCACAGTGTCACCTGTGTGAATCCACCTTCCAGAAGCAGGGCAGGCCAGCTGACCTCCCGTCACGCCCTGGCTCTCTACTGCACCTCAGTCACTCCCACTCTGAGCCTGGCAGGCAGGAGGCTGCCTGCTCTGCCCACTTAGCCATGTCCCTCCTCCCTCCCCACTTTCCTTCTCAACAGCTTTTGTCCCTAAAGCCAATGAAATACGAAGAATGTCATAAGATGTCTCCTTGAGGAGTTTGGCCAAGTGTCATGAGTGCTTTCCAGTCCTGCAGCCATACTGTAGCTGCGAGTGAGCTGCAGCCACATAAGTGAAGGGCAAACAGAGGAAATGAAGAGCCACTCTGAGCTGCTTGCCCGTGACTGGGGTGACAGGCATTCAGAGTTCCACCTTCCCATCAAATGCAGGAGTCCTTTTCAGAGCTTCCTGGTAGTGGACCTCCACCCATCTCTTGAAAACTAATCATGAGGAATGCCTGTTGGAAGCTACATGCTTCAGACCTACGAGTCCAGAAATGTCCTCTCCTCTGGGGCCAGTTGATCCCCAGTAGAAACCCCTCACCCAGATGCACTTCTGGTTCCCATCCCGCCCCACCCCTGCGCGGAGGGAACAACCTGGTCCTGCAGAGCTGGGCTCACACGGGTTATCGTGACTGCTTTAGGGCCTCAGAGCATGCTGAAGACCCCTTTGCCCGCCCCTCCCTCTGGGAGGAGGTGCAGCTCCAGAACATCAACCACTCTCTGTCACTTGGGCCCCTTAGCAAAGTTTCTCCCTGAGGTGTGAATGTAGATCCATTCCTGATTCTCCCCCCTTTTGCTCGTGTGTTTTTCTTTGGAATCTTAGGAACGATAATAAAGCTGAGATTTGGTGTAGATTGAGGTAAAAGGAAGGAAGACAGCCCTTAACTGCCAGGCCTGGCTCCCAAGAAGCTATACTAGGGCTTGGGCAAAGCCCAGCATGTACTTGCCTGGGACCTCATGGGACAGAGATGGGGACACAAAAGTAGAAGTCAGGGACTCCACTTCCTGGTCACCATCAGCCTGGGCGAGCCTCTCCAGGCGGGGTGGGCTGTCTGCACCGTGGAGGTGACAGTGCTGCTTGGCAGAGTTTGAGGATAGAACCTCTTTGCTGAGCACAGGACGCTGACCAAATGGCCACTCTCTGAGTATGCGAGGATGCTGCTTCTCCTTGACTAAACACGCCACCGTCCCTCTCCTGCTTCTGACTTTCACACTGTATGCTGGACTCAAGTGTGGAAATGGCCTCACTCAACCACAGTTCATTGTACTAAAACCACGCTCAGGGGTTACTCGAGTGGTGCAGGTTTCAAGGGGAGAGATTTCAGACACCATACTGTGATGGCATGTGCTTCCTCACAGCCTGACGGGGGAGCACAGAGCTGCCTGAACTCCTACCATGTCCTTTAAAACCCATTCAAACTTCGAGGTTTTCCAAATCAAATTCTGTTCTCAGATATGTGTATCACTTCACATCACGCACACATCGTTCCAGAATCCTCTTCACAACAACCTACTAATGGAGAGGAGCGTGCCCCCACAGCAGCTGGCCTGGAGTGGCCACTGACAGGCCATCACTGGACACATGAAGTCTGATAGCTGAACATGGATGAGGGTCCTCATGCTCTGTCATGTGGAGTGTCGAGCCTAGAACAGAAGTCATGGAGCAGCAGCCAGTAGGGTGGATGTGCCATCCAGGTATGTTTTCCTTGGTACAAGAATCATTTTAGAAATGGAATTTTATGTATTTTTTAAAAAATTAGTGGTTAATATAAAATTAAAGTTTACTAGCTTCCCTTGCACATATGTTAGAATGCTTTTGACTGCAAGTAAAATAACCCTCAACTCACACTGCCTTTACAAAGGCCTGGGTGGTCTCAGACTATTTCTGAGATTCCTGGGATTGATTGCTTTAGGATCTAACTGTGCTATTGGGGTCTCAGACTCCCTTTTTCTCTCTGTTTGGCCATCTTAATGTTGGCTTCATCTGCAGAAAGCCAGCAAATGTCAAGGCAGAGCCTCTGTTCAGAGAATAAAGAGACTTGTTCTTTCTGAGCCTCTCTTATAGAAGCAAAATATCTTTCCTGGAAGATGCCCCTGGCATGTGGGCTAGAACTGGGTCACATGTCTCTCCATGAAACATTCCCTGGCCAGGAAGAGACACTTCCACTGCTTGGCTTGGATTCATTGCCTAGGGCACAATTGATGCTTGGAAATACCAGCCCATGTGTACCACACCGTAAAAAGCCAAAGGTCTGGCCATGTTGCAACCAAATTCCACAGAGTGACAAATGTCTTTAGCTTCCCCACCTTTGGACCTAGAGAACAGTCTCTGCTCTCCATGGGCCCCACGCCTGGCCTTTGCCAGAATTTGGTTTGCCACACCTTGTTCATACTTCTTCATCTGGGGAATTTCAGCTGTTTTGATGTTTGTGGGTACCTGAGCCTATAGATTCCCTAATGGTGAATGGATAATGGTGATAGTTGTCTATAGTGATGTGACAAGCTGTCCCGTAACTTAGTGGCTTAAAACAAGAAGTCTTTATTAGGTAGAGGGTCTCTGGTCTAATTCCGAGGTCTTTGATCCACTTTGAGTTGAGTTTTGTGCATGGTGACAGACAGGGGTTTAGTTTCATTTTGCTTCATGTGGATTTCCAGTTTTCCCAGTACCATTTGTTGAAGAGGCTATCTTTTCTCCAATGTATGTTTTTGGCACCCTTGTCTAGTATGAGATAACTGTGTTTATGTGGGTTTGTCTCTGTTTCTTCTATTCTGTACCATTGGTCTACATGTCTATTTTGGTGTGTGTGTGTGTGTGTGTGTGTGCAGACACACACACACACACATATACCTTTTATATTACTATAGGTTTGTAGTATAGTTTTAGGTCTGGTATTGTGATACCTCCTATTTCACTCTTCTCGCTAAGGATTGCTTTGGCTATTCTGGGTCTCTTTTTTTTCCAAATTAATTTCATGATTACTTTTTCTATTTCTATAGGAATTCTAATTGGAATCATATCCAATCTGTATAGCACTTTTGGTAGTATGTCTGTTTTGACAATATGAATTCTGCCTATCCAAAAGCATGAGAGATCTTTCTATCTTATAAAGTCTTCTTCAATTTTTTTCTTCAGTGTTTTGTATTTTTCATTGTAGAGGTCTTTCACCTCTTTTGTTAAATTGATTCCCAAGTATTTTATTTTATTTTATTATTTTTTGAGACTATTATGAATGGGGTATTTTCCTAATTTCTCTTTCAGATGATTTATCACTGATATATAGAAATGCAGTATGGATATTCCTTAGAAAACTTTGAATGGAACCACCATTTGACCCAGCTATCCCACTCCTCTGTCTCTACCCAAAGGACTTAAAATCAGCACACTACAGGGACACAGCCACATCAATGTTTATAGCAGCTCAGTTCACAATAGCTAAACTGTGGAGCCAACCCAGGTGTCCCTCAGTAGATGAATGGATAAAGAAACTGTGGTGTATACACAATGGAATATTACTCAGCAATAAAAGAGAATAAAATTATGGCATTTGCAGGTAAATGGATGGAGTTGGAGAATATCATGCTAAGCGAAGTAAGCCAATCCCCAAAAAACAGAGGCTGAATGTTCTCTCTGATGAGTGGATGCTGATACGTAATGAGGTGGGGGCATGGGAAAAATGGAGGAACTTTGGGCAAAGGAGGAGGAGGGGAGAGGGTGGGAGGGTCATGGGGGCAGGAAAGATGGTGGAATGAGATGGACATTATTACCTTAGGTACATGTATGACTGCACATATGGTGCCACACTATACCGTGCACAACCAGAGAAATGAAAAGTTGTGCTCTGCTTGTGTACAATGAATCAAAGTGCATTCTGCTGTCATATATAGCTAATTTGAATAAATAAATAAGTAAATTTATTTTTTTAAGAAAGAAGCCTTTATTATTGCAGAGCTTCTGAGGCTTGGCACCTGGGAGCGGCTGTTCTTGGTATTTTGGCTCCAGGCAGTGACATTCAGTCAGGATGTAAGTGAACCACAGTCACCTGAAGGCCTGCCTGGCTGGAGGACCTGCTCTGAGATTGTCCACCTGTGCTTCTCGGCCACTCACAGCAAGTAACAGCTTCCCTTGGTGAGGTTGGACCAAGAGAGCAATCAATGCAGAAGCCACCAGGGCTGGAGTATGTCCCTCCAGAAATGGAACCCTGGCTTCTGCTTCGTCCTGTTGCTCAGAGTCTATGTGCCCTGGCACGCGGCAGGAAGGGACCACACAAGGATGTGAATTCTAGAAGATGAAGGTCATGGGGCTGTCTTTTAGGCTGGCTGCCACAGCTGTGTCCTGCAAAATTACTCTGAAAAGAGCATATAAAAATAAAGTTTACTAGCTTCCCTTGCACATCTGTTAGAATGCTTTTGGCTGCAAGTAAAATAACCCTCAACTCAAATTACCTTTAAATAAGGCTCTTTAGAGGACTCTGTGGTCTCAGACTTTCTAAGCACTAAGATTCCCGGGACTGATTGTGTTGGGGTTTCTTAGTGTGGCCATGAGTTTTGCAAATGCTGAATATTACTGTCAACTAAGTTGACAGTAAATAAGTTAGTTACAGGGCCAGCTCCAAGCAGAGGTGATTTCCTCTCACAATTTCATCTCCCACCCCATTTTATGAGCAGACTCAGTCTTTGTTATCCAGTTGCAAGAAAACAAGATTCTACCAATGAAATCAGACATCCAGACTCCCAGCAGAAGCCTCTAGTGTACGAGCTGCCTGATGAGACTGGTTGTGTCCGCCAGTCTGCAGCTAGCAACATTTTAACATGGATGGAAGACAGCAAGCGATGGGCAGAGGGATCTGGGTAAAGGCATGAAAACAGCGGTGAGGTCATGGGCATTAGAATATTGCTAGAGACAAAGAAACACATGGGAACCAGCCCTAGTCCAACTGCTAAGGTCGCCAAGCTTGTCCAGTTAAATCACCCTGGGCATTTTTTTTTTATTGGTGCCCTGGGCATTTGTAACACAGCAATCTCGCACACACATTCCTAAGGCTTGCCCATGCACCTTTTCCCAAACAAACAAAAATCCCAGAGCATCATAGGGCTTGTATTTAGCACCATACAACCATGACAACTAGAAACAAATAGCTGGCCCAGCTGAATTCAGCCAGAATTCTTTTTTCCCCTCTTGCATGAAAAAGTCACATTGTGAAGGACACACACAATGTACTGAAAGATTGATACAGCCTTCAGACAAAGACTCATTGGCAGTATTTATAGCTGATTGTGTGATTAAAAAAACCTCAGGGCATGACGCTATCCTTGACTGGTCTTATTTTTAGAAGGCTTAGAAATCTCTCCACATGTAAAAAGCCTCTGCCTATGACTCAAAGCTCTTGTTATCAAGTGGTCATTAGAAAGAGGTAGGTGGGCCTGGCACCAGACATCTGTCATGCTGCAGCCACAGCTGGGCTTGAGGAGGTGCCTGGTGCCCACTCCTGCGGGCACCTGTGGAGAACTTGTCTTCAGATAAATTTTAAGCTAAATATTTCAAGGGCCCAACAACATCTTTGAGTGACAGTAACCAGTGTACCCAACTAGCTCAACCAGGCATCTCATGAGTAAAACAGACGGAAGACCCAACAAACAGATCTCTTGAAATGGAAAGTTTATGGTATTTAAACACTGAAAATTGGTGCAAGAAAAAAAGGGAAGACCTCCCCTTTCCACGGTTTCCACCTTTTGGGTCTCCTTCTTCCTCCAGGGAGAAGTCCTTTTTGTTGTCCTTTAATAAAGCTTCTACTTGCCAGTCTGAAAAAAAAAAAAAAAAGAAAGAAAGAAAAAGGAAAATTGGTGCAAACGCTGAACAAGGGCATGAGTCTCCCACGCCAGGAGTGAGTTTCAGTTTCCCTGTGTTCAGAACTGTCTTTGGAAGTTATGATTTTGTACTTTGTAACTTTCTCAAGTGAGAATGCAGAGTAAACATACTTCCAACATCTACATGCAGCTGTAAATCTTGAAGGAGCCCTTTGCTCAAGTGGCTGGTTGACTTTGTGTTTATTCTAGGCAAGTGCTTTAGGGCGCCCTTGCATCTCATGCACCTGGATCCTCGTGCTTTAGCAGAAGCTTCTTGATAAGTATTTTTCATGATCTCTGTCCCCACCTCTTACCTGGTTCTCCTGACGTCAGGGGATGAGTTAGCTTTGCCAGATGGTTGGTGGTAATAAATGCACAGGACACAATGGAATGCAGGGCTTTTCTCCTGAAAATTGGGTAGCTTTTCCTGGGAAAAGTTAATAAATACAAAGAAAACTGACTTTGTTTAGAATGTTTTATTTTTCTACAAACACACATGTTTCATTACATTTTTCACTTCTAACTCTCTGGGGAAACAGATTGGCTTTAGCAGTTCTATAGGCATTGAACCTGGGGGGCTGTGATCTCCATGATTTATAAAAGTGTCTAGGGTGAACTTGTCTTCAGATACAGTTTGGACCTTGAGGACTTGCTTGGAGGTTCTGGCAGAGGAGTGTAGCTACTCAAGTACCTTTGACAGAAGAATGGTCCTCCTCTGCAGGAGAAGGTCTCCTCTTCCACCATGTGCTCAGCAATGAGGGAGGGACTCACATGGAGAGTGAGGGAGGAAGGGGACACCACCCAGCCAGCAGATCAACCCATGACAGATGTCACACCAGATTGTCTCCAGACTGCCCTCCAGCAACAACTGGAACCCTCCTGAAGTGGCTGGGGTAATTCATGCAGATGCTGAATCCATCAGAGCAGTGCTGACCAGCCGCCCTGGTTCCCAACTCCGACTCCCACACACAGTGTTCACGACTGGCAGGACACGAATGTCTTAACAACAGTAAAACTTGCCGTTTTAAATCAGCAAAAATGAAGTATATGCTACATTCAGGAGAAACGAATGGATTAGACATTTGGGAAGTTATAAAGTTGAAAAAAAGACATTATTAATAGTACTGCTAAACTTTTTTAAGCTTTTTTTTAGTTGTCGATAGACCTTTATTTTATTTATATATTTTATGGGGTGCTGAGAATTGAACCCAGTGCCTCACATGCCAAGCAAGTGCACTACCACTGAGCCCAGCCCACCCTGACAGTACTGCTAAATTTAAAAGAGAGAGATTTTATTAATAATCCTGATGTATTTCAAAGAGAAATGCTTATTACACTTGGTTATTTACAAATCTCAGTGACTCTAAAGAGTTGAGAATTTTCATGATTGCTTATATTTCATTTGCAAGGAATAGAGCCAGATTGTCTTCTTTTTCATTAGACCTCAGTATCACCTGTTCCAAACTAAACTGTGTTGTGAATGCCTAATTGAATTTTAGATGAACTAATGAGGCACAAACCATATAGAAGAAATATAAATAACAAATCTAATACGTAGATTCTGGGTTTTAAAATGCACCCTTATTCTTTTGATTGAGTGCTGAACCTAGCTCATAGTCAAAGCTTCAGCAAGTAGTGTATAGGCAGGGGAAGAGCCAAAGTGAGCATTTTGACAATTCAAAAAATCGACATTGACTGCTCAAGAACCTGCTCTAAGTGCGTTATTAATCACTTATTAACATATGTTCACTAATCCTGAAAAAATCCTTTACCATAGACTTCATTCATCTCACTGAGAGGAAAAAAGAAGAGAACACTGAGGGTCAGAGAGTTCAGTGTTCTTGCCCAAGTCTATGCAGATAGATGATGGAGGTGACATATGGAGGCAAGCCCTTAACCACTTGCAGAACAGAAAACAGTTTCATTTTTAATCAAATCACCCTAATTCTTACCTTCAACTGTAGAATCCAGGACAGATGCATTACTCATTGTTTCTCAAAGGCAAAGACAAAGACCCTAATAGAATTAGCTAATATCTACAAGGTATTAGATGGGGCGCCAGAATCAGGGTTGAGTGGTTGCCATGCAGCACAGCAGACCAGAAGACCTGAGATTCTCCAGGCTCCAGAGACTGCATTTGTCTGGTGGGTTCTAACTCTTGAGCACAAGCTAGGTGTGAAGCTTGGCCAATTGGGAAGATGGAGACCAAATGGAAACAATTCTACAGGTTCTGAGTGTGCCTGTGCTGGGCCATGAGCCTGCTGGTTGTGGGAAGGGAGAGGGAGGTAGGGATGTACAGCACCAACTGTGGCCCAGCTCGCATGGTTGTTTAGACAGGCAGAACAGGGTGTTTGTCAAAGAGAGAAGTGCTGGGTTCATAAATTCCTCTTGTTGAAAATAATAGCGAGTTATTTGAAAACTGCTGGCTGCCAACAGAAGCATCTCAAATAACTTTGTACCTGTTATGAGACATAGCTGTTAAGCACCAAGTCACCAGAGTAGCCAGAACAAATCTGGGCTCGAACCTGTCACTTGTATGGACGACATCAGCAGGCTGCTGGGCTGCCCTGGGTGAGTTACCTGTCTGTACACCGAGAGAGAACTCACAACACCACAGGGAAGCTAAGACAATGGAGTGTCAGATTATCACCCCAAAGACGTCGGTTTGGAGTAAGTGGTGGGTGTTTATACCATTAAAAGTACTATGTTAAAATATAAGTACAAAGTGAGAACCCTAAAGCTCAGGTGAAGGCTGAGGGAAAGAACACTGGCTTCTCCCAATTGCTTTCCACTGGTTTGGCCACACAATGGACAACTTGACTGTCCCTAGAAAGACTGAAGAAAGGTGACCCATGCACATGGACAATAAGTCTCAGGGTAGGTGACAATGAGATGAGGCCTGCCCGAGCCAGGTAAGTAATGGGTTCTCTGCTCTCACAAAGCTGCTGCTCAAGTATAAGCAAAACAATCTCCTATCAAGGGAATATTAATCCATAAATGAAATGCTCCCTGAGAGCTTCTGGGCTTGGTGATTTCAGTCACGCTCTGTAGGATGACATTTCCATCAGGGACAGATGGAAAGAGTAAACTGTGCCTGCCCTAGTGACTCCACGGTGTAAGAACAGAAGTTCTCAGACTGCGCCTGCCCTGAGTGACTCCACGGTGTACAGAGCAGAAGTTCTCAGACTGCGCCTGCCCTGAGTGACTCCACGGTGTAAGAACAGAAGTTCTCAGACTGCGCCTGCCCTGAGTGACTCCACAGTGTACAGAGCAGAAGTTCTTAGGTTTTGCCTGCCCTGAGTGACTCCACAGTGTACAGATCAGAAGTTCTCAGACTGCGCCTGCCCTGAGTGACTCCACAGTGTACAGAGCAGAAGTTCTCAGACTGCGCCTGCCCTGAGTGACTCCACAGTGTACAGAGCAGAAGTTCTCAGACTGCGCCTGCCCTGAGTGACTCCACGGTGTAAGAACAGAAGTTCTCAGGCTGCGCCTGCCCTGAGTGAGTCCACGGTGTACAGAGCAGAAGTTCTCAGGCTGCGCCTGCCCTGAGTGACTCCACGGTGTAAGAACAGAAGTTCTCAGGCTGCGCCTGCCCTGAGTGAGTCCACGGTGTACAGAGCAGAAGTTCTCAGACTGCGCCTGCCCTGAGTGACTCCACGGTGTAAGAACAGAAGTTCTCAGGCTGCGCCTGCCCTGAGTGAGTCCACAGTGTACAGAGCAGAAGTTCTTAGGTTTTGCCTGCCCTGAGTGACTCCACAGTGTACAGAGCAGAAGTTCTCAGACTGCGCCTGCCCTGAGTGACTCCACAGTGTACAGAGCAGAAGTTCTCAGACTGCGCCTGCCCTGAGTGACTCCACGGTGTACAGAGCAGAAGTTCTCAGACTGCGCCTGCCCTGAGTGACTCCACGGTGTAAGAACAGAAGTTCTCAGACTGCGCCTGCCCTGAGTGAGTCCACAGTGTACAGAGCAGAAGTTCTTAGGTTTTGCCTGCCCTGAGTGACTCCACAGTGTACAGAGCAGAAGTTCTCAGACTGCGCCTGCCCTGAGTGACTCCACAGTGTACAGAGCAGAAGTTCTCAGACTGCGCCTGCCCTGAGTGACTCCACAGTGTACAGAGGAGAAGTTCTCAGACTGCGCCTGCCCTGAGTGACTCCACAGTGTACAGAGCAGAAGTTCTCAGACTGCGCCTGCCCTGAGTGACTCCACGGTGTAAGAACAGAAGTTCTCAGGCTGCGCCTGCCCTGAGTGAGTCCACGGTGTACAGAGCAGAAGTTCTCAGACTGCGCCTGCCCTGAGTGACTCCATGGTATAAGAACAGAAGTTCTCAGACTGCGCCTGCCCTGAGTGACTCCACAGTGTACAGAGCAGAAGTTCTCAGACTGCGCCTGCCCTGAGTGACTCCACAGTGTACAGAGCAGAAGTTCTCAGACTGCGCCTGCCCTGAGTGACTCCACAGTGTACAGAGGAGAAGTTCTCAGACTGCGCCTGCCCTGAGTGACTCCACGGTGTAAGAACAGAAGTTCTCAGGCTGCGCCTGCCCTGAGTGAGTCCACGGTGTACAGAGCAGAAGTTCTCAGGCTGCGCCTGCCCTGAGTGACTCCACAGTGTACAGAGCAGAAGTTCTCAGGCTGCGCCTGCCCTGAGTGACTCCACAGTGTACAGAGCAGAAGTTCTCAGACTGCGCCTGCCCTGAGTGACTCCACAGTGTACAGAGCAGAAGTTCTTAGGTTTTGCCTGCCCTGAGTGACTCCACAGTGTACAGATCAGAAGTTCTCAGACTGCGCCTGCCCTAGTGACTCCACAGTGTACAGATCAGAAGTTCTTAGGTTTTGCCTGCCCTGAGTGACTCCACGGTGTACAGAGCAGAAGTTCTCAGACTGCGCCTGCCCTGAGTGACTCCACAGTGTACAGAGCAGAAGTTCTTAGGTTTTGCCTGCCCTGAGTGACTCCACAGTGTACAGAGCAGAAGTTCTTAGGTTATGCCTGCCCTGAGTGACTCCAAGGTGTACAGAGCAGAAGTTCTTAGGTTTTGCCTGCCCTGAGTGACTCCAAGGTGTACAGAGCAGCAGTCCTCAGGTTGCGTTGACCTCAAGTTAGTCCATTTTGTTAAATTGTAGTTTGCCATGAGCTGCTCCATTTTGAGTAGGATGATTTATATCTTGTTTCAGGCTATGCCTTGTTTCTAGAAGTAACAGCTACCATCTGCCCAGCTGCACAATAAGGCACAAAGTGATAAATAACTTTTATGTGCCAACTTATCAAAATAAATCAGGAGCACCTGGATTTGTGGCCATCCCAATCATGTCAGGAACCGCAGACACAGGAGCTCATCAACTTCATCAGACACAACACTGTTCACTCAAGACCCATAAAAGAGGAGCACCCTCCCACCAAGGCTGGACACAGCTGTCACCTTGTCACTCATCACCAGCATTGCCCAGGCAAATTGCCACAGCAACAAACCTCTGATTTCTTGTTCCTGTCAGGCTTCAGCCTGCTTTTCTTGCCCACAGAGACCACACCTGGCCCACTCTAAGCTGATGCTCCAAGCCGGCCTTCTGATCCTTAAACTGCCATCTGCAGAGCTGCTTCATTAAAAATCCTTCTGAGGGCGGGGGGGGGGGGGGGGGGCGGTATCCAAGATGGTGGGCCAAGGGAGGCAGCATTCTCTGTCACTCCATGACGGGGTCTCAACTTGTGGGAAAACTGCTTCTCTGAGAGTGACAGAGGACCCCTTCACAGCTGGTCCCATGTAGGAATCACGGCTGCTCTGCCAGCGCAGGGCTCCAAGCCTCAGCATTAGAGCAGGACTCCCGACTTCCGACTACCCATTTGGGTCTAGCGGGTGCCTTAGCAGGACCACCGGCATCAGCACCAGCATAGTATTCCCAGATGCTGCTCCCACACAGGACACTCAGCTGCTACCCACACGCAGGAACTCCATCCACCACTCCTGGGTGGACCCACATCTACCAACCTGGAGCTTCCCTGGTTGCCTCTATCTTGGGACTTGGCAGCTGCTGCCAGTCCCCTAGGCACACAGTAGCCTGCCTGTGCCTGAGGGCATCACACAGGCTCTGAAGACAGCTGACAGCTACAACACTGTAGCCGAGAGCTCATCTCTGAACACACGACCCAATGCCATTGCCCGGCTCTCCCCACCACTGAAAGCAGCTGCCTCCATCTTGGGTCACCTCCATCACCATCTTTAGTTGGAGCAGCTACCAGTTTGGAACTCTGGATAGCCAAGAGAGGTACTGGAAGCCTGCAGGGGCCCTGTAAGCCTATAGGGTAAAACAGTAACACCTTGGATCTGCAGTGCTAGAAGGGAAGACACACAAACAACATGAAAAGACAAGGGAAGAAAGTGCCCCAAACAAATCAAGATACTACATTATTAGAACCCATGGCCAGCACAGCAGAAGAAATTACAGAGAAGGAATTCAGGATGTACATAATTAAAATGTTATGTGAATTAAAGGATGATATAAGAGAGCAGATATAGGCAACACAAGATTATTCTGATAAAGAGCTACATAAGCAAATACAGGAAGCAAAAGATTACTTCAACAGGGAGATAGAGGTAAAAAAAAAAAAAAACAGAAATACTTGAAATGAAAGAAACAATAAACCAAATTAAAAGTTCAATTGAAACCATCATCAACAGATTAGACCACTTGGAAGACAGGACCTCAGACAATTAAGACAAAATATATAATCTTGAAAAGAATGTTGACCACACAGTGAAGATGGTAAGAAACCATGAGCAGAACATTTAAGAAATATGAAATAACTTAAAAACATCAAATTTAAGAGTTATTGGGATAGAGGAAGGCATAGGGTTCCAAACCAAAGGAATGAACAACCTATTCAATGTAATAATATCAGAAAATTTCCCAAACATGAAGAATGAATTGGAAAGCCAAACACAAGAGGCTTACAGGACACCAAATGTACAAAATCACAACAGATTCACACCAAGTCACACTGTAATGAAAATGCCTAGCATACAGAATAAGGAGAGAAATTTTAAAGCCATGAGAGAAAAGAATCAGATTATATAGAGGGGAAAACCAGTTAGGTTATGTGCAGATTTTTCAACCCAGACCCTGAAAGCTGGAAAATCCTGGAACAATATATACCAAGCTCTGAAAGAAAATGGATGCCAACCAAGAATCTTAAATCCAGAAAAATTAAGCTTTAGATTTGATGATGAAATAAAAACCTTCCATAAAAAAACAAAAGTTAAAGAATTTACAAGTTGAAAGCCTGTACTACAGAACATCCTCGGCAAAATATTCCATGAAGAGGAATTGAAAAACAACAATGAAAATCAGCAAAGGGAGGTATTACACTAAAGGGAAAACTATTCAAAGTAAAAACTAAGTCAAATTAAATGACAAAAATAAACAAAAATGGTTGCAAAAACAAATCATGTCTCAACAGTAACCCTGAATGTTAATGACCTAAACTCACCAATCAAAAAACATATACTAGTAGATTGGATAAAAAAAACTAGACCTAACAATATGCCCTCTCCAGGAGATTCAGCTCATAGGAAAAGACAGCCACAGACTGAAGGTGAAAGGTCGGGAAAAATCATACCTCTCACATGGACTGTGGAAGCAAGCAGGGGTTGCCATCCACACATCAAATAAAGTAGACTTTAAGCCAAAGTTAATCAAAAGGGATAAAGATGGACTAACATACTGCTCAAGAGAACCATACACTAACAAGACATAACAGTTATAAATATATATGCCCCAAACAATGGAGCATCTATGTTCATCAAACAAACTCTTCTCAAGTTCAAGAGTCAAATAGACCACAACACAATAAATAATTCTGGGTGATTTTAACACATCTCTGTCACCACTGGATATATCTTCCAAACAAAAGCTGAACAAAGAAACTATAAAACTCAATAATACAATCAATAACTTAGACTTAACTGACATATATAGAATATTTCGTCTTTCAATGAGCGGTGGATCTTTCATCTTTCAATCAGCACACATGGATCCTTCCTAAAATAGACCATATATTATGCCACAAAGCAACTCAGCAATTCAAAAAAGTAGATATTACCCTGCATTCTATCAGATCATAATGGAACGAAGTTAGAAATCAATGATAAAATAAAAAATGAAAGCTGCTCCAACACCTGGAGACTAAATAATATGCTACTGAATGAACAATGGGTGGCAAAAGACATCATGAAGATTTAAAAATTCTTAGAGGTAAATGAGAACACAATACAATGTAGGAAGGCAGTTGTAAGGGGAAAGTTCATTGCATGGAGTTCATTCCTTAAAAGAAGCAAAAGTCAACAAATAAATGACTTAACATTACATCTCAAATTCCTAGAAAAAGAAGAACAAACCAACACCAAAAGCAGTAGAAGGCAGGAAATAACTAAAATCAGAACTGATATCAATGAAATTGAAACAAGAGAAACAATTGAAAAAATTGACAAAACAAAAAGTCGGTTCTTTGAATAAAAACATAAAATTGACAAACCCTTAGCCATGCTAACAAAGAGGAGAGAGAAAACTCAAATCACTAACATACATGATGAAAAAGGAAATATCACAACAGACACTACAGAAATACAGAAGATAATTAGAAATTATCTTGAAAACTTATACTCCAATAAAATAGAAAATATTGAAGGCACCAACAAATTTCTAGAGTCATATGATTTGCCCATATTGAATCAGGATGATATATACAGTTTAAACAGATTAAT
The DNA here is from genome assembly GCF_047511675.1 of Marmota flaviventris. NCBI lineage: Eukaryota > Metazoa > Chordata > Mammalia > Rodentia > Sciuridae > Marmota > Marmota flaviventris. The sequence continues at coordinate 145,118,770 of NC_092504.1, read as the reverse complement.
TTCAACCAGTGAAATAGAAGAGACCATCAGAAGCCTACCAACCAAGAAAAGCCCAGGACCAGATGGACACAGAGCCAAGTTCTACAAGACCTTAAAGAAGAACTAATACCAATACTCTTCAATTTATTTCAGGAAATAGAAAAAAAGACAGCACTTCCAAACTCATTCTATGAGGCCAATATCACTCTGATTCCAAAACCAGGCAAAGACACATCAAAGAAAGAAAACTTCAGACCAATATCTCTAATGAACATAGATGCAAAAATTCTCAATAAAATTCTGGCAAATTTAATACAAAAACATATCAAAAAGATAGTGCACCACGATCAAGTGGGGTTCATCCCAGGGATGCAAGGTTGTTTCAACATATGCAAATCAATAAATGTAATTCATCACATCAATAGACTTAAAAATAAGAACCACATGATCATCTCAACAGATGCAGAAAAAGTATTTGACAAAATACAGCACGCCTTCATGTTCAAAACACTAGAAAAACTTGGGATAACAGGAACTTATCTCAACATTGTAAAATCTATCTATGCTAAGCCCCAGGCCAACATCATTCTAAATGGAGAAAAATTGAGAGCATTCCCTCTAAAAACTGGAACAAGACAGGGATGCCCTCTTTCACCACTTCTATTTAACACAGTTCTTGAAACACTGGTCAGAGCAGTTAGACAAAAGAAATTAAAGGAATACAGATAGGAAAAGAAGAACTCAAATTAACACTATTTGCTGACAATATGATTCTATACCTAGAAGACTAAAAAATTCCACCAGAAAACTTCTAGAACTAGTAAATGAATTCAGCAAAGTAGCAGGATATAAAATCAACACCCATAAATCAAAGGCATTTCTGTATATCAGTGACAAATCCTCAGAAAGAGAAACTAGGAAAACTACTCCATTTACAATAGCCTCAAAAAAATAAAATACTTGTGAATCAACTTAATGAAAGAGGTGAAAGACTTCTTGATTGAAAATTACAGAACACTAAAGAAAGAAATCAGTGAAGACCTTAGAAGATGGAAAGATCTGTCTTGCTCTTGGATAGGCAGACCATACTACCAAAAGCACTATACAGGTTTAATGCAATTCCAATCAAAATCCCAATGGCATTCCTCATAGAATAGAAAAAGTAGTCATAAAATTCATCTGGAAAAATAAGAGACCCAGAAGAGCTAAAGCAATCCTCAGCAAGAAGAGTAAAGCAGGAGGCATCACTATACTAGACCTTAAATTATACTACAGAGCAACAGTAACAAAAACAGCATGGTATTGGCACCAAAATGGACTTGTAGACCAATGGTACAAAATAGAGGACACAGAGACAAACCCACATAATTACAGTTATCTTATATTAGACAAAGGCACCAAAAATATACATTGGAGAAAAGATAGCCTCTTCAACAAATGGTGCTGGAAAAACGGGAAAACCATATGCAACAAAATGAAATTAAATCCCTATCTCTGATCATGCACAAAACTCAACTCAAAGTGGATCAAGGGCCAATAGAAGAAAAAGTAGGTCCAAATCTCCATCATGTCAGATTAGGCCCCAACTTCCTTAATAAGATTCCTATAGTGCAATAATTAAAATCAAGAATCAATAAATGGGATAGATTCAAATTGAAAAGCTTCTTCTCAGCAAAAGAAACAATCAGTGAGGTGAAGAGAGAACCTACAGAAGTGGAGCAAATTTTAACCACATGCACATCAGATAGAGCACTAATCTCTAGGATATATATAAAGAACTCAAAAAACTTAACACTAAAAAAAAAAAAAAACCCAAATAACCCAATCAATAAATGGGCCAAGGAACTGAACAGACACTTCTAGGAAGATGATATATAATCAATTGACAAATATATGAAAAATGTTCAACATCTCTAGCAATTAGAGAAATGAAAATCAAAACTACTCTAAGATTTCATCTCATTCCAGTCACAGTGGCAGCTATTAAGAATACAAACAACAATAAGTGTTGGTGAGGATGTGGGAAAAAGGCACACTCATACACTGCTGGTGGGACTGCAAATTGGTGCAGCCAATATGGAAAGCAGTATGGAGATTCCTTGGAAAACATGGAATGGAACCACCATTTGACCCAGCTATCCCACTCCTTGGTCTATACCCAAAGGACTTAAAAACAGCATACTACAGGGACACAGCCACATCAATGTTTATAGCAGCACAATTCACAATAGTAAACTGTGGAAGCAACCTAGGTGCCTTTTAACAGATGAATGGATAAAGAAACTATGGTATATATACTCAATGGAATGTTATTCAGCAATAAAAGTGAATAAAACCATGGCATTTGCAGATAAATGGATGGAGTTGGAGAATATAATGCTAAGTGAAGTTAGCCAATCCCAACAAAACAAATGCCAAATGTTTTCTCTGATATAAGGATGGGGTTGGGGGTGGGAGTATTGGGGGATCACACAAACACTAAATAGGGCAAAGAGGTGGGAGGGAAAGGGAGGGGGCATGGGGGTAGGAAAGATGGTGGAATGAGAAGGACATCATTACCCTAAGTACACGAATGAAGACAGGAATGGTGTAACTCTACTTGGGTATAGCCAGAGAGATGAAAACTTGTGCTCTATATGTGGAATATGAATCGTAATGCATTCTGCTTCATCTGTAACAAATTAGAATACATTTTTGAAAAAATAATAAATATCTCAAGGAAAAAACAAAGCCTTCTCTCATCACCTACATGTCTCTTAGACTCCGTCTTCCCCTCTCTGCTCATGTTCTCGGCTCCGCACCGTAGCCCTGTGTCCCCTTTTAACACTTTCTCAGTCTGTGACCTAGTCATGTATCACTGACTGAAGTGTGTGGGGCTGGAGTGTTCCAGACGGAGAGGTTAGGATTGGGATTATGAACCTGTGGTTGCCTGGCTCATGACACCAGGTGACACCAGGTATTCAGTGAACCTCCACCAGTGGAAGTGGTGCAGCCTGTGGATTCAGTGTCCCTCAGTAAGCCTCTCACTATTTTTTCTTAACCACGTGTGGGTCCGCGTTAGTGACAGGTCACCCATGACAACAGACCGTGTATGAAGATGGTCCAGTAAGATCCTGCCACTTGGCAATGTCACAGCTGTCCTACTTGGTACAAGACCACTCCCAATGTGCTCAGGGCAAAGTCCCCAATAGTGTGCTTCTCAGAAATGACCCTGTCTGTGCACAGTCAGTGTTTGTGGTTAAGAAAGGAAAAATGAAGACTGCCTGTTTCTGGTATTTTCACGTGTGTAACTAGGCTCTGGGTGACTCCTCCAGGGCTCCCTACCATCCCCTGGACTCCACATCATGAAAGATACACTTCACTCTTGGCAGATTTCTCAGAGTTCACTTTTCCCCTGGAAGAAAGCAATGTTGTAACTCATGAGCTGATTGCTATTTTTTCTTAACATCATTAGTAAATAAAATTAGTAATATCTCATTGTGATTGTTGTATCTAGATAAGGGACACAGTGCTGTCTGATGGATGGCAGCTGGGCTAGCGGCCTCTGGCACTGTGTCAGTTTCTGCTGTCTTTGATGATTCAAGCCTTTGCTTGTTCTCTGGTTGTTTCTGTGAGAGACCAAGCCACTTCACAGTGGTGTGGCAAAGTGCTGCGTTTGCTACTTTAGGCCCTTGGCTTGTGATAGGTTTTTGTTCCATTTTCTCCTCTCTATAAACTCCCTGTTTGCTCAACATCATTACAGAGCTGAAATCTTATTCCCTTTTCCCAAAGTGTGTGTCAAGCAGCCATTTTGCAAACCACGCAGAATCGGAACTGGTTGGGAACAATTGTGATAGGCATTTGTGGCCATGCTAGCTTTCGGAAAAAAAATTCTCCCAGTGTTCATCTGGGGTCCTGGAGTCCAGAAAACAATGTGCACTTGATTAAAATCCCAGTGCCCCTAGGAAGGAAGTGAACTCTGTCTTTCAAGTTGGTGGACAAAGGAATTTAGACTGGATTAAAGCGTTGTCAAGTCTTTGAGACACAAAGAACTAAATTATGTACTAACACTTTTTGTTTTCCCACACGGGAGTACTAACTTTTTTCCACAATATTAAAACTAAAAGACAAGTAGGTAATTGAATTTTTTCTGTTGTACAGCTTCATAAGCATTTCTCGAAAGCACAAATGGATGAAGGAAACCATCTGTGCTCTTTTCCACCCATCTAAAGCTCAGCAGTTAAGAAGGCTCCCTTTGCCCACAGATGTCCTTGCAGGAGCCCAGCCTGGTATTGATTAAAACAGTCACCCCAGGCCTGCCTTCCACACTACTCTGCCTGTTTCTTTGCTCCCCAGCACAGACCCGGGAGTCAGCTGCTGCATTAGTGGGGAGTCAGTCCATGCTGACCCATGGGTGCTCAGGGGTGTGGGTGAAGTGTATCAGCCCTGCATGTCTCCCACCCAGGGCCCCCCGCTGTGCCAGATGGTGCCCTGGGAAGCACAGCCCCCGCAGGCGGGGCTGTGGGCCGAGGCCAAGCCAGGTGAGCCTGCATGAAATACAGCTTGTCCTTCACTTAGGAGCCTCTCGCCCCCTGTGAGACGTCCTAAGCCTCCCTTCCCAGGCCCATGGCCTTCAGGTGTGTGTCCCCAAACGTGGAATTGGGCCGCCTGTCCCTCTGGGATGCTCTCAGCAGGGCCTCTACTGGATGTATCAGGGTCTTGGTGCTCCAGTGGTGCCAGAGAATTTGATGAATTCCTTAGCTCCAGACTGAAACAGCCCCCCCCCCCGCACCTTCCCTCTCTCAAAAAGCCTTAATGGTGGCTTTTAAAGACAGCAGTCCCTTTGGTGTGTCACCCAAAGGAAAAGGAGAAGAGGCTAAAGTGCCAGAGCAGGTAGGAGTGACGGGGACAGCGGCTTCTGGTGAGCAGCCTGTGGCGCAGCACGGGTCCCCTGTGTGGCAGGATCACAGTTCCCAGAGTCTGGTTAGGAATCCACCTGACCCCCTCAGGGAAGGAGAAGTGTCCACTGCTGCTGTCCACCTCTGTTGGGGCTTCTGAACATCTCCCCGCTGCTGGCCTCCCTCCCACACCCAGGTCAAGATGGTGCCAGCCTGGCATGTTCTTCTCCCTCCTCTGCCTATTTCCTCTTCCAGGAGCAAGCTCTATCTTTACTAAAATCCCACTTCTGGAATCCATTACTTGTATAATGGGTGTGCCAGCTCTTTATGTATGTATGTATGTATCAGGGACTGAACCCAGGGGTGCTTAGCACTGAGCCACATCCCAGCCCACTTTTAATTTTTTAATTTAGAGACAGGGTCTCATTGAGTTGCTTAGTGCCTCACTACATTGCTGAGGCTGGCTTTGAACTTGGGATCCTCCTGCCTCAGCCTCGTGAGCTACTGGAATCACAGACCTGTGCCACCATGCCTGACTTGGATATGCTGGTGCTGAACCTCTTCCCCTCAAAAATTTAAAAAAAAAAATGGAAAACAAGAAAAAAGAAGATGAGGAATGCATAGAGGCCTAGGGTCTGCTTCTCTCCTTCCTTGTAGGGAGAAGATGGAGGAGGATCTCCCTCTCCATGGAAGCCCCCAGACCAGATTTCCTCCATTCCCTGGCAGATGGGAGCCTCAACCATGAGTCTAAAGCCATCAAACTCAAAGGAAGATGGTGCCTTCTCTTGCCTCTGCTCTATTAGTAATATCATCACCAGTGTTGGTCATGTGAAAAGAAGTCATAGAATCACCATATTCTTTGAAATGTAACCTTTTCAATCTGGTCATAATTTTTTGACAACATTAAAATGGGGTGGTATAAAGAACCAAAGATTAATAAAACCATCACACCTTTAGCCAGTCACCCATTTTGTCTACATGGTAGACAGAGTAGAAGAGTTTCCATGTGATTTTATATTACAATATAACTTTTTACAAGCACTCATAATGAATTTTTGAATAGCAGCTCCCTGAGTGAGACCCCCACTGTGATGTTGGGGTTGTGAAGTATGTGAAGTGAGTGTTGGAGTTCACACCACCTTCCTGGAAGCATGAAAACTGCAGTATGTTTGCCACCATGACTTCACCGCAATCACAGACCTGTGCCACTATGCCCGGCTTGGACGTGCTGGTGCTGCTCTGCTGGTGTTATGGCATTCGTGAAGGAGGCCTGAGGAGACCTGGGCATCTGCTGTGCTGAGACGTGTCTCCTACACAGTGAGGTTTCCTTGATTCCATTCTGAGAGTGAAAAAGGCAGCTGGGTTTTGATAATTGATGTGGATCCAGCTAGGAAGAGACATCAGCAGCACATATCAATGGACAAGCACTGGCTCTGTGTTCTGGCCGCGCAGCAGGACGGTCATCTGTGGACAAGCACAGATGCAAAGCCGTTCAACCCACTGCCAAAGTTTCTCCTTCAATCAAGAAAGGTATCAGCACGATGATCAGGAATCACTTAGTTTTAGAAAAGCACTGACTATAAGATAAGTTAATAAATTATAATGGAGGAATTACTGAGTATTTTTTCTGGCCAGTGGCTTAAAAGTCTGATTTTTTAGTTCTTTATGTTCTGAATCCTGATCTCCCGTTGCAGGGGTCACTGGCAGAGCTCCTCCTACTGCGTGGGCCCTCTTTCACACCTTGAATTGTTTCTTTTGCTGTACAGGGCTTTTAAATTGATGCTTCTCCAGTTTTTGATCCTTGGCTTCATTTTTTTTTTTTTTAGTTTCAAGGGTCTTGTTGAGGAAGCTGGTGCCTGTCCCTATATGATGGAGTGTTGGCCTGCATTTTCATCTAGCAGTTGTGAAGTTTCTGGGCTGATTCCTAGGTCTTTGATCTACTTTCTTTTTTGTTCTGGGGATTAAACTCTGGGGCAATTAATCACTGAACACATCCCCAGCCCTTTTTAAAATATATTGTATTTTGAGATCAGGTCTCGTTGAGTTGCTTAGGCCTTGATAAGTTGCTGAGGCTGGTTTTGAACTAGCAATCCTCCTGCCTGAGCCTCCCAAGACACTGGGATTACAGGTATGCTCCACCATGCATGATGGTCTTTGATCTACTTTGAGTTGAACTATTTTTTAATCTATTATTATTATTATTATTTTGTAGTTGGAGATGAACAGAATGCCTTTATTTTATTTGTTTTTTATTTTTAGGTGGTGCTGAGGATTGAATCCAGTGCCTCATACATGCTAGGCAAAAGCATTCTGCCACTGAGCCACAGCCCTAGCCCTTGAGTTAACTTTTGTGCAGGGTGAGATGGGCTCTAGTTCCATTCCTCTACACATGGATATCCAATTTTCCCAGCACCACGTGTTAAAAAGGCTGTCTTTTCTCCAACATATGTTTTTGGCACCTCTGTGGAGTATAGATGGCTGTTAGTACGAGGCTTTGTCTCTGTACTCTTTGCCTTCTGTTCTCTTCCATTGATCGTCATGACAATTCTGATGCCAATACCATGCTGATTTTGTTACCATAACTCTGTAGTATTGTTTGAGTTCAGGTATTGTGATGTCTCCAGCCTTTCTCTTCTTGCTCAGGATTGTTTTGCTATTCTGGGCCTTTCATTTTGTGCCCTTTGGATAATGGTGCCCATCACTTGATTAATTCCTAGCAATGATAATAACTTGCTTTTCATCACATAATCAACCCAGAGGAACCTATGCAAGACAGGTACTCCATGAGATGCTGTGATTTGCAGCCCTGTGAGAGCCAGGGCCAGCATTCAGATAGCCACTGTAGATGCAGGAATGTATGCCCTTCCTGTTGCGCTGTGCACATATGGATGAGGGGAGGTCACAGGCCCAGGTTTTGCTCATCAAATAGATGCATTCAGTACTCTATGAACTCACTACTGAAAAACCAAATGAGAGCACAAATGTGAGATCACTGAAGTTTCAAAACCTGAATGGGAGCCAGTGGCTTTCAGGGTGAGCTTGGTCTGCTTCTGTGACAGTTGAGCTTCCAAGGCCTTTAGAATAGCAGAGACACTGGGGGGGTGGGGGGGAAGCATGCAATGCATGGAGGCCTTTGAGGCTCTTCTTGCAAACACAGCCCCTTTCTGACAGCAGGGCCAGCCGAGCCCTGCACATTCAGTGCCTCAGCATCCGTTTGAGGTCTCTGAGGTGTGGCTCAGTGCAGATGGAGACAGCAAGTGCACCACCTGGGGATCCCTCAGACTCTACTTGTGGCTGTTGTAGGCACACAGCAGGCTTTAGCCATGTGTTTGCTCCTGAGCTAGTGGGTGGGTGGAAAACATTCTGGAACCCAGGTGACACCAGAACAGGTGGCTTTCTGCTGTCATGTGTGGACACACCCATCCTTCCTAATGCCCTGTGCTCACTCTGCTCTACAACAGGGTACATTCCTGCTGCACATATTCCTTCACCTCTCCTCTGCTGGACTGGGAGCCACTGCAGTGTGGGGCTTCCTGGGGGATCCCTCCTTGTATAGTGACACAGAGAGTATAAAAACTTGGGCTTGTAGCAATACTAACAAAAGAGAAAAAAGGGAGAAAGAAAAACATCTATTTGGAGAAGTATGCCAGGTGGTGAATGTGGAAGGAATGGAAGAATTAGCAAATTGCCATCTTCCAGCCACAGTGTGATGACATTCAGGAAGGGATGCTGCACCCTGGGGTGAGCAAAACACCTGGGGTGCGGGATTCACTGTCAGGGGCAGCCTACATACTTCCAATTATCCAGAAAAGCATGCCACCTTGTCATTCCAGGACTCTGGCAGACCCACCCTGATCAAGTGATAAGATCAGTATCCAAGGTAATCACATCAACTGTCTTCCTGCTCTGCCTCAGAGCTTTCCCAGGTTGCAAAGAGGATGCAAAGTGCATTAAGTCAGAAGCCAGGCTTTCTAACTGGACTGTCCTCCTTCCCTCTCCATCCTCCTCTTCATCACACTGAGATTTCTAGTGGCATGGCCCAATAATTTGTTTACATACAAAGAATATGGGAAAGTAATGGGAGCAATGAAACAGAAGTAGTTACATGGAAAGAAGATATGCTGGAATAAATCTTGGGGTGTTTGGTGGGAATTGAAGATATATATGCACACTCTTGCTTCAAATAAATGGATATCTCAAAAGAGAAACCAGAATCCTTGGAGAAATGGCTGATCCCTGATGCAAGTGGGAATGTCTTATTGGTCAGAGAACACACAAAGTTCAAGGAATAATGTGGGTGTGAATACAACATGGGGACTGGTCTAAAAGGCTTCACCCACCAATGCTAGAAGATCTGACCAAAAAAGAAACAAGGTGGTCTGAACTTCCCTGAGAGATGGTGTTCTACAGACAACTCCAAGGCCAGACCCAGCTGTCCTCTCACAGCTCTGGAAGAGCTGCAGCCACTCTACACAGAGGCCCAGCTGGGGGAGACACCAGAGGCAGAGGAGGACCAGAAGAGACAGCCATGGGTGAGGTCAGAGATGAGACAGACAATGGTGGTGCCTGAGAACTTCCCAAGAACCCACGCGTAAGAGTAAAATCACTTCACTATCGATGGGCAGGACAGGCATGCTCTATGGCATCACAAACTGCCACACTCTGTAAGGAGTGTCATTGGCTCAGGCAAGAATAATCAAAAGATGCTAAAACAGATGGGCTAAGTGGATGAGCAATAAAATAGTTACGCTTCCAGAGAATTTTCTTAATCACTTATTAACCAATAAGGACAACACAGCATTAACTCAGAGCTTTCCGACCATTGTTGGGCACAAACAGCTATCCAGAGTGTTGAGGCACCCTCTGGGCCTGAGGGGTAACACAGGGCTCCCGGCAGGGTGACTCATCTGCTAGAAGCCACTTCACCAGGTCTTCTCAGGGTGCCTTGCATGTGTACCAGAGCATGGAAAGCTAGAAAGAAATACACTGCTATGCCAGGCGCAGTGGCGTACTCCTGTAATCCCAATGGCTGGGGAGGCTTAGATGGGAAGACTGAGAGTTCAAAGCTGGCCTCAGCAATGGCAGGGCACTAAGCTTTTCAGTGAGACCCTGTCTCTAAGTAAAAAATACAAAATAGGGCTGGGGGTATGGCTCTGTAGTTGAGTGCCCCTGACTTCAACCCCTGGTACCAAAGAAAAGAAAAGAAAGAAATACATGGGTAGGCTCAGAACTCTTGTTCACTGACCTCTTTTCCTTAAATTGGAAAAGAACTAAATGCACTGAATAATCACAAAATCCATACATAACAAGAAACACAAAGAATACATCTGTAAATAACATTATTAGGAACACTTTGACAAGCTCTACAGTGTTTCTCATGGAACCTCCTTCAGGACCTGTGCCCAGTGTGAGCCCAGGTGCCAATGGCACACAGATCACCCTGTGATGGACCAGCTTCCCAGGCTGGTCTTTGTTATGCAGCCCTCCTAATTCAGCCTCCCAAGCTACTGGGATTACAAATGTGCACCATCACACCTGGCTAGTAAATCCTAGTTTTTCTCAATTTTAATTTGCAATATTGTAAATGATTTATACAATCCAGATAGACACAGATTGAGATCTTTGAGATCCTCCATTGCAAAGGGAGTAATAGAATCCTCACCAAAGTGTTGAGAATCTGAATTATTTCATTCCCTTTAAATTGCAGTTGGAGAAGCTGTGATAGGAACTGGCTAGATGACTCAATCTAAGTCCAAAAAGCTAGTCAATTTTGATGACCCCAGAAAAACCTATTTTACAAATGAAATAAATTTTTTTTATTTTACTGAATACTAATAGAACATTATTGCTAGCTATACTGAGGCTCTTATGACTTTTTTAATCCTCCTAAAAACTGCATGGTGACTCTTACCAAACTGTACTCTGTGAGCCGGTTTCTTTGAGGAACATGGAGAGTGTTCCTTGGGAATCAGTTACATCTTGGGTAAGTTAACCATCTTTTCTCCAGTTCCAGTTTTTTTTGGTCATTGCATTCCATAGAGTCTCAGTAAAGGAACACCAGTAATATCAGGAAGTTTTCACTTAAAAATAAGGACTGTGTCTGCAATGCCTGTTTATACCACCATGCACACACAACGCTCCCTCTGTGTAATCTATAAAATCTGTGCATGGTTGGAAGCTTGGCATATTGATGTCTAGGTTACCCTTCACCGATTCCCTGAGAAGCTGTGAGGCTATCCTGAGAGATCTGAGTCATGTTCTAAAAACACAATTGATTTCAGACAATTTTTTCAGCTTAGCTAAATTCTAAATTTACCTTTGGATTTAAATGCAGCACAATATCATTATTTTGACATATGCAATGTAATTCCTCTAGTTTTCCAAGAATGACCTTCCTTGATGGTACAAAATCTTTTAAAAGAAGCAAGTAACTAATGTACTGTTCCACACCAGCATAAACATAGAAATCATGCAGCACTTGGAATAAATAGAAACTGTTTTCCATAGCATCGTGGTGAGGTAAGCTCCTGTTGCAGCCTTCCACAGGGCAAGAGTCTGACTGCAGAGACTAGCTTGAAGCCATCCTCTCCTAACTCTCCCTTTGTGAAAGACCATGCAGAGGCCAAGAAGACAGGAGACAGTGGGAGAGGAGCACAGCCCAGCACAGGACCGGGCCCGGGCAGGCCCTGCTCCACACCGGGGCAGTGGCAACAGCTGCACACAAGTTATGTTTGCCAAACATAGACCTGTGCATCTAAAGGGAGTAGGTCATGGTAACTAAACACACTTCAAAAAATCCACAGGAAAATAGAGGAAAGCATACCAAACCATTAACTAAGGAAGATGTAAGTATTTCTTAGAGTGAATACATAATAGGTCTGTGTTGGGAGGAAAGAAGAAAAGGAGGAAGAGGGAGAGAAGGCTGACAGGACCTGACTGCACCTGCAATGCATGAATGGCAGAAAAAGGAGTCACAATCCCAGTCGTCTTCTTTCACTTCTCCACCCACTGGGAAAAGACAGGCTATGAGAGATTTCCGAATGGTCCTTAAAGGGAAGGACCATCTTCTGTCCTCTCTTTTTCCTTCTTCTTGCTGGTTAGAATGAGGTGCAATGACCGGAGCTCTGGCAGCCACCAGGAAACAAAAGGTTATATCAACAAGGAAACAGCACAGCAGAAGAGAAAGAAGTGTGCTCCTCTGGATGTCTCAACCCCGTTCAACCTGAGCTGCCTATCCCAGGTTTCTTTGCAGCCAAGCACTTGCTCTCCATCCATCACTCTAGAGAACAGAGACAGCACGGAAACCTGCACATGAAGGGTAACAGAAGTGTTGCTCATAACATTACAATACACCCCTCCTCAGGTGGATGGTTAAGTGAACTAGGGCAAAGCCACACCGTGAAGTAAACAGACCACTGGTACAGTTGACCTCCGAATAGCTCTGAGCCCCGCTGAGTGGAAAAGATCCCATGATCAATCATTGCTTAGTACCAAGTTTTCAACACACAAGCTTTTTTATTTTTATATTTTTTAGTTGTGGTTGACACAATACCTTTATTTATTTATTTATTTTTTATATGGTGCTGAGGATCGAACCCAGGGCCTCACACATGCTAGGCAGGCACTCTACCGCTGAGCCACATCCCCAGCCCCAATACACAAGCTTTTGGGGGATGTTCCAGATCCAAAACATAAACGACCCTCTTTTTTCTAGAAGAATTTTCTCTTACCCAATTGTCAACTCATAAAAAGTACAAGAAAAAAGGTATGTTTGAGAGGGAACTTGAATGTGTGTATAAGATTTGGCACACAAAGGAGAACAGAAAGAGGCTACACAGGGCAGCAGGGTGTTGTATAAAATGCCAAGTGTTATTCATCCATTTGAACCCAGATATGGGCTGAGTGTTTTAATCTGTTGGTTAGGAGTTACATCCCCTTCTGTAAAAATTGCAATAATCCTCTGATGGACTCCGATAGCTTTGTAAACACCATAAGTTACCACTATCAGCATCTTTTCAGTCCAGGTCCCAGACAGGAAAACAAATGATTCAAAGTACTTTAACAGACATCATCTGGGGGCGGGAATATTTATACAGGTGTCCAAGAGCCAAAACAGAAGGTGTGATTACAAGGGAAACTCCTTCATGGGGAGTAGTCACCAATCCTAGTGCTGGTGGCTGGGTTGTATTATCAGGGCTCAAACATGTATCGCTGGGGTGCAAACAAGGAAGGAAAGAGGCTGTTCTAACTGGCTCTGGATTCTGTGAGGGAGAGAGCCATTTCCCTGGATTCCAGAAGCATAAGAGAAATGAGCAACTATAGCTTTCCTCTGTTCTGCCTTCTGAGTTCCTGTGTTCTCTGGGAAGATGCTTCCTGGAGGCCAAATGACAAGATGGCTGCAAAATGCAGTTTGGAGACTCCTGGCCTAACCACCATCTCAGCAGGATGTAGGTGACCATGGGGCACAGCCCACAAGTGAGTATCAGGCATGGTTCTCCATTAGACAGTAAACACTATAAAGAGAAAGTGAGCTATATGGTCTTTAATCTTCAATAGATTTCATATTGTCTAGGGTTTGTGTAAAGTGCTCAGTATCAATAAATATCTGAATAAATGCGTATTTCCACCATTGATAAATACTTCAAATCAGTATCCAACTTAAACAACTGGCAGGTACTAAGAACTTATTTGTAAAGAAACACTTTAAAGCTGGGTGTAGTACTGCATGCCTGCAACTCCAGTGACTCAGGAGGCTGAGGCAGGAAGAACGCATATTTGAGACCAGCCTTAGCTACTTAGGCCCTAAGCAATTCAGTGAGACTCCGTCTCTGAATTAAAATAAAAAAGTGTTGGTGATGTGGCTCAGTGGTTAAGTGTCTCTGGGTTCAATCCCTGGTACTTCTCCCCAAACAAAAGCACTTTCGCGCCCCCCCACCCTGTTTTTCCCCTTGAATGAGTATCTTTTTCCTAAATAAACCTCTGCCTATGCCTTCATATGGTGCCCACTGAGGTTCTTTTCTATCACCTATGCTAAGATCCAACTCCCCCTCCCCCAGTGGAATTCCCCAGCTCCTCTGGGAATGCCTCAGACCCTTCTCTGGAGACATCTTTTCTCCCATGACATCTCTTGGTGGCCTTTTTGTCTCTTCTAGATTACAATTTCATGTTAAAAAGCATGGCCGTGTAAGAATTCTAACCCATTCCCACAGCCATTTCCTGTAGGTCAGTCAGGTTGAGACTACTAATCCGGAAGGGGCAAGGTCATTGCTCCTTGCCACCCTGAAGCAGCCATAGAAGTCAAATCTTCACCCTTCACCAAACCTTTGTGAGGATGATGAGATGGCGATTTAGGTAAAGAGATATACTGTGTCTCAAAGGAAACACCCCTGAGCCTCTGAGATGCAGAAAACACTCAGGAGGCCTTGCAACTGATGAGTGGCAGGCCCCAAGTCCCCCTGTGGCTCCACCTCCAGTCCGGGCCCTGACTACTGCCCCTCTAAATACTGGAACCCAACTCAAGGAGGGGCATCTCATTCTGGAGATAGCCTGCCTCCTCCCTTTTATGTGTCTCTACTTCCTAAATAAATCTCTGAAAAAGATGCTTTAGCATATACGGTCAATAGGCCTGTAAGTGCAGGTCGCTGTGTGTCAAGCAACTTTTCAGGCCTTTCGCTTGAAACTGCTTTTCATTGCAGTTGAACAATACACAACAGGTTTTCCAGTCTGTGCACCACGGGCTGCTTATTCGTTCCCTTCTCCCCACTGCAGGCCTGACCCTGCTGCTCCAGGAGAGCAGGCCGAGGCCGCTCCCGACCCGCTCCCGGCGTCCGGCGGAGGCGGAGCTGGAGGGCTCGCAGCGCGGGCTGCTGGAGCTAGTACGCCCTCCACCCAGGGAGACTTGAGTGTGCGCTGTGGGAGACGCCAGTTAACCGGTAAGGTACCCAGAGCTCAGAACCACCGAACCAGGCGAAATGACGCTGGCGCCCCGCAGCAGGCGAGCGCCCCGCTCGCCGCTCTCAGCGACTTCCGGAGCGCGGCGTCCCTCCTGGGCCACGGAGGAAGGGTCCAATCGCGGCGTCCTGGAGGCGGGACTTCCGGTAGGACTGAGCCAGTGCGGGCCGTGCCGGAAGTCGGTCCTGAGTGGCGAACGGCGGGGCCGGGTGGAGCGGAGCTCCCGGCGAACGTCGCGTCCCGCGGTCTGGGGCGGCCTGCTGGGCGGGGCCTGGTTTCCGCGAGAGACGAGGGCCGGGTGCTGTGAACCGCTGGGACATGGACAGTCGCCTGCAGGAGATCCGGGAGCGACAGAAGTTGCGGCGGCAGCTCCTCGCGCAGCAGGTCCGCGGAGGCCGGGGCTGGGGCCCGGGACGCGGTGCCGGGCGGCCCACGGCGGGCGGCGCGGCGCCGCCGGGGTGGCTTAGGCCGGCGGGTGGCTCCCTCCCTTCCCAAGGTTTCGGCGGTCGGTGCCTTGCCCTCGCGGCCAGCACCGAGTTCTCGAGCTCAGCGTGGACTGCGTTTGCAGAACCTGCTGGGGACCTAGCGCCGCGCGGGAAGGAGGCCGGTGCAGATTCCGTCAGCACGCGTGCGGGTCACCACGGCGAATGTGTGAATTGTTAGGCCACACGACCCCGACATGGGTAGAGGTCCCTACTGCATCATCAGATGGGGTTCGGAGGTGGAGTGACCCTGGCCTCGCCAGGAAATTGAGCCCAGTTTGTCTCTCCAAAGCTTTTCCCCTAACCCCGCGTCTTCGCTGCTTCTCGTGCATCAGTTAATGCTTGCAGCTATCAGAGAGTAGACTTCAGATCTGCCGCTCAGGTCAATGACAGTGAAGGGGAGAGCACACGGGCTTCGTGCTTTTTTTTCAGCATTAAATCTAGTTTTAGTGAATGTTAGCCTGAAACCTCTTCTCCTTTATGATCTGATGAATAAATTTGTGGTATCCTGTTAAAATGTGGGAATTGAATCCGATCTGTTCCTTGTCTCTCTTTCATAAAGAGCTGGGACAAATCCAGGTGTCTAAGTTGTCCTGGTTCCACCTTCTTTTATTATGTTTTCAGAAATGTTCAGTGGCTCTTGTTGCCAGGAAGAAAGGTGTTTTAACTTTAATTATGATTCAAACATACTTAACTCAAAATACATTCACAGAAGAGTTATTAGTTGATTGCCTTACAGTCAGTAGATACAAGGGACTCTAGTGGGTGTTGGCAGATGAACTGTGAATAATGTAAGTAGCTCCCACCCTCAAAGAGCTTACAAAGTGTATAAAATTTAATAATGGCTGCCATTTATTAATTACTTTCTGTATGTCATGATTTGCTAAGCTTTTAACACTCATTGTCTTTGATCCTGCAAATAAAATGCTCTCAGTATTTTGTAGGTGAAAAAGATGTACTTAAAGAATTTAAGTTATGGGGCTGGGACTGTAGATGAGTGGTAGAGTGCCTGCCTCGTGCATGTGAGGCACTGGGTTTGAGTCTCAGCACCACATAAAAATAAATAAAGATTCGAAAAAAAAGAATTAAAAAACATTAGTTCATATGCCCAAGGCCACAAAACTAGTAAGTTTGTGAGCTGCAGTTTTAGCATAGGCTTTTACACCTAATACACTTCGCTGCCCTGAGTTTTCAGATGGATGTAAGTTAGAATGCCTGATGCAGTTAGTGACAGACACCTCATTCACTCTGTGAAAAAGGCAAACGGTGAAGTAGTCTCCAGAACATAGTTTATACAGTATAGGTTTTGATTTTTAAAATTTGAATTCTGTCTGTCCTCCTGGCACAGCTCAGAATTTAGTGATGAAATCTGTACTGATTTCCTTGGTCTAGGCTCTTCCTTTCAGACATTCTTGACCTTATTACTTAATCTGATACTGTATATTGCTTGTTTATACCGTACTCACACTGTCCTGTGCACTCACAGATAAGCAGAGTATACATGCGAAGTATTTGACTTCTACTCTAGCATTGATGGTTGCACAAAGTAAGCCTTTAACAAACCTTTGTTGTTGATGAACCAAAGGAGTAGAACCCAGGTCAGTGTAGTCTGTGGAATGAAGACATGGTTGTAGTAAGTAAATAGGCCTAGACCATGGTGGTGACTGTCGATGCTACAAGCAACAGTTTACACCTGTCTTTTATTTTAACTTCTGCCTTTGTTTCAGAGAACGTGTATGTCTATAAAAGATAACAAATTATCAGAGATTACTCCAGTAATATTCTTAGTACCAGCAATATACTTGGGAGTAACCCCATTAGTGCAATAATATGCTTATTTGAAAATTCATGAAAAATGAGTGACTTGGTGTAGTCATTCTACAATTTAAAAAAAGTTTGAATGTGAGAAGACAATAGAAGCAGAATTTTGATATAAGGCATTTCTCTTGTAAAGCATTATATCCTCATTTAGACCTCAATAGACAGTCTCATTCCTTTATTTATGTATTTATTGAGCAGCTACTGTGAGGAAGTATTCCAATTATAGGAAGTAGATATGCTGTCTCCTGACTAAAAAGAAAAGGAGCCAGGAAGATTTTATTGGAGGAGCTGAAATTTTATGAACAGTTGATAAGATTGGAAGAGATGATGCTGCTGATGCTGATGATTTTGGTATCAGGGATTAAACTTAGGGACACTCGAGCACTGAGCCACATCCCTAGCCCTATTTTGTGTTTTATTTAGAGACAGGGTCTTGCTGAGTTGCTTAGTGCCTTGCTGAGTTGCTTAGTGCCTTGCTTTTGCTGAAGCTGGTTTTGAACTCACGATCCTCCTGTCTCAGCCTCTCAAGCCGCTGGGATTACAGGTGTGCACCATCATGCCCATCCTGGAAGAGATTTATCATTGGAGAAACTTGAGGGGCACCATGCGAAGTGGGTGGACTAGAAGGAGAGTGGGTGGCTGTTTAAAGGCCAGTAACTTGCTGCTCTGATAAGCCTCCTCTCAAGGGACTATTCAGTGCAGATTTTCTCATGCCCTTGTGCGTAAATGTGTAAGTGGCTACACCTTGGTTTGGCTTTCAGTTTATGTGAATTGGGCCTGTTTGACTTGTCCAGCCTGTGTTTACATTTGTTGCCACATTTAATTGCACAGTTTTCCCAGTTGCCTACCAAAATCAACATGACCATGTTTAAGGTACTAGTAAAATTCACTATTGTGCCTATAATCAAAAAGCCTAAATAAAACTGGGTGGATTTTTGTTAGATAATAGAATAAATAGGTACAATATGTGAACTGATTCATAAAAAATATCTTATATAAAATCTACATTAACTACTCTTTCTGGTTATTCCTACTACTACTACTACTAGTACACTTTTATGTACTTTCAAAGCAGGAGGTTGGCTAAAGTTGTGCCTCAATTTCCAATATAACTGAAAGCCTAATAAAAAACTTTTCTAGCTGCCAGAGTCAATCTTAACTAACATGGTTTTGTTATAGAGTATTTCCAGTTTGTCTTATCAGCTAATCCAATTCTTTGAAGTGTGAGTTGTGGTTTTTTTTCACTCATTTGTTTTTTAAATGTTTGATACATTACATTCTGCTACAAATGCCAGGAAGCGCTGTCCAGTGAATTGTGATTTGACTTGTTTTTTGCCATTCCTTAGTTGGGAGCTGAGAGCGCCGACAGCATTGGTGCTGTGTTGAACAGCAAAGATGAGCAGAGAGAAATTGCAGAAACGAGGGAGACTTGCAGGTCAGCCAAATCATCTTTTCTCATAACATGTTACTATTGTACTAGGATCTTTGTTTTAATAAACAACCCTAGGTCTGAATGTGTTATGAAAAATATCAAAATAAAGTTCTTTAGAAACATTGGTTTATATTGTCAGTTCATGACTTAAAAGATATTTATTTTTGACTATATTAAGTGCCCATTTATAAGTAGTTAGAAAATGGAATGTTAGACTAGAATTGGCTTATATATCTGATATATTTTCAATTATAATTTTTATATATTTATAAAAAATATACTTGGCCCTCAAAATGTATACACTGATAGTTTAGAAAGCATTTCAGAATTTTTTAAGTATTCTAGTTTATAAGAGTTTATTTTCTTATTTGGTTCCTTTCTCATAAAGTACAGAATTGTCATTGCATCAGTTTCTTGGATGATTTATAAACTGGGTAAAGAGATACTGTTTCACCAGGAAAGTTTTGCCTTTACAAGCTATTTAATATTTCCAGTAGACAGTATGCATCTTCTGTGTATTTGTGTGTGATTCTTTGTTTTAATTTTCAGGGCTTCCTATGACACCTCTGCTCCAAATGCAAAGCGTAAGTGTCTGGATGAAGGAGAGACAGATGAAGATAAAGTAGAAGAATATAAGGCAAGTGGAGAATGGGGTGATTTTTATAGTCTAGAAAAAATAAATTCTTATAATCATAAGTTGACATCCAAGAAAACAAATTTGATAGAAAGCTGAGTTCTAAGGTGTGTTAAAATAGTTGTCAGTAGCAGAGACCATCGGTTAGATTATGACCTTTATGAACATTCCCTTATTTTAATGTAAGGGTTGTGCTTACCACACACTGGCCGTGATGTTTGTTATAAGAGGAAAGAGATATGTGTACCTTCTGGTGTGCACTTTTGTTGTTTGGAATTCCAAGAGACTGTAGCAGTCTTTGTGGGGGGGGTACTTGGGATTGAACTCAGGGGCACTCAACCACTGAGCCACACCCCTAGCCCTATTTTGTATTTTATTAGAGGCAGGATCTTACTGAGTTGCTTAGTGCCTGGATAAATTGCTGAGGCTGGCTTTGAAGCCACTATCCTCCTGCCTCCGCCTCTCAAGCCACTGGGATTATAGGCGTGGGCCCAGTTGCAGCAGTCTTTTTTGAGTTGCATTATTTTGTGTAACAGTGTAGGCTAGGTAGGATAATTAGAATATTCTGAGAACTCATGGGCTAGAGAGCAGTGTAGAACCATTTCTGAAATCAACCGAAGAAAAACCCAACTTCTATACTTATAATTGCGGTATTTAGTTAAAAAGAAAGTATTATGGAAGAAAAGCCTACATTCTTTTTTTTTCTTTTCAAAATAATCATAGTTTCAGTAAATCTCTATGATGATATAATTCCTGATCTCATGAATATGGTCTTTTGTTTTATACTTTGATATGTGCTTATATATAACTTAAATATTTGTGATTATATTAGGTTGAGTCATGTCAATTTCTAATATTCTAACATTTTTGACCTATAAAATGTGCAGTTTCATATGGTTCAATCTAATAAAAACAAAATTTCATGATTCAAGCTAAATGCTAACATTACAGT
Source organism: Marmota flaviventris (assembly GCF_047511675.1). Lineage (NCBI taxonomy): Eukaryota > Metazoa > Chordata > Mammalia > Rodentia > Sciuridae > Marmota > Marmota flaviventris. Next base: position 145,098,642 of record NC_092504.1, on the reverse strand, counting down.
AAATTATAGAGATAAATAATTCTAGACAATTCAGTCAACCAAACACTAGTAGTTATAGATAATTATTATTCGTGATAATGATAAGGAAATTTTGTTTTATTATAAAAATAATCAACTAGTTATTTTTAAAAGATTTTTTCCTTTATTTTTAATTGTGTCTTGTAAAAAGGTTAGGTCAAGATAATTACCACATCCACCATCTCTCAAACTTATTTACTAGTTAGATCTAGTGATGAAAAAGCAAAGACTTAAATGTTTCACTTTAATGCCAATATGAAATATTATGATAATTGAAAAAGTAGCCTATGTATATATGTTTCTTTAATCTTCATTTTTCAAGGATGAACTAGAAATGCAACAGGAAGAAGAAAATTTGCCATATGAAGAAGAGATTTATAAAGATTCTAGTACCTTTCTTAAGGTAAATAAAACAAGTAATTTACAAATCTTGTAACTTTTCACATTTAAGCTCTGTGCCTCAAAGATTCCCCCCCACCTTTTTTTTTAAAAAAAAAATCATACTGGGATCAAATTCTGGGGCTCTTTACCACTGGGCTAACCCCACAACCCTTTTTGTTTTTTGTTCTGAGACATGGTCTTAAGTCCTTGAACTTGGTATCCTTAAATTGCTGGGTTCACAGGCATGTGCATGTCTAGCCATGCTGGAAAAGATTTTAAGTACTTATTTTTCTTCAGGATTTTAAGTACCTATTTTTCTTCAGGATTTTTTCAGTTATTGAGGGATCATTATTATAAAATATTTTATAATCATTATAAAATATTATATAAAATAATATTTAAATTATTTATGAAATATTCTTATATTTGGCTATTTCAGATGAGACAATGGTATATTCACACCAGTAGTTGATGAAAAGTCATGCTGTCATTTTAGTGGTATTATCAAATATACAACTTTTAAAATCATATCTTGTTTGGCTTTCTAAGAAAAGACACAGTATGAAGTTATTGTATCCAAATCAGAGTGCATGCTGTTAACTTTGACTTTCTCTTTAGGGAACACAGAGCTTAAATCCCCATAATGATTACTGCCAGCATTTTGTAGACACTGGACATAGACCTCAGAATTTCATCAGGGATGTAGGTATGTCAGATTTATTTGGATTATGCTATTGCTATTATATGCATGTGTTTTTCAGTTTTGTAGATGATTTGTAAAAAAAAAAATCATTTTTTTCAGCTTGACTTCCTTTTTGTGTTCTGAGTGCTTTTAGTACACCTTTCTTTTTCATCAGCAAGATTACTTTTTGGGTATAATTTCTATACGATATAGTTCACCCACATTTTAGGGGTATAATTCAGTGTTTAGTATGTCCATAGCAAGTTGTCAACTATTATCAGTCTAATTCACAACATCTTCACCTCCCCTGAGGAAGGAAGCCCTGTACTGTACATTAGTAGACAGTCCACACTTCCTCTCATCTACCCCCAGGCTTACATGACCATTAATTTACTTTCTTTCTGTATAAATTTGCCTTTTCAGGACCTTTCATATAATTGGGATCATATAGTAGGTAGTCTCTTGTTACTGGCATCTTTTACTTAACATATTTCCAAGGGCCATTAATGTCCTAGCATATATCAGTCCATCATTTGTTTTTAGTACCAAATAATATTCCCTTTGTGTGTGAGTAAGTGTGTGTATGTGTGTGTGTGTGTGTGTGTGTGTGTGTACACCATATTTTGTTTATCCATTCGTTTCGTTTTGTACTTTGGTCTATTAGGCTGAATGCTGTTATGAATAGTTATATAAAAGTTTTTATGTGGATGTATGTTTTTGTTTTTCTTTGGTATATACCAAGGAATAGAATTGCTGGATCTTATAATTCTTTTTCTTTTTTCAACAAAAATTTTTGACTTTTTTATTTTTATTTTTTTAAATGTGGTAATTCTGTATTTCACTTCTTGAGGACCCACTCCAGTGTTTTTCATGATGGCTCCACCATTTTACATTCCCACCGTCAGCGTGGAAAGGTCTCAGGCTCTTCATATCTGGACACTTGTCTGAGATTTTGATCACAGCTGTCTTAGTGGGTGTTGAGTGGTATGCCCTTGTGGTTTTGATTTGCATTTTTCCTAGTGACTGATAATGTTTAGTATCTTTTCATAGGCATATTTACTATTTCAATATCTTCTTTGGAGAAATATCTGTTTGGACATTTCTCAGTAAATCTTTAGTCCAAAATTTGTTTTACTGCTATAAAAAATTTATTTTCTCAAATTTAAAAAAATGATTTAAGACAGTTGGTAACATTTGGGGAGTAAATACCAATTTAGCTCCCTACAATATTAACAAATGCAAATGAATCAGAGGGCTAAAAATACTACAATGTGAAATTATTAGAATATATTTACTTTGTTGAAGAAATGAAAGCATTCTTTAAGAAAAACAGTAGTTATTAAGAGAATAAATACAAATTTAATATTCTACTAAAAAACTGAAAGCTGGGAGAAGTGGCACACACCTATAATCCCAGTAGCTCAGAAAGCTGAGGCAGGAGGATCACGAGTTTAAAGCCAGTCTCAGCAACTTGGTGAGGCACTAAGCAATTTTATTGAGATCCTACCTCAAAATAAAAAAAATAAAATAAAAAGGGCTGGAGATGTGGCTCAGTTGTTAAGCATCCCTGGGTCCAATCCCCAGTACCAAAAATGAAGACTGCAAACATAAAGTGTATCAAAATAAGAACATAAAAATTTTATAAAGCAAAATAAAGTTTAAAAGTTTGTGAGCAAAATATGAATGGATAAAGTGAAAATGGCTAATGAACATCAAAAGATGTTTAACATCATTAGTCTGATGACTAACAGAAACAAGAGGCAAACAGAAACAAGGCTATAACATTTTTCATCCATGTATTTGGCAAAATTTAGAGTTTAGTAGCCATGAACACCTCCATGTTCAGATGGGAATATAAATTCTTTGGCATCCAGGGTAAATGTGTAAGTTTGGATAGATTGGTGTTATTTCCTTGGAATTTGGGGGAGAACTCATTGCCAAAGGCCACAAAAAAGAAAGAAAGAAAAAAAAAAGTGTGAAAATCTTATCACCATCAGGTTTCCACAGTCAGCTCTCGACCCTCTATAAAACAGAAGGCACAACCTGAAACCACCCTAACCGTAACCTCTCTGTGGCCTGAGGAACACGCGTGGTACCCTGCTTGCAACCTGGGAGTGTGGTCGGCCCTTCAGATGTTGCACAAGTCAGATATACTTTCCAAGTACTCTCTTCTCAACTTCTTTCATCACGCCCTCTTTGAAATGTTCAGGGCTCTGTGTTCCCATCATACAAGGAGTTTCACTCTCGGATTTTGAAATCCAACTTCTACTTGATGCAAAATACATTCATACAACTTTTTCTCAACCTACAAGTTTGGTTTACTGTTTTTTCTCCCCAGGTTTAGCTGACAGATTTGAAGAATACCCTAAACTGAGGGAGCTCATTAGGCTCAAGGACGAGTTAATAGCAAAGTCTAACACTCCTCCTATGTAAGTGCTTTTGTACCATTACCTCCTTCCCAGCTCAGGTTAAGTGTCATGTGCTTTATTCTCTGACCTTCCTTTTTTTCAGAAGAAAAATGTCAATTTTATAAGTGTCACTGATACTTTCAGGCTCTGGTTTTCTGAGCCTGCCTATGAAATGAAATGAGAAAAAGATGACATTTGGGGGCTCCAGGAGGCAGGGCAGGCCTGCTGAGCTCCTTGTGCCCCCATGCTGTCATCAAAGAGCAAAGGTGGACTGCACACTCGTGTTTGTGGGTCCCACCTCTTGTGGATTGGAACACAGGTGTGCCCCATCAGCAGCAGAGACCTACATTGCTTCAGAAGAGGCTTCAGGGTTCATTCTACTCAGATAAAATTTAACAGCTTGATACTTTCAGGTTGAATAATAAAGTTAAAACTGGCAGGGAGGGAGGTTATTTAGATTTTTTTTTCAAAAACGAAGAGCTCGTGAGCTCTGTTGCAGTACAGCTACTCAAGAACTCCAGGATTTTTGTAGATTTGATAAATTTTTTTGTGTGAATGTTATAAAAACTTGAACAATTATTACGTGTATTTTAAGTCATGAATGATGTTGTACAGAACACTTTGGCCACAATCTCGCAAGTTTTTTATGTTGAGTTGCTAGAAGGAGATACAGAATGCCATATCAGATTTAAAACTCCTGAGGATGCTCAAGCAGTAACGAATGCATATACTGAAATTAAAAAAAGCACTGCTGGAAACTCAGGTCTTTTTTGGTGATTGCAAACAGAGGTATTGGCAGAGGATTTTGGTAGATAGACAGTCCAAACTTAATCAGCCTCAGGAAAGTAAGAGAGGCACTAAGAAATTAATCACCAAAGCTGAAAAGCTCAGACTGGCAAAGACTCAATAAGCAAGTAAACACATTATATTTTCTGAATATGATTGAAAATATTAAAGTTCACCTCTTAATTTCCCTGGATACTTAGCGATTCTTGGAAAAGCCATTTTTATTATAGTAACACTACATAATAAATGTATTTCTAAAATCTGCATTTAATTAAAAAACACCTTTGTTCTTAAAGTTGTAAATAAGACTTTTTTTCAAGAGGGAAGTACATTGTATCCCACAATTTATCATCAAATACTTTATTTGTTGTAGTTATGTAAGTCAATCTCAAGTGGTTTCATAAATGTTTTGAACATTAAAAAAAAAAAACTAGTGGGGAGGGGGTGCAAAATACCTATTTAAGATTAACTTGCTGTTTTTCTTCTTAATGTATTAGTTTGAAACTCTGGTGCTGGGCACACATTCTCCTCTAAATTACTTTTCAGCTTTCCAGAAAATTGGCTTTTACCTCTGAGTATTTTTTTTTCTTTTTAGAAGATAATTCAGGTTTATTGTATGCTTGATGATTTGCTTAAAATGCTTTTAAATGATGTTTTTTCTTATGAAGTAATTTGTTTATTAAAGAAAATTTAGAAAACTTAGGTGAAAAAAACAAGGATAACTTGAAGAAAACAAATTAATTATCACTTTCCTTCCTGAGGTCCCCCCACTTTCCTTCTTTGGTGCTAGGGATTAAACCCAGGACCTTGCCTAGCTGTACCACAGAGCTGAGCCACATCCCCGTCCCCTTAATGACTTGTAGTGTGACCATTCATTTTAACCTTTGAGCAACATGACATTTTCCTCCAAAATGTGTGTAATGTCTTTGAAATTGGAGAATATTTGTTTCATATTTAGCTAACTTTGAATGTTTTCTGTTAAACAATTTAATAAAATACATTCTGTTAGTCATTAGAAGAACCACAGATAAGTCTTGGTGTAGGCAGGCCTTATACTCTTAATATCCATTCAATTAAAAATACTCTTAACATTTAAAGCATATTAGGTTTAAAATACTTTCATACTGTGTGAAAATCACTTTTCAGTAAAGGCTAATAATAATAATGTTAGGTAATGTGAAAAGATTTATTATAAATATTTTACTAATGAATAAACTAACAAAAGAAAATTACATTCATATTTGGAAGCCATTTTTTAAAGGGACTAACTTAACTGAGGAATAGTTTTTCTAAATTAGCTGAAGCAAGAGGTGAGGATATAGCTGAATTGGTAGAGTTCTTGCCTAGCATGCACAAGGCTCTGGGTTCAAACCCCAGCCCAGCAAAAAAAAAAAAAGCTTAAATTAGCTGAAGCACTGAAGAAAAAAAACCAACAACAATGAGGGGCTGGAGTTGTGGTTCAGTGGTAGAGCACTTCCCTAGAATGTGTGAGGCCCTGGGTTCAGTTCTCAGCACAACATATAAATAAATGAAAAAATAAAGATCCATCAACATTTAAAAAAAAAAAATCCTTAGGAAAGTCAGATGATAATAGAAAGGGGGTCAGAGATGCACATCCCAGTATACATTGTCAATATAAGAGTCCAGATATCCATGGGGAATATTTATTTTTGCTTCGTAGTGATTGCGTCTGTGTCCTAGGAAGACTTTCTGGTAGATAGTTTAATCTCTGTGCTGAAGAAAGAAAATGTGCTATAAAAAAGACTTTGAATAATTATCTTATGATTAATTAATAAGAAATGTTTATTAATATTTAAGAAATTTTATTACCATCTATAAAGTATTTGAAAATCTTTTACTTGTTTGTTTTTTGCCTTAATCACACAGGTATTTACAAGCAGATATAGAAGCCTTTGACATTAGAGAACTGACACCCAAGTTTGACGTGATTCTCCTGGAGCCACCTTTGGAAGAGTATTACAGAGAGACCGGCATCACCGCCAATGAGAGATGCTGGACATGGGATGATGTATGGTGACAGTGTTCATGTTTTGCTGGGTTTTCTTTTTTTCAAATGAATACACATTTATGTGATAGAAAGAAAGACCACATATGCCATCTCTACTTTTGTAGAGATTATAAATACAGGTTTAAAGTATGTATTATGAAGGAGTGTCCAAGGTGCACTGACAGGTAGTACATATCTTTAATTTGATTCTTCTTTTTGAGGCAAAAATTGAGCAATTAGTGAGTGTAAACTGTAGAAGATTCATTCTTGGTTTTAGGGTACTTGGATATATAGCTAGGAAAGCATAAAAGAGTGTAGAATGATTGCTAACTGACTCTACAGGTGGTAAAAGAAGTTAAATAAGCTCTTAACCTGAATTAGTTACACAAGTGTCTTGTTTTATAACCAGTAATGAAAGCCCCACATACCAAGAACGATGCTAGTAGGTAATGCTTGGAGACAGAGACGAACAGGACTTGGTATTCTGCCTTAAAGTTTAACAGGGTGAATGTTGCTCAAAACCAGTGAATGCCTTGTAGTTTCATTGGCTCAGTAATGGAGGACTGCATGAGATGACCTGAGAATAAGGCCCAGCCTAGCAATGTGGGGCATGTGAACTCTGAGAAGATGAAAGCAGAACAGTTGAGTTAGCCAGGCAAGGAAGATATTGGACAGGCTTCGACAGAAGGAACTGCAAGAACAAGAGGAATGGAGGCCACCGACTGGCTTGTGGGGTGGAGCAGGTCTTCCTGTGTGTTACTCCTGTTGGACACAGATTGATCTGTTCTAGGAGCTTGACTTTCATTCTGAAAACATTACAAAGTATTTGAAGGTTTTAACCAGTTTAAGAAAGAACATTGGATTAGTGTGTAGAGGTTGAGCTAGAGGCAAAGAAGTAATGGGGAGGACAGTTAGAAGTCTCTTGGAGTAACCTAGTCCTGAGATGATGGGACCTTAAATTAGGGTGATAATAGAAAGGTGATACATTTAGTAAAGTTCAGGAGATACATTTGGTTAAGTGTGTGGGATGAGGGGGTAAGTGAATTTAAGAATAGGAGCAGAATTAGATGGACTTGATAACGTTGAACATGTTGACTTCAGGTGTATGCGGGACATTCAAGTGGAAGAGTATGAAACTTAAAGAACAGATTAATCTGTTTTCAGAAGACAGATGTTGGAGGATAAGCACATTATCTCATGTAAACAGATGAGTTTATTCTAAGATAATGTCACAGATAAGATAAAAGTGGACTAACAGTGAAGTCTAGGGAAACACTTATATTTAAGGGGCACATATAAAAGAAATATAAAAAAGAGATAAGTGAGGAGAACCAGGAGAAAGGGAATGCCCTAGGAACCAAGCAACAGCAGATTTCAAGAAGAGTTAGAAAAGTCTTGTGCAGAAGGTGCAGGGTCAGGAAGGGCTGCAGTCATAGTCTGGTGCCTTGTAGAAAGGTGCTTGGGTTTTTGCGTATTTTTTCTCATTTAATGGTTGTTGTTGTTCTAAATAACACGTTCTTCCTCCTTGAAGTTTTTCCTCTTAGCTTTAATACACTTAGCACTTTTATTTACATTTTGGTGGCTCTTAACCACTTTAAAAATGTTTTTTAATTTGTGCTCATTGTTGAAAAATCAGAAAAGTGTATAGAATGTAGTATTACCCAGACAAAAAGATTTAGTAACTGAGAAGTTTTCCATATTGGTTTTACACATTCACATTCCTAGAGGTGTTTAACCATCTCGAGTTCATCATGTTCTCATCAAAACTGAGTAGTAATAAGAAAACACCTTTGTCAGTTTAGTCAAAAGAAAAGAAAATCTAAGCGTTGAGTTTTATCACATTTAGGATTCACATTGGGTTGAACTCTGTATTCTCTGGCCAGTCTGTGAGGTTTGGTTTTAAAGGCACAGAGCATGAACCATGGTCTCAGAAATTTCTTAACTTTAGAAAAAACCAAAAAGGTAAAGAATGTCATATAAATTTGTTGCTTGCATAATCACTGCTCACAATGTAGATTTAATTATTGAAGGACTTTTTTTTTTTTTTTAATGTACTGTGGCACAACACATTCAAGGTAAACGATAATGGAATGGGGGAGAGCATTTTAGACTTAAAGTAATCATAAGAAAACACTGCATATTGATTTATTGAGAAATATTCTTCTTTTTTTTTTTTTTTTTTTTATTAGAACTGGGGATTGAACTCAGGGACACTTGACCACTAAACCACACCCCCAGCCTTATTTTCTATTTTATTAGAGACGGAGTCTCACTGAGTTGCTTAGTGCCACGCTTTAGCTGAGGTTGGCTTTGAACTTGCAATTCTCCTGTCTCAGCCTCCCAAGCCACTGGGATTGCAGGGAGAAGTACTCTTATGGATACCAAAATCATAGTACATTCCAAACATTTGTTATTACATTTCATTTTAATTTTGCCCCTAACTCTGGGCTCATTTAACCTCATTCCATTTCATTTTCTTTTTTCTAGTATAATGTTGCTTATGTACCTCTCAACTTCTGTCATATGCCATAATTCTGAAAATGCAATTTCCTGTTTATTCTTTCCATATAAAAATAACTCTGTGTGTGTGTATATTATGTATATATGTGTGTGCGTGTGCTCGCACGTGCGTGGGTTGACATATGGGTGTGTGTTGCTTGTATATAAACGAACAAAAAACAGGAGAACAAGTGATTTTTTTTTTTTTTTAGGATAAAATTGATTTTCCATCAATTTTATTTCCTAATGGGTACATTTAAAGAACATATCTACTGAGAATTCTGGTACAGGAACAATTGATGGTCATTAGTTTCAATGTGGGATGAATAGGAAACAAAATATTTGTACGTATTTTGTGTATAATATTTCACATATGTTTGGTTTCTTACAGATCATGAAGTTAGAAATTGATGAGATTGCAGCACCCCGGTCATTTATATTTCTCTGGTGTGGTTCTGGGGAGGGATTGGACCTTGGAAGAGTGGTGAGATGCTGTTTTTATAAAATATAAAACAATATATTAGGGGTGGGGTTGTAGCTCAGTGGTAGAGCGCTTGTCTAGCATGTGTGATGCACTGGGTTTAATCCTCAGCACTACATAAAAATAAAAGTTTTGTGTATCTACAACTAAAAAAAATTTTTTTAAAATATACTGTGTAATACATTTGAAGATTAATGTTGTTTTGTTCTTTGTTTCTTGAATAGTTTTAAATATGCTAAAGAAAAAAACAATACCCCTGACTCAGCTAAGGCTTACTGGGGAGAATGCAGCTCTTTCAAAAATGTTTGTCACAGCTGTAAGAACACAATATTTTAGAGATTTGAAGCTCCAAACTATAGTACAAAAATGAGCTTGGTGTCATTTATGGTTCCTTATAATTAGCTAAAAAGTGTTGCTCTGAATAGCATGGACTCCTGAATTGTAAATGACAGTCAAACTGGAATAATAACTGCATTTGAAACAATTTGAATGAATAAGAGTGAGAAAGTAATTATAGCACTTTTAATGTATTTTCAGTTATATCAGAGCTTCTCTGTGCCAAAAGAAACACAATAATAAACTGTTCAAGAAGAATAGCACGAGCATTGCAGCTGGGATCAGGAATCAGCTCAACTGCTCCCCAGCACAAAGGCACTTGGTCTTGTGGGTCTTGGGTCTAGACACATGCTATGGGATTAGACTTCCCACTCTGAGGACACACTTCCTGTCATGCAACAGACGGTCTCATTCAGCCATGCTGATTTGGGGAGGTGGCTGAAGAGTTTAAGCATGATTATGTGAGATTACAAGTAAGAGTATACTGAGATAAATCTGTGCTCCAGCGCTGAAGCTCTGTGGTCACTCTGTTCTTTTTTAGAAGTAGTGAGCTGAAGCTGGTGGGCAGCATTGCTGCTTCCAAGGCTAGACCATGATTGTATTCCAGCTGGGTCTGTGCATTTATTTAGCAGTAGTTCCCCAAGGTGCTGTGCAAAAACAAGAAAGGAGAGAGAAAGGAACACTGTTTGCTTCTGTAGGCCTAGTGGTATTTACCTTTTCTGGTTCTAATGTCTGACTTTGGTCTTTCCTCCTCACCCTCAAATTCAGCTGATGTGTTTTTATTTTATTTTTTAAAATTTTTCCCTCCAGTTTTGGAGATTTATCACAGGGTCTCTGCATGCTAGGCAAGTGCTCTACCACTGAGCCACATCCCCAGCCCCAAATTAAGTTGAAAAATGACTAGGAGGGTCTGTCTTTTTCATTTATGGAGCAGAGCATCTCATTGGTGAAAGCACAGTTTGGCCAAAATGATTACAATACAATAACTTTCGGTAATTAGTGGATTAGGTCATTTGGGATTTAGGCCGTGGTGGTATTATGAACTTCCAGTGCAAAACAAATTTTTGTCAGTACTGGGGATTCAACCCAGAGGTGCTCTACCACTGAGCCACATCCCCAGCCTTTTTTATTTTGAGATAGGGTCTTGCCTTGCTGAGGCTGATCTTGAACTTGCATCTTCCTGCTTCAGCCTCACAAGTTGCTGGGATCATAGATGTGCACCACTGTGCCCAGCAAAAACCAAATATTTGCAACAGAAACAAATAACCCCAACCCTCACCCCTGTAGTTTTGGTTTCTATGGTCAGCAAACATTAGATAGAAAATTCCAGAATTTATAAGTTGTCAGTTATGCATGTGTTATGTATGCCACCTGCTTGTTCCTCTCTTAGTGACCATCTGGGTTGTCAGGGTGATTTGCATGCAACATGAAGGGGAAAGACAGACTACATCACATACCTTTTTATGTACATATATTGTTGTAATTTTTCTCTTAATAGTTATTGTTTTTGTAGCTTGGGAGGCTAAGGCAGGAAGATCATGAGTTCGAAGCCAGCCTCTGCCAAAGTGAGGCACTAAGCAACTTAGTGAGACCTTGTCTCTAAATAAAATTCAAAATAGGGATGTGCATCAGTGGTTGAGTGCCCCTGAGTTCAATCCCTGAGTTCAATCCCTGGTACCCCCCTCCCCCCCCCCACCACCACCACCAAAAAAAAGTTAATCTCTTACTATGCCTGATTTAAAATTAGTAGGGTTCGGTACTCTCTGGTCTCAGGCACCCACCAGGGGTCTTAGAACATCTCCCTGTGGATAAGAGGGACTCTTATATTGACCTTGATCTTTTGAGATTTTAAAGATTCAAGAAATCTCAGTTTGAGGTCTGTCTCACTTTAGAACATTCCAGGAAGCACATGTTTTGTGTTTTGCTGCATCTTTGTACTAGATCACAGCGCCAGCAGCGCTATGTTGCTTGGTCCATTGTCCCCCTCTTGACTCTGTGGCAACTGTGTCCTGTGCATGTTTCAGTTCCAGCCTGCACCTGCTTGTCATGGATTCCCCACTGTTGCTGCATGCTCATGGGACTGAGCTTCATACCTCTAGTTTCTGAATTGCATGAAGACAGAATAAGGTTTTACCCAATGAAGACAGATGCACAGCAGCTTTAGTCTGAACTTTTTGTATGTAGAAATGAGGTTTTATTAGATTCTGATTTGACAGAAGTTAACAGTTTGAATCAGTTTGAAAAGTTTTAACAGTGTTTACATTTGTCAGAAGATAGAAAATGGAGGTGGCAGAAATCAAATTCTCTTTTGAATTATTTTGTGATTACGTAAAAATAAAGGTGGCAGAAACCAAATTATCTTTTGGATTATTTTGTGATTATGTAGGGTCTCTGTTTCCTTTTAGTTAAAACACCTATTGCTGACAATGAAAGGTAATACAGGTACTATATCTAGAATGCTTGGGGTTAGAGTGTTTCTGATTTTTGAGGTTTTGAAATTTTGGACTATTTGCAGACTTAGCAGGTTGAGCATCCTTTATCCCAAAATCAAAATCCAAATGCTGTGAAATCTGAAACCATTTGAGCTGTTGGTACTCAGAAAGTTTTGAATTTTGAAGCATTTCAGGTGAATGCTCACTCTGACTAAACCTTTGGGGCAGAATGCAGTGCTTCAGTGCATGGTGTTTAATAGTGTGTTTTGCATTAGTACAACTCTATTATGGCTCTGGTTTTGAGACTGGTGCTTTGAGACTGGCATTTCTTTCTTCTGTCTGCACTAAGGCAATTACCATGACCTCTGGAACTTAGTGAGCTCTTTAGTGTTGGTTGCTCATTTTGAGTATTGTTTATTTAAGTTCAGGATTTCTGTCTTTAATTCTTATATTTCTAGTGTTTACGCAAGTGGGGTTACAGAAGATGTGAAGATATTTGTTGGATTAAAACCAACAAAAACAATCCTGGGAAGACAAAGACTTTAGATCCCAAGGCTGTTTTCCAGAGAACAAAGGTATGGCATCTACTGTTTTGTTTTCTTTACTCTCATATTTTTCTCTCAAGCATTTCCAAATCAGTATCTACTGTTCAGTTAATCTGGTGGAAATGTCTCTTTCCTGGGCTCTTCAGCCGTGACGAGTTCTGGGGGTTAAGTGTTATGAGGGATGGTGTAGAAGACACTCTGTGTTTCCTGTCACCCAGCAGACACCCACAACTGTATCCCAAAAACTCAGAAACAAAGATTGTTTTGGAATTGAGGAATGCTATGAGATATGACTTGGTAGAAAGTGTGCTATTGTGCTCTCACTGTGCAGGAACACTGCCTCATGGGGATCAAAGGAACCGTGAAGAGAAGCACAGACGGGGACTTCATTCATGCTAATGTCGACATTGACTTGATTATTACAGAAGAACCTGAGATTGGAAATATAGAAAAACCTGTGGAAATTTTTCATATAATTGAACATTTTTGTCTTGGTAGAAGACGTCTTCATCTGTTTGGAAGAGATAGTACCATTCGACCAGGTAGGACCTCAGTAAAAAAAAAGACTGTGTGATTCCTTGGGATATGTATTTTAAAAGAGTAGTAAGTAAAAAAGGTAGTAAGATGAAGTTTTTACGTGTTTGATTCCTTTTGGTGTACTTCAGATATGAGCAGTTTTAGGTTTGCAGCCAACTTAGAGGGAGGTGCAGAGATTCCCCGTTTCATCTCTGCTCTGCGGGTGCCTCACCTCCCTTCTTCAGGGCTCCCCACTGGTGCGGGACACTTGTTATATAATCAGCCAGCAACATTTTCTCTACCATTCAGTGCCGGGTGCAGTGGTTTCACCCCCTAAAAGTCTTCTTCAGTTATTTATATATATATATATATTTTAGAGAGAGAGAGAGAATTTTTTAATATTTATTAGTTTTCGGCGGACACAACATCTTTATTTGTATGTGGTGCTAAGGATCGAACCCGGGCCGCACGCATGCCAGGCGAGCGCGCTACCACTTGAGCCACGTCCCCAGCCCTTTTTTGATATATTTTTAATTGTCACATAATAATTATGCACATCTACAGGGTACAGTGACATTTTAGTATGTGTGTGTATACAGTGTGTACTGATCAGATCAGGGTAATTGCAGATCTTTCACCTCAGGTGTATATTACTTCTTTGTGTTGGGGACATGGAAAATCTCTCTACTTGCTGTTTTTAAGTATTCGGTTGTCAGCCATAGCTACTTTGCTGCGCCTTGTAGAACACTAGAGCTGCTCTTCCTCACTGTACTCTGTACCTGTTGGGCCCCTCTGCCCAGCCCATGCCTCTCCCAGGCCACACATAAGGGCCATTCTGTTTCCGGACTCCTCCTATAGATAAGATCGTGCAGTGCTCATCTGGCTCATTGGTGCCCGAGCTGCACCCACATTGCTGCTGTGTGTTGGACCTGCCACACGGCTGTGGTGAACAGTGCTGCAGCAAGCACGCCTGGGCAGGTCACTCGACTTCCTGATTCCAGTGCCCTTGGGTCTCTCCTGTGGAGTGTTTCTAGACTAGGAGGAACCCCGCACTGTTTCCATAGTGACTGTACTAACTTACCTTCCCACCAACAGTGTGTGGGCCCCTTAGTCTGCATCCTCACCTGCATTTGTTATTTCTTGGCTTTTGGACAATAGACATTCTAACTGGGGTGAGATGACGTTTTGTTGTGGTTTTGATTTGCATTTTCTTGATGATTTTTGATGTTAAACATTTCTTCACAGCCTTGGCCATTTATCTATCCTCTTGGATTTCTAGAACCTATCCACTGTAAATATTTTTTGGATGTGAAGAGTAGAGCAAAAATTGCTTCTGAGATTTTAATAAAAAAAAAATAAAAAAGGTCCTGTTGGCATGAAGAGCAAAGTTATATGTAATTTATTAAATTTTCACTGATTCCAAACTCAGTATAGTATATAAGTGCTATCTTACATGGATGGGGAACAATGAGGAGGATGTATTACAAAAGGCATGTTGCAGAAGAAACAGGATTGACAGGTGTGAAGTCCTTAAAACGTGACCGTGATGAAGTGCTGTTTGTTCCGTAAGGGAGGCCGCTGTTGTGGGGCGAGTGAAGGGCTATCCTAAGGATGCACAGGGCCTTTAGCCCACCCCTGAAGGGTCAGCAAGGGAGTGCAGATTAATGGGTTGTCTGTCTTTCTCCTCTTCAGGCTGGCTCACAGTTGGACCAACACTGACAAATAGCAACTACAATGCAGAGACATACGCATCCTACTTCAGCGCCCCTAATTCCTACTTGACTGGCTGTACAGAGGAGATTGAGAGACTTCGACCAAAGTCACCTCCTCCCAAATCTAAGTCTGATCGGGGTGGTGGCGCTCCCAGAGGAGGAGGAAGAGGGGGAACTTCGGCTGGCCGTGGTCGAGAAAGAAATCGATCCAACTTCCGAGGAGAAAGGGGCGGCTTTCGGGGAGGTCGAGGAGGAGCACACAGAGGTGGCTTTCCCCCTCGGTAATTTTTAGAGATGTCAGTCCTATTCCTGCCCCTCTAGCCTTTGGGTGGGAGACTTACTGTCAGGACTCGGTCCCTCTCGCCTTTGTTCTGGCTGCTCTGCCTGCCAGGAACAACTTGCAAACTTCCTCACCAGTGTCGTACCTGCGCCATTTTGTTCGGGGTGAGCAGTCTTCATGCATGCATGTAATTGAGCAGGACGAACAACACAGATAGCTTTGCTTTCAGAGACTGAATTCACTCTGATTTTAAACAGTTACAGAGGCTTCTGCTTTCTGGGAGTGGGTGGACAGTGGGAAGACGCCGTCTGGTATCAGGCTGGAGCTGAAGGGAGTCCATGGCACATCCTTCCTTTGCAACCACAGCAAGTGGGGGTCTGCTGCACCCATGGTGGAGTGGGGCACTCGGAACCTATCTGTGGGGGTTCAGCATTTCCTTGTTGAAACAGTAAAAGAAGTGCATACTGCATTTTCTTTCTTTTAAAAAACATTTTAAATAAATTCAAACATAATTTGAGTACTGAAGGAAGTAAGAGACTTTGAACAAAATCCCCTCCTTCCAGGTCCGAATCTGAGAGGTGAGGTGGAGCTGCCAGGCAGGATAAGGAGGAGGTAGGGCACAGCATGGAAGCTCTTTCTCATGGTCTTGGTCCTGTAGCTCCAGGTGACTTCTGCCCTTAAGGCACAAAGCAGGACAGAAATCCAAGTGTCCGGATGTGGCTGAGAGCTGGAACTTACATGGACCTTCAGAGCAGTTCATATTCCAAAGCCAAGTAAAAGCAGCTGACGCACCAGTAGAGACGCCTGCTCGCCAGGCGCTGGGCTTGAGCACCTAGGGCTAAGTACTTGGGCGTGAGGGAACGAAAGCGTAGGCTTATTTTTCTAATGAAACTTTGAATCTTTGGCATTTGAGATTCTATTTTTTGTAAATGGGAATTACAGTTGTTACCAGATGAAACAGGATTGACTTAGAAGGGAACTCTTGTGGTTTCTACATTGTAGTGGCCACTCTGTTCTCATACAAGAGAGGAACTCACGCACACCAAGACTGAGCCTGGGAGCTCAACTCGCTCAGCCTGTTATGCTTTCCAGTGCGTACTGGTAGCATGTGATTATCCCCTTTCTTGACACAGATGTTGTGTCTCCCAATTGGTCAGTGTGTTTGTTGAAATGACATTATAAACTGACTGGAGGTAGAATCAAAGGTCAGCTTGACCTGGGAATGCAGGAGGGAAGTTCCAGGTGCCCCTGGTGGGCCCTCAGAAGAGCTGGCTTAGGACTCTCCCTGGTTCCACACCTGGGCCTTCAAGAGACAGTGCTGTGGCTGGTGGCCTAGGCCCTGTGAGATCTGTTTCCAGTCATTCTTATGGAGGAGAGGAATGGCTCCTTGGTAGGCTGAAAGTTGGGGCACAGTAGCCTGCCATCATCAGAGAAGAGCAAGAAGGAGAGAGGAGGTGAAGGGAAAGGAATGCAAGCCCTAGAATTGATCCCTTTGAAAGGTAGTCTGGCCTTCTGAGCAACAGGCTGGAAGGACTCCTCGGCCCAGCCACCTTCTCCCTCGGGAAAGCTGGGCATTGTCTTACAGTAGAGCGTTCATGACTCCGGCCTTATCTGATTTTTGATCCTCTTTATATTTACATGTTCCACATTTTCAGTCTAGAAATAAACTTTTAGTTGCTTTTCTTATCAGGGAATTGTGAGAAACAGCTCAATGCAAGAGGTCAGGGTGCAAGAAATGGGGTCATCATGGGGTCTGACTTGGTGCCTGTTGAGAGCCAGGGCACATAGTGGGGCAGGACTGCAACAGCACTGTTCTGAGTCTTGGTCAATAGCAGGGCCGCCTTTAGGAGCCCTTGGATCCCTGTGGAGAAATTAGACCACATATTTCCTGTGCCAAAGTCCAGCAGGGTTGTGCCAAGGGGACCCGGAGTTACAGTGAGCATCAGTGGCAGGCCTATTGTTATATGAGTGGTACCCATATTAACTGCTAATTTATACCTTTCAGTTAGTTACAGCAGTTGATTTTAAAAGCTGCTGATCTTAACCGCTAACGTGTATCTTTCAGTTCGCTACAGCAGCTTGTTCAAAAACCTAGCCAGGTGCAGTGGTGTACACTTGTCCTAGAAACTGAGGAGGCAGAGCCAGGAGGATCACAAGTTGGAGGCCAGACTGGGCAACTTAGCGAGATCCTGTCTCAAAAAGGACTGGGGATGTAGCTCAGTAGTAGGATACCCCTGGGTTCAGTCCCTAGTACCCCAAAATTTTAAAAAATAAATACTGGGATCAAATTTACTAAAAGGAAGTACGAGAAACCATCACCTTTAAAGTCATAGCATGTAGGTTAAAAGACTTGGCCTTAGTCTGCAGAGCTCTGGAGTGCACTTGGGAGGGAGCGGAAGTCAGTCTGAGCTGTGCTCAGCCCCTTGGAGGACTCACATTGTGTGGTAGGCTGCAGCCGTCGCCTCTGGAAAGCAGATGTCTGCAGGCCGGTAGTTTGTGGAGGTTTAATGATCCAATCTGCTGCCATTTTATAGGCTTGTGCATTTCAAGGCAACTTCTGGGTTGTTAAAAGGCTGTGATGTAATGCTGTTGCCCATAATTCAGGTGAAACTTAGGACCCTAAGAAGCTAAGCTTACAGTGGTAAATAGGGGCTGAAGAGAGCAGCTAACTTTACTACCGTGAGGCTGACCGAAAGCAAAGTACATGCGTGGTTAAGAATACTGGGGTGGGCGTGCACTTGCCTGCACAGGGCTCAGGGTTCCGTGCCCAACACCACAGGGAAAGAAGACAATATTGCATTTATAATAACTCCAAATCAAACTTTGGAAAAAAGTAGATACTGATGCCAGATTGTGAGCCAACCAGCTCCTCATGTCTCGCATCCAGCCCTTCCCTGACAGTCGTGATGGCACCAGGGTCTCAGGCTCCCACTTCTGGCTGCTCTCACTGTTCCGTATTCAGTTTGCTGTGGCGCCACACCTGCCTGTCTGCCTTTCTTTGCCTTTGGCTGTGGGGAATGAGTCTGTGGCTTGCGTTACATGAAGACAACAGGCTCCTTTCTCAGCCTGTCCCTGTGCAGGTGGTGGACTGCTTGGTCAGTGGGCCCTCCCCATGGCCTGCTTCACCATGGAGTGGTCGCCAGGGCCTTCAGCCTCTCAGGTCCTTTTCCCTTCTGCTCAGGCTTTCTTGCTGAATAGGGGCCTGTTTTCCTAAAAGGGCTTTCCCTCTGTCTCAAGAACATTATCTGGGGGGCGGGGTGAGGAAACAGTGATTTCCAATGAATTATTAGTTATCAATCATCTTGAACAGAGTCGACTCCTGTGGACTGACCGGATTTTAAAAGGTGACTCTTTCCTCAGGATATAAGTTTTTAGTTACTTTCCTCCAAACACAACCTGTCAAGGAGAGCGATTAAACCACATCTATACCTCCTCCTTAATAATAGCCTGAAGGGGAAAAACTGTATCCTCCTATAAGGGACAGGCACAGTAGACTGGGAGTATAGAAGGGCTGGGGTGGTGCAGGGTGGCGCCCCAGAGTCTTGGAAAGCTGTGTGGTCAGCACTGATGCCCAAGGAGAGGCGACTGCTAGACAAAGGCTGGGTGGGCCTGGGAAGGTGCTGGCCACAGATGACCATTCACTTCCCAGCAGGGCTGGGAGTAGAGGTCTAGAAGGCCCAGTGTGGGCCTGGGAGGCGCACGGTGCCTCCTCCTGGAGCTTCCACGTCCAGTTTCAGATCCTTTTCCATGTTGGAAAAACTCAAGCTGGAATTGGACCTGGATTTCTTATTCTATTAATAGGACATATTTCCATCTGGCCAAAGTGAAAAATTAGTGACAGATCTTTCTTATTTACTCTCAGCCAGTTGTCATTAGGTTAGATTTCTGGGACGTGAAGTTCACATAAGCCTTCTTGAGAGAGTGAACTCTTCCTAATGGTTCCTTGACATCTGATCTGGAATTCTTGAGAGGTTCTTGTGGTTAACACTTAAGGCGTTGTGGCCCGTGCTTCTCGTCCCTTAAACTGTTACTTACAGCTAGTAGCTCCATCAATTAAAATATTTGTGATACAGCTAGGAGCTAGATTAATCCCAGCCTTCCTCACCCTCTGCCGATTTAATAAAAGCCCTAGCAAGGAAGATACTAGCAGCAGCAAACATGCACATGGCCTAACAGACAGGAAGCCTAAGTCCTTTGCCTTTACTGGCTCCAGTGATCTGACTTCCTAGGTTGCACAGCCCCCCCCCCGCCCCCGTGCTGCCTCCAGCTGGGGCAGGAGCACTGCTTCAGAACACCTCACACTTCAGATGTATTTACCCCATTTTTGGCAAGTGGCCACTCAGATTGCCCACATTTCCATTTTATGCTGGGGTTTTAATGCACTGAAGAAGCTTGAGATGGCTTTCGCTTTCTCCCACTGACAGGGTGAACAGCTCCCATCAGCTCTCAGCAGCTGCTGTTCCCAGGGCATCTGGCAGGCAGGCAGGCATGTCCTGGACACAGGTTGCAGAGCTTGCAGTGCTTCTTAAACCAAACCATTGAGTGCACCTGAAACACACCAGCTGCAGGCCTGGGGGCTCAGCCTGGCAGTGTCTTTGCTACTCTACTGGCCTCTGCAGCCTTTGCCAGCTGATGATGAACAGCCTGCTGAGCCATGTAGTCTGCACTACCTTGGCTGCCTACGGCCTGCTCCAAGTGCGAGTGGGCTGATAACAGACAGGGTCAGGTCTGCCACAGAAATGTTCATGGGCACTGCAGCTCTTGGAACACGATGTGTTCCGCTCTCCACCAGCGTTATACCTGTTGCTGGTTGGGACGGATGCTCAAGGCCCCTCTCAGCCACTCCTGGCATGACGTTTCATCAGCGTGGATCAGCTTCCTGTGGGATCAATCAATCAACTTCCGGTGGGATCAACTTCTGCTTACTGTACCCACAGGACACAGTCAAGGACCTTCAAAAGTGCCTTTTTAAGTATGCTGTCTGACATTTCCTAGGTTTATTGCCTAACGATCCTCAACCCTGATAAAAAGACAATTTTGCTACCTGGTTTGCTTAGTGCTTCATCTGTTTTTTTTTTTTTTATTTCCAAATACATAAAAGTGATTCTACACATTGAATTTTTATATGAAGTGATTTATTGATACTGGTAAAGATCCATTATATACAGGTAGAAACTGCCAAAATTGTACAAAGAACCATTAAGAATATTAATACAGTTTTAAGACAAAACAACTGGAAAATAGTTTAAACATAGATAGTATGTAATTATGAAAAAAAGTAGAGCATACATTGTTCTTCTAGATAGAATCCACATTATTAAAATCTGCAAATTTTAATTGAAAAGTGTGTTCAATGGAGCTATGTGGTTTTAAAAAATTAGGTATAATGTAAAAATTAAGTTTTCCCCCTCACTGGAAATAGGAGAGGAACCAATACAATCTTTTACCCCAAATCTATACAGTTTGAAAAATAAGTTATATATCTAGCACAAAGGAAATTGAGAATGTTATGTTCTGTAAACTCTGCTCTTTATCAAATGCAAACTCCATCAGTTTTAAAAATTAAAAACTGCAGTCAGAAATAGGCTCTTCCCTTCATGACACAAGGGCACCTTCTCAGATCCCCCATTGCGTCCCTGCAGGGTGGCGGGCCTCAGAGTGAGCCTGCTGCTTTCTAGAAAAGTGGGCGCCCAGGGACCGCTTCCCCAGAAGTGCAGCACCCAGCGCTGGCTAGCTGAGCAGCTGGCATATCTCCTTGTGAACACAGCAGAGGAAATCCACGTAGGAGGACCCTCCGTGCAGCCCCCGGTCCTCCACCAGGAGCTGTCGGAAAACCATCTCTGGCTGCTCCCGCTGCTTCACTATGGTGAGCTGGAAGAAAATAAGAGCAGCTGGTTAGGGGCCGTCCCAGGGCTCTGCCTGGCTACGTGGGAGGCCAGGACACGGGCTGGGAATGGCAGTGATGAGATGGAGGTTCCTCACAGGCCTGGGGCCCTTGGAGAGTTTTCCCATGGGGGTGAGCAGTGCTTGGCGTCAAGGCCTTTCAGCCCAGGTCTGAGTTGAAGCTGGCTAGCCTGTGAGTGGCCACAGCTTTAGGAGGCAGGGGCTCCTAGACAGAAACAGAACCACGCCTTTGACTTTAAGCCAGTGTGACCCAGGGAGGTGCAGAACAGAATGGGGCAGCTGGCTGGTGGCAGATGTAACAGCAACGAGGTGAGGGAGACCGGACAGGAAGAGGACACAGGAGGCTGGGTGTGGGGCAGTGGAGGACACAGTGGGTGTGAGAGGCACAAGAGGCTATTCCTGCTTGGCCCAGTGCTTCAAGGCTGTGCTGCCCACGACAGGCCACAGCCCCGAGTGCGTCTGAGCCATGGAAGACAACATAGAAAGGAAAATGTGGAGAACCTCTGCAGTGGTTCACGTGACTCCCCCCTCCCCGGAAATGAAATGGCTGTGCCTGCACAGAGGGCCTCCGGGGTTCCCCTCTGGTGAGAGCACGGAGGGCTGCAAGTGGGGCAGGAAAGAGTGCGTCTAGGCTGGGGCCCAGCCTATCCACCCTGGCCTCATCTACTATTGGAAAGAAGGATTCTTCTGACCTGCTGCTTTGACCTGTGCCTGAGGCTGATGAGCTCTAAGCTGCTCCTGGCCTGTAATAACCATCAATAGCATACATCAACTGCCCTGCCTGCCCCACCCTGATGGCTCCCTGTGGATCTGGTTCCATTTTGTTCCATTCCAACTTGTTTCTCTGGTAAAGTCTTTTTTTGAGGGGATGGGGGCAAGTACCAGGGATTGAACTCAGGGGCACCCAACTACTGAGCCACACCCCCAGCCCTATTTTGTATTTTATTTAGAGACAGGGTCTCACTGAGTTGCTTAGCGCCTATCTTTGGCTGAGGTTGGCTTTGAACTCGTACTCTTCCTGCTTCAGCCTCCTAAACCACTGGGATTACAGGTGTGCCCCACTGTGCCCAGCTTCTTATTCAGGCTTGTGTGTGTGTGTTGCTGAGGATTGAACCCAGGGTTTTGTGTACCACCAACTGAGCTATATCTCCAACCCTCACTTTTCACTCTCTAAAAGCATCTTTTCATTTCTTCTGAGTGACTGTCAAATGTCATGGAAAAGAGCAGTCCTGGGTGCATGGCGTGATGTGAGCAGCTAGTTCTGGCCCTGTGTCACGGCTATTGGGTCGGTGTGGGAACTGCAGTGGCGCTGTGACTGCTGTGTGTACCCGGGAGGCCACACTGGTGCACAGCTTCACTGCTGCAGCTGGGCAGGCTGCCCTTATGGAGACTTCTCCAGAGGAATTTTAAGAGCTGCATCCTGAGGGGCCCGGGGCCCTGGCCACTTTCCTTGTGTGCTTTGCCCACCTGCTCCCCAGGCCACTGTGACTGCCAGGCTGGGCAGCAGCAGTGTGGTCCAGCCTCGACAGCGCAACTTAAGACGGAGGGCGAAAATGGGACCTGGTGGAGAGAGGGGCCTCAGGGCCAAGGTCTTAAAACTCACTGTCTGTATGGAGACTAGTGGGGGAGCTGGTGTTAGTTGTCTTGCTTTGGGTTCTCACAGGGTGCCCACGGCACAGCTTCCTCTGGGGAAATGCCTGGCCAAGGACTGAGGGGGCAGAGAGCACCAGGATTGAACTTCCCCTGCTCCAGCCCAGAGGCTCTGCAAAGGTGAACTGCCCATTCTTGTGCGGGTCTCAGGAAGTGGTGGGTGGGCTCCTCAAGGGCTCACCCCCACAACAAGGGGCAACACTGGGTGTACAGGAGGGACCCATTGTTTTTCCTTCTGTGTGAGACTATTGGGGTACATGGTCTTATGGAGTGGGACAGAATGTGGAAATGGTCACACGGGCCTCCCCAGCTTTCTCATGTGCCCTCGCAGTAGAAGGAATGGCTCGCTCAAGTAGCCCAAATGTGACCACCTCAGCCACCTCCAGGTCCTGACCTTAAAACAAACCACAGGAGGTGCGATGGGCCAGTGTTCACCCAGATGCACGCTGGAGGCAGCAGGTGTTCATTACTTCAGTTTACCTCAGTTCCACCCCTTTATCTAAGAAAAAAAAATCAAATATCATGAATTTCTGAATGGTACTCCTCTAATGACACCCAAGGAAAGATCACATCAGGCCTGGCAAGGGCACCTGTGGCCACCATGCCTCGAGGAACTGTGGGGCGTGTGTCTGACAAGCAGGTCGCTATGAAGATCATGTTATGAAACTATAGAACATGCACTTCCAGGAGTCTTTAATGGGATAAGTAAAATCTTGAGGAAAGGAGAGAGCTGTCTCCTACCTTCATGGCATACGGCCTCTTCTGCTGGATAACACCCATTATCATCCGGAGCTGTTGAGAGTGTGGGCTTCCCACCTCAGGCAGCACAGTCTGCATTCAAGAAAACCAAGGTTCAGTACAATTCATAATGCTTCCAGCAACAGGAGACTATGAGAAGATTAAAAAACATGGTTCATTTACCTGAAAACTGAAAGTGTGCGAAAGAAATGAATGAAAGATTACTTGTTGGTGGGCAGACATTCTTGCCAATTAACCAATGTCTCTGTCTTTTCAGAATAAAAATCCTTCTCTGGAGTTGACATAGGCACATTCCTGGTGACACACGAGTGTGCTTTATTAAAGGACACCTGGGGCTGTGTCCCACAAGGGTCAGTGTCTTCTCACGTGTGTATTTCAAGGCTGTATTGAGAGCAGAAGATGTACCCTGTGCCTGCAGAGGGTTGCTGGGGAGTCTCTGCCTCAAAGCCACTGTTCCCGCACTGCAGCCAGCCCCAAGCACTTGCTTCTCCAGGGTGTATGGCCTCTGAGGTCCCCAGAAGTCTGGCTGTAGTTTAGGGGACAGTCCAGCTGCATCTGGCCTCCGGGAGGCATGGAATTCCTCGGTTCCCCCAATTAAGACTTTAAGCACTCAGGCTTCCTTCTCAGATGCCCAGGCCCCAGGAGTCAGCTGGAAGTAGCAGGAATCTCACTGCAGAGCCTCAAGGCCTGGGAGAAGCTTCTGCCTTCATGTCTTCATGCTCTGGTGCACCCTGCATGTGCCCTCAACCTCATGATGGGTCCTGCTACCCAAATTCTCTAAGTCTGCTTCCTGTGTATGTCTCAAGGTGCCCACTCCTCTAAAACAAAAGGGCCTGCCTTGGGTCTTAGTTTTGTTTCATTGCTTGAAGAAGGTGAAAAAGAGGTGTGTTGGTAGAAGCACAAACCCACCAACCTGCCATTCTGGTGGAGTGACTGGCTGTTTTGCAAATGTGTCCTTTTGGCTCTGAGCCAGTGCATCATGATATGAGAATCTTCTTAAATTTTATAAACCTCCAGGAGGTCATTCTTGCCTGCTGAATTTTAATTTTGTTTCATATTTTTTGAAAATTTCAATTCTAACCATTTCTTACTTTAAGCCACAGGCAGGCAGACTACTATTTATAAATGACCGATCTTTTGGTGAGACCTGGACACCCTCCATTTGAATATACATTTGTGTGGATAGACAGGCAGCTCTCTGCATTGACCACCTGCCTTGGTAGCTCTGGATTTTACTCCTGCCCCTTCATTCAAGATGCTCTAGATACCTAAACCAGAAATTAGGTGTGACGCCCAGAATTAAGCTATCCCACCACCGTAGGCGAGGGTCTTGGGACCCCGTGCCACAGAGTGGGCAATCGAGCCACAGCGGCAGCGCCACAGTGTGAGCAGCTCACAGCAAGTCTAGACTCTCCAACAAACTGTGGCTGCCGGTTTTCCTAAGACACTTTCAAGATGTATATTTGAATTTGTTCCCACATCAAACCCACAATTACTTCTGTTATGATTGCTACAGAAGGGGAGAAATCTGTTTTCGTGAGAGTATTGCTTTGCAAATCACTATCTGATGCAGTCTGAGTTGAGCACCTGTGACTATTCTGACCACAGTGCTCAGCTCAGGACCATGATGGAAGGGGACCTAAGCTCAAGAGCTGCCCTGGGCCACCTCTGCCACACAGCACCTGAGGAAACAGCCCTAACCTGCAGCTGCAGAACACAGGAGCAACTCCCACCTCACTCATCTATGTAGGGGTGAAATGAAACAGTGGGATTGGCACAGAGAATACTCTGGAAGTGCTGCAGGTTCTATCAAAGTCACCATGAGGGTTAACCTGTGATGCAGATACTTTCATATACGCTAATTGCTGTTTTATCAAAGCATGAATTCCTCAACTTTATACAAAACTACATGTCTTGTTGTTCTCTTCTTTGTAACATAAAATTACATGCACATTTATATAAGAATTTAAATTTTGTATATTACTACAAAAACAGCGAAAGGCTACTTACCATATCTGTACTGACATGTGCAAGAGATGGCACATTAAAAATCCCTTGGATCAGCTCTGGTGGGCTGCTCACTCCCAACCACAAGAACATGTTCAAACCGTTGGCCAGAAGGAAGATCCCTCCTTCTGAGAGGCGGGACTCGGAGCAGCGGACAGCAGCAGGTAAGGCTGTACTCTTGACATCCAAGGTGTGCTGCGTAGGAAAGAAAGGGTCAGAGATGCCCCCTCCTTCCTCCTGCTGGTGCTTCTCCCTCCCTGAGCGCCTGCTGTGTGCAGTTAAAGGCAGGGCATGAAGTAGGGGCACACGCAGCATTGTGGCCACGGTGGTGAGAGCTACGAAGCAGAGAACTGAGAAGGGGGCTGGAAGCACCCAGGTGGCGTGTATTCCAGGGGGCTTGGAGGCGGGCCGGCTTGAGTGGAGGCCTGAGAAGGTGGGAAAGTCAGCTGGGGGGACATTTGGGAGATGCTGCAGTGGACGGAAGAGCCTGATGGAGTTTGAAGGTGGGCGAGAAGGGAGGGCAACAGAACACAAGGGTCAGTGGGCCAGGGAGCAGGACTCCTGGCTTCTCCTGAGACGGAGCATCCTGGCGTGCTGCTGTGGACACGAGCTGACCGTGTTCTGGCAGACCACCCTGCTTGCCTGCTGAAGACAGACCCAAGGAGAGGCAGTGGGTGCAGCACAGACTTTAGTGGAGGAGGGAGGGCACTCTGCTCTGGTGGACACGGATGTGGGAGGCTCTAGACTGCACCTGCACTGGAGGTGAGACGAGGGGCAGAGACGAGGCTCTGGATACTCATGAAGAGGAGAGCGTGGCAACAGGAGCCTGAGGGTGTGGGGAAGAGGGCTGCCGCCTGAGGACCCGGAGGAGGGGCACGAGGGAGGGAGAGCGTGGGGAGGCCAGAGGAGAGCAGATGGGAGGGGTGCGGAGGCAGCTGGGGGCAGGGGGCAGGGTGGGCTTTGAGGTCTGAGGATTTATCTAAGGAGAGGCCCAGCAGGTAATGGGGCAAACGCATCTGAAGGGCAGCTCAGAGGCCATTTGAGACAGGAATTTGAGATCATTGGTATATAAATGACATTTAAAACCACAAGACCAGATCACGCAGAGATGTCATTTATATAAAAAAGGTACGTGTTCAGTTCTTCGCCCCAGACCACTCTGGGGGAGCAGCATGAACCTCCAGGGCAGGGGAAGCACCAGCTGGCTGGAGAAGGGACACTGGAAAGTGATGAGTGTGTGTCAGGGGCTGGGACAGGTCATAAAGGAGGACAGGATCCTCAGCATAAAGAAACAACAGACGGGAGGAGGAGGGTCTGAGCATGCCCATGGGATTTGCCCAAGGCTGGCTGCAGGTGGCCTTGCCAGAGCAGTTCTGAGGAGAGGTAGTGTTGTGTCCTATAGAGTCCCGCTTTCTGTGCCCCACGGACTGGTCCATCTAGCTCTAACTGAAAATCCACCCTTTGCCACAGTTCACTTCTACTAGTCATAAAGATGGAAGCCACTGTTTAGTTTCCTGTTCCACCTGGCCCAGCCTGAGGGCCCCTTCCCCAGGGCCATGCTTACACGGCCAGCGTTCCTCTCTGCTCCCCTCAGTCCCGACCTGCAGTCTCAGGGAGAGACCTGTCACAGAGAGCGCTGTCCAGGCCTAAGCAAGAGCAAAGGTGAAGCTCCCCAAGGAGCTCCCCTGGGGCAGGTGCTGCTCTTCAGTAGGGGCCCCTCAGGCTGTTTTCCTGACTGCACTTGAGCTAGGCCAGTCACAGCTGACCTCATCATGTCCTGACATGAGTAGCACGTGCACATGGGATCTAGCCATACAACATGTGCAGGTGGTGTACATACGTGTGCACAGTGAACACACACACACGCACCGTGTCCCATTCACACAGTGAACACACATGCCGTACAACTTCACGCACACGATGTACACCTGCTCACATTATCCCGGAAACACAGTGGGCACATGCACCTGAGATTCCATGCGGTGACAAGCAGGCGGGTGTAGGTGGACTCCCCCACACGCACCTGAGCTGTCTGATGCTGCAGCCCTTCCACAGCTGGGCTGAGGGACTTGTCTCCCTGTGTGCCCTCAGGGCACCTGCTCACGGAGGAGAGGAGAGCAGTCCTCCCAGCACACCTCCCGCCTTCAGGGAGGGCAGGGCTGCTCTGCGCCTCCAGCCACCTGCCTCTGTCCCTGCACGCGTGTGGCTACCTTAAGGCCCCTCTGAACGTGCTGCAGGCACGGTGGCCTCTGGTTTCTGCCTAGCAGAAGGCCTTGCCTCCTGGAGCAGCTTACGATTGGCAGGAACTGTGGGTAGAAGAAGAGCTGGGAGTCGGCCACTCCCATGGTCATGACCAGCTGCCTCTGGAATGCCCGCTCATCCGTCGGGGTGTCTGGTCTGCTGAGCAGCACACAGCTTTTCAACAGGGAGTTCATGTACACTGGCAAGATCTTCATGGAATCTGGTAGAATGAGCTGAAAAAGAAAGATGCCTGTTTCCTACTGCGCCGGAGCATGTGCCAGGATGTGATCCACACAGCAACACAGTGATTCCAGCCACATCCTAGGTGACAGCCCATGCGGTTCGGTCCCCTCCCCAGCTGTGCCTACGAGCAGCTGTGCTGGGTCTGCTCTTGGGAACCATCAGCAGGAGACCAGAAAACCTGCAACACAAGGGCTCTTTGTGGCTGTTAATGATGAAAAGAAGACACCATGCTCATCAGATCCAGACTGCAGAGAGTCTCAGGGCTCTGCTGAGCTCCTTCGCCTTGCAGGCCTCTGCTCAGGGTCCAGGAAGCAACTCACAGGAAAGAACTTCCCAACCAGCTTGGGCAAATGCATTTTGGAGATCTGCCTGCAGCTCCATTTCTGGCTTCCTTTTGCAGAGACAGGGGTGGTGAAGGGCCAGTGTCCTCACCGGAGGCCACCCTGATTATCATTTCTTCTCTAGCAAGACATTTCCACTTGACAACACAAGGAACCATGTTACTTCTTAAAGAGGAAATTGACCCACGGTGTAGGAATCGGATCATGGTCACGTGCCAGAGGCGCATAGCCTGGGCAGCATTTCTGAGCTGGTTATTAGTTAGGCATCTTATATACTGCTATGGACGAAGAATGTTCTTAGAAACACATACTATTTGGGAAAACAGTACAGTTTTAAGATGTTATCTTGAAATTTAACTAGTTGCTTCTAATTAACCAAGTAGTTTTAGGATAGTTCAGAGAATTGTTGTCCTAAATGATACACAGGGGTGAGCATGGCCAGCAAGGACCTATTAGGACCAAAGCATTTGAGTAGAGGAGGTTGGATTATAGGGAGCAGAGGGAAGAAAACAGGAGGCTAACAAGAATGAAACTTGATGATGAAGAAAAAAGTGGAGTAAAGAGTGAAAGGAAGTGTAGGGCGCGGCCCAGCTTGAAAGCACTTGGCCAGCATGCGTGAGCCCTGGGTTCCAGCAGCACCACACACATAACAGGTCAAAGAAAATAAGAAGATGACTTAGTCAAAGTTTATGAGGGGAAGAAGAAGATGTCGAACAGACTGTCACTATAAAGCCTTCCTCTCCAGCTCTGAGGCCCCTCCACGAAGCAATCACTCCTGGAGAGAAACGCTTCAGGTGAGAAAGGAGCAGAGTCCAGTTTGCTTGAGTCAGGGAGACTTGTCTTTGCATTTAGAAATGACAAAACAAGGATTAATGTGCGATTAAGGTCATCTGATTTGCCTTTAGAAGTCCTTATACCCCAAATAACGTAACGTGTTTAAGCTCAGAACAGTGAGCTGCTGGAGTTGATAAGGCAGATGACCCTGACATTTTGTTTCAGTGCTGTGTCCAGCCAGGTCTCAGCCCAGCACCTCCCACAGCCTGGGGGCTCCCTGAACTCTGTGCCCAGCACGTTCTCCTGCCTCAGCCTCATCCCTACGTGGAGGCCAGGGTCATGTCGAGGACGCGGCTCCTCCTGGGCTGTCTGGCTCCACGTGAGGCACGATCTGATTCCCTCACATGAGCGGCAGGAGCACCTCCAGCTCCACTGCAGCTTCTGCAGAGAACCTGGAGCTAGCTCGGCCCTTCTGCTTCTGGCTGCTGGCTTGTTTCAGTATAGCTCTGTTCTAACGGTGTCTAACCGCTGTCTTCTGGACGCCACGACAGCATCTGAGTTACATCACTGTTTCACGGGCATCACTGGTCGAAGGGCCTGAAATGTGCGAGTGGAGGAATAAAAGTCCATATGTGAGCAGGAATGGCTCCGTCGACGTGCCGAGAGCGGGGCACTGTGGTGTCTTTACGCACAACACGCTGCCGAGGAGAAGGCCTGGCACGGGACAGCGCCTCAGGCAGCAGACCAGGAAGGAGGAGGCCCGGCTTCCTTTTCCTTAACACATTTGCTTTTCTCAAGTTCCCAATCATCCTGATGTGCAGAGGATGTTAACAGCATCCGTTCAGCCACCGCATCCTGAAGGAGGGGCTCCCGAGACAGCGCAGCTCTGCCAGGACTCAGGGACAAGCGGCAGAGCCTGGCAAGTGCTGGTTCTGGACTCTGCTTGCCTGACTACAGAGGCTGAGGCCCACAGGGTCCCATGAGCTCCCGGCGCCTCGGTATGGGGCTGTGGCATGCCAAAGTGGTGCACTGCTCAACCACAGGACCACATGAGCAGATTGAGACGCTCCTGGGACCATCAATGCAGCAGAAGAAGGCATGCAGGCTGACCGTCGTCAACGCACAGAAAGGAGCTTCAGGGAGGGTCCAGGTAGGCGTACCTAGAGGACGGACGGGGACCCAGAGCCTTCGGCATCACTGCGGCCACTGCAGGCCCTGGGAAGGCACTTCAGGTCCCTCCTACTGACCACTTCTGAGGGAGGGATGCAGGAGTCTCCCGTGGTCTCTCACCGTCTTACCCTTCAACCAAAATTCTATGTTCAGATAGTCAGTACAGGGAGCACCAGCACCTCGCGCTCACTGCCTCGGGGAGAGCGACGAGCACCTTCACCGCAGAGCCTGAGCAGGGCTTCTTAAAGGGCCCTGGAAGCATCGGACTTCCTGGGTGAGGGCTGAGACAAGGCTTTCAGAGCAGTCTCCCTGCTGGTGACTTTCAACAGGAAGGTCGCACATGTATAAGAGGAGCCACAGTCGTGCCAACACCTGCCCCGTTACAGCTGGGAACACCGAGCACACCACATTCTGTTGTTTACACGTACAGATCGGAGCTGAACGTGGACACCTGTCTTTGCCTCAGGACCCATTGTGGCCCCCAAGACCATGCCCTTGGCCCCCTTGGCTGTGAGGCTCACTGCCTGCTCCGGGTGCGGTGTCACGGCCTCAGTCCACTTGCTGAAGGAACCCACTGCTCTCACTTTCAGCCTCCCCATGCCCACACTCACCTGGCTCGCTGCAGACGGGCTGGCGCAGTTCTTGCGGTAACACGCCAACATGTGTGCAGTCTGATTAACTAGGATTTCCCGGATGACTTTCAAAGGCTGGTGTAGAACTGCTTTAAAAGCTGAATGCAAAAGGCCATTAGGAAAACAGGCATCAAAGTTCTAGATACTGATCTCTTGAAATGACAGAGAAAGAACAAACTGCTATTGTCCTCAGGTCTGAAGTGAGGATGGCAGTATTCAGAATGCTAGTCCCTGCTGACATCCCCTCCTGATTGGGTGGCATCTAGTCAGTGCAGAGCAGCGGGCGGCCTACAGCAAAAGGCCACTGTGGCCCCAGAATCATCTTCAGAATATCATAAACACTTGTACACCGAGAAGAGAAGGGCTGGTTTTTTCCTTTTCTGGTGTTCTGAATTCCTGCAGCTGACAGCTGCTGCTTCCATAACCTGGGGTAGCATGGCAGAGAGAAGCCACAGACACCCTCCCTGGGCCCGTGGAATTCAGTTACCAAGGTACGGACGACAGGCCGGCCATTCCTGGCAGCCTCCTTCCACCCTGCCGTGTGCCGCTGGCTCACTGTGGCCACCATAGGGCCTAGCCTCTGCCTATCACCTGCTGCTGCAGATGCACACGTCTTCCTTTGTGCTCTGCCTTCACTCATTCTGGTTATGTGCAGCCATGGCTGCACCCCCACCCAATCTCGGCTACCATCACAAGTAGCCTAGGGGTCTGGACGGAACACCGAGAGCACTCACACAGAGCTAGCAAAGCTGTACCTGACTTGGCAAAGAAGTTGATGAGGGCGTCCGTCTCACAGCTCTTGTAAAGATCTGCTAGCTGGGAGCTGCAGTTTAAGCCGAGGTTGTGAATCCGAAGTCTCCGCTGACCCCCGATGGTGGTGTAAAGCACAGCACACTGTGGAAGCAGCAGGGCGAGGCCAGGTTTTGGTGACCTCCAGCCAGCCTGGCTGCCTCTAGTTTGCATTTGCCAAGCAGTGTGTGCGGAAGGGACCCCTGGATGCCCCACACCCCCACAGCAGAGTGCACGGCTCGTCCTCTGGGTTTCCAGCAGCATTCCACTGGTATGCGCTGCCCGGTGGGTGCCGCACGTGCATGACTCCACCTCCACGTGTGCAGCTCCACTGTGCTCAGACCACTCACAGCCACAGCAGGACCCCTGGGATGCTCAGGGCTCATGTGATGACGTATGCACCAAAGAGCCTGAGCGTCTGCGACTCAAGAGTGGACATCAGAGCCGCCACTCAGCAAGTCTCAGCCTCTCTGCAGCCTCTTGGTGCCACGCTGAACGTAACCTTTTTTCCCATCTGAATTGAAAAGCTCCATGCCTTCTAATTAATGTTACGTACTACAAAACCAGATTCCATTCTACTTGCTGATGATGTAATGTGCTCAACATGGTGTCAGCGCTGAGCTGTGGATCCTAACCTGTGCTGGGAGAGAGGGCCTAGGAGGTAAAGTTATTAAACCAGGTCACTAGAGGGACCTGAGTTCAATGTGACTGGTGTCCTTACAGGGAGAGAGCCATGGGCACAGACATGATGACAGGAGGGAGACCGTGTGAGGACAGGGGAACACAGGCCTGGACAGCCCCCAGAACCCTGAGAACGGAGTTCTGCTCTATAACCAGGAGATCTGCGCTTCCTGGTGGCTGGAGCTGACTAATGCACATGCAGCAGGAACGGAATGATTCCTAATGGGGACCCTGAGCCCTGAGTGCTCAGCCAGGAACCCGGACCTCGTGAAAGACAGAGTGGGTGAGCCCTAGTGGGCACCCTGGACACTGGGTGCC
Source organism: Marmota flaviventris (assembly GCF_047511675.1). Classification (NCBI taxonomy): domain Eukaryota; kingdom Metazoa; phylum Chordata; class Mammalia; order Rodentia; family Sciuridae; genus Marmota; species Marmota flaviventris. The sequence goes on along the minus strand of NC_092504.1, from coordinate 145,066,049 downwards.
CAGCACAGGTGCCTGGCTCTGTGCAGGCCAGGATGCTGCAGGCATAGCAGCCACACCTGCAGGCATAGTAGGCTCTCCAGGTGGACCCAGCCCCTGGAAAAGAACTGCATTTCTTTGTGAAGGGACTGTGATCCCGTCTGCACGGGGGCCCCTGATTCTGGCCAGCACGAGCCGTGCTGCAGTGAGGGCAGGCAGGTCACCTGGATCAGGGCGCCACTGTCCTCACTGAGCCTGTCGTCATGCTTGAACTCCACCGTCACAGCCTTGTCACAGTCCAGGGCAGCCATCTCCACGTCTGTGGTGTTGTTCATGAAGACCCCACCAAAGAAGTCTGTGGCTCTGAAACCTGAAGCACAAGGAGGGGTTCTACTGACTGCTCCGCTGACAACGTCACCCAGATAGCGGAGCACGCGGAGACCTACCTGTGCTGGTCCGCACCCGCATGATGGCATCAAAACCTATTTTCTTCTCCACGTCACTTCTGAGGTCATTCAGGAACTGCTGGCTATCCAAGTGCATCTGAGAAAACAAGCACAGTCACGTGTGGCAGATGGCAGTAAAATACTTGATGATTCTTGTTTTTAAAACATAATTAAAATGGTTCTCATTTTTAATCCTGACTTAGCATATTTATATGCTAAATCATAAGCATAGCTTATGTTTCTTTGGTTAAAGAAAATATAGGACCTTTGGACAGAGATTCTGAAGTTTTCAAATGAAACTCATATCATTTCTTTCATTTTCATAATGGTTAGATGGGGAAATTGTTACTAATTTTAGGGGTTTTGTGTTAGAGGCAAGACTAAGACCACTGTGCCACCCATTCAATGAGGATGGGGAAGGCGTGCAGCTGGGCTGCTTCCCCCTCCACGTTAGGTCAGAGGGTCCTCCACGGAGCCCGTGGGCCATCTCCCCTGTGCTGCTTTCCCCCTCCACGTTAGGTCAGAGGGTCCTCCACGGAGCCCGTGGGCCATCTCCCCCAGTGCTGCTTCCCCCTCCACATTAGGTCAGGAGAGTCCTCCACGGAGCCCGTGGGCCATCTCCCCCAGTGCTGCTTCCCCCTCCACATTAGGCCAGGAGAGTCCTCCACGGAGCCCGTGGGCCATCTCCCCCAGTGCTGCTTCCCCCTCCACGTTAGGCCAGGAGAGTCCTCCACGGAGCCCGTGGGCCATCTCCCCAGTGCTGCTTCCCCCTCCACATTAGGTCAGAGGGTCCTCCACGGAGCCCGTGGGCCATCTCCCCCAGTGCTGCTTCCCCCTCCACATTAGGTCAGGAGAGTCCTCCACGGAGCCCGTGGGCCGTCTCCCCCAGTGCTGCTTCCCCCTCCACGTTAGGTCAGAGGGTCCTCCACGGAGCCCGTGGGCCGTCTCCCCCAGTGCTGCTTCCCCCTCCACGTTAGGTCAGAGGGTCCTCCACGGAGCCCGTGGGCCATCCCCCCAGTGCTGCTTCCCCCTCCACGTTAGGTCAGAGGGTCCTCCACGGAGCCCGTGGGCCGTCTCCCCTGTGCTGCTTCCCCCTCCACATTAGGTCAGAGGGTCCTCCACGGAGCCCGTGGGCCGTCTACCCCAGTGCTGCTTCCCCTCCACATTAGGTCAGAGGGTCCTCCACGGAGCCCGTGGGCCATCTCCCCTGTGCTGCTTCCCCCTCCACGTTAGGCCAGGAGGGTCCTCCACGGAGCCCGTGGGCCATCTCCCCCAGTGCTGCTTCCCCTCCACATTAGGTCAGAGGGTCCTCCACGGAGCCCGTGGGCCATCTCCCCCGGTGCTGCTTCCCCCTCCACGTTAGGTCAGAGGGTCCTCCACGGAGCCCGTGGGCCGTCTCCCCCAGTGCTGCTTCCCCCCTCCACGTTAGGTCAGAGGGTCCTCCACGGAGCCCGTGGGCCGTCTCCCCCAGTGCTGCTTCCCCCTCCACATTAGGTCAGAGGGTCCTCCACGGAGCCCGTGGGCCATCTCCCCCAGTGCTGCTTCCCCCTCCACGTTAGGTCAGAGGGTCCTCCACGGAGCCCGTGGGCCATCTCCCCCAGTGCTGCTTCCCCCTCCACATTAGGTCAGAGGGTCCTCCACGGAGCCCGTGGGCCATCTCCCCCAGTGCTGCTTCCCCTCCACGTTAGGTCAGAGGGTCCTCCACGGAGCCCGTGGGCCGTCTCCCCCAGTGCTGCTTCCCCCTCCACGTTAGGTCAGAGGGTCCTCCACGGAGCCCGTGGGCCGTCTCCCCCAGTGCTGCTTCCCCTCCACGTTAGGTCAGAGGGTCCTCCACGGAGCCCGTGGGCCGTCTCCCCCAGTGCTGCTTCCCCTCCACGTTAGGTCAGAGGGTCCTCCACGGAGCCCGTGGGCCATCTCCCCCAGTGCTGCTTCCCCCTCCACATTAGGTCAGAGGGTCCTCCACGGAGCCCGTGGGCCATCTCCCCCAGTGCTGCTTCCCCCTCCACGTTAGGCCAGGAGGGTCCTCCACGGAGCCCGTGGGCCATCTCCCCCAGTGCTGCTTCCCCCTCCACATTAGGTCAGGAGGGTCCTCCACGGAGCCCGTGGGCCATCTCCCCCAGTGCTGCTTCCCCCCTCCACATTAGGTCAGAGGGTCCTCCACGGAGCCCGTGGGCCATCTCCCCCAGTGCTGCTTCCCCCTCCACATTAGGTCAGAGGGTCCTCCACGGAGCCCGTGGGCCATCTCCCCTGTGCTGCTTCCCCTCCACATTAGGTCAGAGGGTCCTCCACGGAGCCCGTGGGCCATCTCCCCCAGTGCTGCTTCCCCCTCCACGTTAGGTCAGGAGGGTCCTCCACGGAGCCCGTGGGCCATCTCCCCTGTGCTGCTTCCCCCTCCACGTTAGGTCAGGAGGGTCCTCCACGGAGCCCGTGGGCCAACTCCCCCAGTGCTGCTTCCCCCCTCCACGTTAGGCCAGGAGGGTCCTCCACGGAGCCCGTGGGCCATCTCCCCCAGTGCTGCTTCCCCCTCCACGTTAGGTCAGAGGGTCCTCCACGGAGCCCGTGGGCCATCTCCCCCAGTGCTGCTTCCCCCTCCACATTAGGTCAGGAGGGTCCTCCACGGAGCCCGTGGGCCATCTCCCCCAGTGCTGCTTCCCCCCTCCACGTTAGGCCAGGAGGGTCCTCCACGGAGCCCGTGGGCCGTCTCCCCCAGTGCTGCTTCCCCCTCCACGTTAGGTCAGAGGGTCCTCCACGGAGCCCGTGGGCCATCTCCCCCAGTGCTGCTTCCCCCTCCACATTAGGCCAGGAGGGTCCTCCACGGAGCCCGTGGGCCATCTCCCCCAGTGCTGCTTCCCCCTCCACGTTAGGTCAGAGGGTCCTCCACGGAGCCCGTGGGCCATCTCCCCTGTGCTGCTTCCCCCCTCCACGTTAGGCCAGGAGGGTCCTCCACGGAGCCCGTGGGCCATCTCCCCCAGTGCTGCTTCCCCCTCCACGTTAGGCCAGGAGGGTCCTCCACGGAGCCCGTGGGCCATCTCCCATGGTGCTGGCACTCTGCTCCCACCATGGCAGAGGAGGTTCAGGGGCCACAGCTGAGCAGCCCTAGCACAACTCCTAGTCCTGTGGCAGGCTCAGGCCTTCTGCTTCAACATGGTGACTCTCCCTGACACAGGAGTTGAGAGGAGACGCCTGATCCGTCCCTGGGTGTGCGCACTTGTCAGACTCAGGGTGGCGCAGGAGAAGCCAGCTGCCTGCAGCCTGGGGCCTTGCAGGGCTAGTGCTCTGATCACCTCAGATCTGTCTCCACTCAGATGTGGAAGAGAGCAGTGTAATAAACTGACCCTCCATTTCGACAATTTGAAACAAATATCTATTTTTCTAAACAGTACCTTAAACCCAGATTACTTTCTCCATTATGACAGCATAGGTGGATGTTTAACTCTGAGACTGAATGAGCTCCACCTTTGGCAAATACCAGGCAACACCAAGGGGACTCATCCACTGTGCATCTGTGTCTGCATTTATCTCGGTCTGGTTCAGTGCTGGGCGTGGCTCCCCTACACACTGCGTTAAAGTGGGAGACAGACAACAACGGTGTCACCTACCTGGAAATTGCTGTACTTGTAAAGAGTTCCCCCGGTGAGCAGAGGAACAAGGCCCAAGGAGGCCACATCCACATACTGACTGGGGAAGAGGAAGAGGGTCACAGAGCAGCCATGGGCTACACAGTCTTTGGCCAGAGACTCATAGACACTGGTTTGGGGCTGGAAAAGAATCTGAAGAAAAGTGTGCAAGAATGGAAAAAGAAAAGTCACAAGGTATTTCAGGCACAAAATCTAAGTTTCTGTTGAATTATTATTGAAATTTTAAATGGAAAATGTGTTTTCCAGCTAAGTGAGCTGAAGAAACACTTGTCTGCCTTCTTCTCAAAACCCCAGTGGTGCCGACCCTGTGGTCCCCGACCCAGGGCTGCCCGCTGCAGGTCTGAGCCAAGGCTGTCTGGAGGGCCCAGCAGGTCCGCCTCAGGCCCCAGCCTGTGCCTCGGGGTCCCACGGCATGTGTCTGTTCTCCGTGGACTCTGTGTTCAGCACCCCCCTGGTTCTTGGCCTCTTACACAGATTATACACAGAGTATGTCTGGGCTCTCATTTAGGTTTTTCTAGTAATATAAAAATTCTCAGATTTCTGCAGCTCAAAACATTCCTGCACTGTGCCATGCAGGCTTTGACTCCAGAGCCTGTCCCCTCCTGGCAGCAGGGCGGGCGGGCTCGCCGCCCACGGCTGCCTGTACCTTCTCCTTGTCGGTGTTGAGCAGTCTCTTGTCGTCTCTGTTTTTGAGCTTCCCCGGCGCCTCAGCAGTTGGCAAGGAGGAATGGAAGATGAACAGCTTGCCAGGACACTCTGCTGCCTAGAACAGAGACAGGGGAATCTCAGAAAACGCTTGAGCGTGGAGGCTTTATTTTAAGGGGATTGAAGTATGTCAAAATGTACAGGTTGGTTCTGCGAGGTGAGCCCTACAGCCGTCTAATCTGTGTTCTCAGGCAGGTACGTTCCCTCCGTGTTACAGGCTGAGAAACTGAGGCTCAGCAAGGCCAGGCCTCCCACGAGGGTTTCAGATGGGCCAGTGTCAAATGCTAGTCTGTGTAGCAGGCACCAGACACAAGGCACAGTAGCAGCACCTTGTCCAGCCCACAGTTTAGCCTCCAGGCACGTGAGTCCCACTGAGCAGGGGGACGGCAGGGTCTGGATCTGAGTGGCAGAGCCGCTCACAGCAAGCCTCCACAGCAGGGTGAACCAGGTGGTCCTTCAGGAATAGGCTCAGGGGTGTGGCTGGGGTGCAGTGACAGCTCAGGCCAAGGCAGAGGCCCTGCGGAGGGGACCAACCCACCATCCCCAGAGCACTGGAGGGAAGGCCCAGGCCAGGAAGGACGAGGATCTTGCTGCTCTCAGTGTCATGCTGCACTCTGTCTTACAGGTCAACCTAAAGTCAACGTTAACAACAGAACTTCAGAACTGACTGGGAAGCGGCCGCCGGGTCCGACTGGCGCAGGCATCGGTGGCTTCACCTCCACCCACCTCCTTGGTGACAACCACCAGAATCATTTGGGTTCCACTGGCCGTACCTTCAGCCTCAGCCAGGCCCAAGTGTCACTGCTGTCCCTATCACTGGGCCCTGAGGACCTGCCCTGCATGCCTGAAAACCCCACAGGAAGGGGGTTTCTCTCCTCATAGCTGGTGGTCAGCTCTTGCTAAACCGACTTTAAAGTCGGTCTCACGTAGCCAAGGGCAGGTGCTGAGCTGCAGCCTCCAGACCAGGGCTCGGACCTGGAGGAGCTGCGTGGGCACTGGGCAGCTGGCTGGGCAGCCTCCAGAGCCCAGGGCCTGTCTTTAGCTGCAGATGCCAGCATGCAGAGTGGCTGGTCTCACCTTCAGAGCCTCCATGCCCGCCTGGACCACAGGAGCGAAGACGGCCTCGTTCTCATTGGAGTCTGCGAACATCCCTGGAATCTGGTCCAGCAAGCTACAGGGCAGGAGAAAGTAGAGGTACTGAGTGGCCCACGGGCCTGTCCAGGCCCTGAGAGCTCAGCCACTGGCAGCACAGGCCCAGATGCATGGTGACGGCCTCTGGGAAGGTCCACAGACCCTTCCTCAGGGCAGGGCCTCCCAGCACAGTCAGAACCAAGTATGGGGCCTGCACCAGACACCAACTGCGTCGACTCTGTATGTGCTCCTATTCACCACACTCCTGATCTCTCAGACTGTGAGTTTCTGAAACAGTATTATCTCTTTACAGCACAGAGGTTGGAACCCAGGGGAGTGCTACCTCTGAGCCACACCCCCCAGCTCTTCTTAGTTTTCTTTCTTTCTTTCTTTTCTTTTTAATATTTTTTAAGTTTTCAATGGATCCCTTTTTATTTATTTATATACTGTGCTGAGGGTTGAACCCGGGGCCTCACACGTGCCAGTCAAGTGCTCTACCTCCGAGCCACGCCCAGCTCTTCTTACTTTCTATTCTGAATCAGGGCCTCACTGAATTGCCCCGGCTGGCCTGGCGTTTCTGCTCCTCTGCCTCAGCCTCTGGGCAGCTGGGGTGACAGGCGTGCCCACACCTGCCTGTATCTTCAATACTATCACCATGGACACTCTTCCCCATGCAGAAGGTACCTCCCATGCACTCCCAGAAAAAAGGAATGATTCAGAGGATTAAGATGAGTATGATCCACATTAAAGATTCTGGTTCACATTAAAGAGCAATAGGCAGAACACCATGACAGAAGTGTGCAATCCATGTCTTCAAATCCCTCTACTGATGGCAAAACAACACAAAATCAGACAGAATCAAGATGCAGTGCACCCAACAGGTCTTGGCTGTCCTGAAATGATAGGACACATGACATTTACTTGTGAATCACCGACTGGGACTCTTGATAGTTGACAAGGAACCCATCCAGCAGAGGAACAAAGACCTCTCCAATGTCGGTCACCACCATCATCTGAGGCTGGGCCAAGTTGCTCTTCACGTTAAAGAAGTGAAGAACTGTGTGGTAGGTGATAAACCCAACGCGAACTGCAGACGACTCTTCGTGCTCTTCCCTATGAGCAAAAAAACTGTTGTGGGCCTTTCATAAAATGGAATGAGAAGTGTTTCAGTTGGACATATAAAGAATATGTGTCTGAATTTGGGTTTCCTGAAGAAAACAAGGCAAAGCCACATCCTGGGGATGAGGGTACTACAAAATCAGGCAGTGATGAGGAATCTCAAAATTCCAAGGGAAAGCAAAATACATATTATGAGAACACTTGCTCACATTTCTTTTTTTTTAATATTTAATTTTTTTTTTTTTTTTTAGTTTCAGGTGCCCGCAATATATTTAATTTAATTTTTTAAATTTTTACGTGGTGTTGAGGATCATACCCAGTGCCTCGCGCATGCCAGGCGGGCGCGATACACTGGAGCCACATCCCCAGCCCACATTTCTTTAGTAAGTGTGATTTCACCTCCATTACTCAGGAACACAGCTCCTACACTCCACCAGGAAAGGATCTGCCCCTCCTGCAGTCCCAGGGCCTCTGAGAGCAGGCTCATTTTTGAACCTGTATGTCCTAAAAACAATACTTCCAAAGCAATTACATTGTGTATTGACAATGTTACTCTTATTAAGAAAGGGCCCTTTTGTGGTATCGTGAAAAAGTAACAAAAGCAGTAAAACTGTAATAATGTGGATGGCTTTAGGAATTTCACAAGGCCTTGGTCTTCCTGAGTGTAGATCCTGGAAGGTTCTGGGTGCGGTGTGTGGAGGCAGTGCTCAGAACTGGGTGGTTCATGTACAGGGAGCACTGTCTCCCCTGCTCCCTCCCTAGACAAGGTTAACCACAGGGAGAAACAGAATCCTCTCGTTTCCACTGGCTGCTGCGTCCCGCTCTGACCCAGGGAAGGCCACAGTGTCACTTGCTATTCTCTTTGACCCTTAGATCCAGTGAAGCTCATTTTGCTTAAGACAATTTTTCCAAAGGACCTGGCTGCTCCAATTCCATGTGGCATAAAGAGTTACAAGAAAAAGGAAGATGGAAGAATTCAGATGAGCATTAGACCAGTTTGAGTATCTGCTTCTGCTTTAGACGCCTTGATTTCTTTGATGTTCAGCAGAGGGTAGGCTGACAAGCACTGTGTTTTTCAACGGTTTCATTTATTATCTCCTTCCTTTGCCAACCAAGGGTATTCTTTATGTTGCCCTAGTAAAGGTTGAAATGTTCACAGATTCTCTCAATCCCTTCCACACACACTCAGTACACACTGCCATTCTAGACACTTGCAAAGCTTTCAGAAGTAGGAATCCTCATCTTTTGTGCCTATACAGATGATAGAGATGCTCATACTCATCTCAGTATCCAAGATGTATGACTTCAGGTAATTAGCACTATGCTATACCACACCATGACACCAACCCTTACTACACCATACCAGGTCTACCAAGACATGCCACACCACGTCATGCCATACCAAGCCATACTACACTATGCCAGGTCATACCAGGCCATGCCATGCCATACCAAGCTATACTATAGCAATAGCATGCCATACCATACCAAAGCCATGCCACATCATGCCATACCACTCCAAGCCATACTACACTATACCAGGTCATACGAAGCCATACTACACTGTACCATACCATGCCAAGCCATGCCATGCAATACCAAAGCCTACTATGCCATACAATACCAGTCCAAGCCATGCCATGCCATGTCATGCCATACCAAGCCATACTACACCATACCAGGTCATGCCATGCCATACCAAGCCATGCCATACCAAGCCATGCCACACCATACTATACCATGCCAATCCATGTCTTGCCATGCCCAAACCATACTACAGAAACCATTCTCCCTTGCTCTCACGTGCAGAGTCTTCATAGCAGAGTCTTCTTTTGCCCCACAGGCTGTAGCACAGGGGGCAGTTAGGGGTCTGCTGAGGATGACCATACTGGGAGACACTGAGTTGGGTGGCCATCTGGGGCCCAAATTGATGAGCTCATGCACAGTGCACAGTGTCCCAGCAGTGAGTGTTGGGCCAGCCTGGCCATGGAATGGACACTGCCAAGCTAGGCTTTGTCCATCTGAGGGACAGTTTACTAGCACACTACTGGGTAGGCCTCCACTTCCCAGTGGACCTCTATCACACAAGGGGAAAGTGCCTAGCAATCACAAAGACTTGTATTCTCTTTAGCAGGTGGTCTGGAGTCAGAGAGGGCAAAGAGCAAAAGAAAAACAGCCCAGCACAATCCAGATCACTATTTCCACTGGGCAGGGAAGACACAGGCAAGAGGGAGGAGGCCTGGGGCTCACAGGAATCACTTAGAACCCGAAGGAGCATTTTGAAAAGCATCTGGTCAGTTCACCTCCCATGAGAAGACACCATTATCTCCACGGGAACATGTTTTACTTTTTAAAAGTTTGTTTAAGAAACCAGACACTGTCCAAACGTTTTCTCCACATTATAACTACCTCATTCAATGATATCCACAGAAGAAAACTCTCAGCCTCCCCTCACAACAGTCCCACCTGCGCTGCGAGGGTACAGCCCGTGACACCTGCTTCCTCTCTCGCCTCCTGAACACTTGCCACAATTTTATCAGAGCAAACTGGACAGAGCAATGCTGAGGTCGTTAGTAAGGAGAGGAACCAGAACATCCTCAAAACACAAACGGCCACACACTTGGCCCAGTAGCTGGGTATGGACACCAGGTGGAATATCTCAAAGCTTTTCTTTCCTGTTCCAAAAAGGTCAGAAAAGTCTGGCAAGTTTGCCAGGCCCAAGACATATGTTCAGACAGAAATTCAAAAAGAAGTCGTGAAGCACAGGGCCTTTTCTTTCAAAGGATCAGCTAAAAGGTAAACACACCCTAAGACATCCATCAGGACCCCAGACTGCTTCAAGAAGGGAGTCAGATTGACAGGGCGACCTTAAAGCCACACCTGTGCGGCCCAAATGCATCCCAGGAGGAGAGACAACCAGACCTACCCCAAGTCAGGCGGGAGGGAGAGGCAGCAGGGCAAGAGCGCGGGTGCCGCCTGTCCTTTTGGACCTCCTCTGAGGGCGCAACTAGGGCCTCACACCTGGTGCCCGGGCGCGGCCAGCACTCCTCCCCACTAGGTAGCAGGTGCAAAGGGAGGAGCTGGTGCTAGTGCAGATGGGGTTGGAAAAAACGGGAGGAGGGAAAGCCATCATGGAAACTGGAGCAACTCAAAAGTTCAGGCTGAGAGCCCAGAGCCTGCGAGAGGATTCCCTGATGAAATACACCATTATTCAGTTTCCACAACCTACACGGAGAAAAGGCCAGCTCGATTTTTAACCTGATGATAAATCGTAAAAGTGTTCTAAAATAAAATTATGTTTTAATAATTATGAAATCAGTGGTGTTGTGTGTAAATTACTGATTCACTCTGCATCCACCATAAGACCAGACCCCACGGGAAAGTCAGTGCTTTGGAAGGTGAAGGACGAACTCCATGCTCCTGGCACTGCAGAGTCCCCTGCTAATCTGCAAAGGTGTAGAGCATTGTTACCCCAGCATTGTTTCCTGGGTTTGTACAGAAGATCACTTTAACATTTCAAAAACTCAAAAGGATGGTGCCGTTTGATCTCTAACTAATTACCCAATATCCTCCTTAGCAAAAGACCTCCACTGGCCGCTGAGTCCTGGGCGCTGGCCCAGTTAGCAGCAACCCTGTGGGGTAGCAAGGAGGCAGGTCTGACCTTGGAAGCCGCTGCAGCACCGTCTTCAGTTCCTCACAGATGAGCTGGACCAGCCCACTCTTGATGTTGCTGTATGAAACGTTGATCATGAAGATAAAGGCCGGGGGGCTGGGAGGCTTGTTCTTCTGCAGGAAAGCAGACAGTGCACATGGTAAAGACCTTTCACATCAAACGCACTCACTGCAGACCCGCAGGTCTTCAGAAGGTTCACTGAATATTTAGGAGGTAACATCAGTGGAATCAAACCATGTTCAAGAAGAGAGTCTGATGCTACAGGACAGATGAGGCAGCAGCTGACTCGGGACCTGACTGACTCTGCAGCTCTGTGACGAGCCCGAGTGTCCTCCACGCCTGCCCTCTCCCCAGCCAGCAGCTCCCTCTGGGCATGCTCCTGGTGCCAGCCTCTCGCTCCACAACACGCCCCAGTGGCCCCTTTCCCACACGCCTATCAGAAGCTGGCAGACAGTGCAGGTCTGACCATTCCCTTCCCTCAGTCATGGGGACCCTTTTTTCCAGAGTGATTTTTCCACTGCGTTTTGTCACAGCCTCCCTCTTAACGCCCTGGAGTCTATCTTTAGGCCACTGTGAGGGCTGCCTCCCGGGCTCTCCTAGCCTCTGAGCTCCAGGCCAGTGTTCCCGTGAGCTGCCGCACAGCCCCAAGCAAGGTCTGCGGGTTTCAGAAGCTACAGTTACCCCAGCACCTCCTGGAAGGAAGTTTCTCAGAGCATGCTTTCCCAAACTGGAAGGACCTCCCATCCCACTCGCCACCTTGCAAAACCCAAAGTTAGCCCTCACTTCTTTCCTCTAGAATTGGTTTTAATGTAGTAAAATGAATAGATGAAACTCAGTACTTCTTCAGCATGCAGGTCAGTGCTGCCAAGTGCTCTCTCATCCATTTTCATAACTCCTCCAACTTGCAAAACTGAAACTGACCCTGCAGCCCCTCCAGGGGCTGGCCGCCATTCTGCTCTGAACCTGTGGGTCTGGCCTCTCCCGGCCTCATGCCACCTGGATGTGCAGCACGGCCCTGGCCTGTGGCTAGGTGCTCCACTCAGCACCAGACCTGGGCCTTCGTCTGCTTGGCAGCACCTGCCAGAAACTGCCTCTCCTTGAGCTGCGCGACACCTGTGGCAGCTCAGGCCCCTCCATCTGCCCACCCACCCACCCACCCACCGGGGCACACGGCTTTGCTCCCCTTGGGCCCTGGTGAACGGTGCACTAGAAACACCTGCTCACAATCTCAAAGCATGCCCTCTTTGAGATTCTGCTTTCTGGGGTTTTAGGTGTATGGCTGACCACATGCAGCTCCACTTGTAGTGTTGGAGAGATTGCCAGTCAGCCCTCATGTTCCCGGCTTGGACTTCTCTCCCAACCCATCCTGCCCTTGCCTCCAGATCTCCCCTCACCACATCCACTGCAGTTGGAATAGCCCACCCGAAGTGGCATGGATCATAACGTGCCTCCTCCGAGGTCAGAATGTCCACACCAAGAGAGCCCAGGGCAGGGTGTGCCACACAGGGTGCTCAGCCCTGCTGCTGGAGCAAGCAGGTGCGGGTGGACAGGCCAGAAGGAGCAGCTCCCTGTCCTATGAGCCCCTCCATGGCCTGTCACTGGAGACCCTCCTCATGCTCCTCAACAATCTGCTTTAAAACCCAAGAGACCAAAGGTGTGATCTCAGCCACTGGGAACGGAGAGCTGGGCCGTGCCTCAGGCACACGTCCTGGGCACCCTGCTCCTCGGACACCTCCCACGCAGAGCCTGGTGGACCTCCACCAGAATCTGTTGGGCACAGGTTCTTAAAAAGACTTGAATCTGAGTAGCTGAGGCCAGGTCTCAAGGCCTCAGCCCTGGTCTCCTCGCACAGTGGTGGCCAGGGGGTCACTGAGAGACCCACCCAGAGCACACATAGACTAGGCCCTACCTCAGTGGGTGCAAAAATGCCAACTTCACCATCTTGCCTGGACATTAAGATCGACTGACATGAATGGGCGACAGGATTGTATAGCTCTCCTTTCAATGTGTGTGTTAAACACACACCCACAAAGCAGACAGGCTCCTTTCCATGATTCAAATCCCTGTGTGAGCTCGCTGGTCTACATCATTTACATCTTAAATAATAATTGAATTGAAAGATCTTTACAGCATATTATTTTTTTTTATGAACTCTACCTGGAAAAGTAAAAGGAAGAGCAGGCTCATAAAAACTCTTCAAAATGTACAAATTGGATTTGGCTCCTGCTTCCCAGTGGGTTTCCACCAGTTAGACAGCCCCCTGCAGCAGTTTGAAGGTACCAGGACTGCTCTCCCAGTGCAGGTCTGCCTTCTGCCTGAGGTTCTACCAAAGCATCACGGGAGCCTGCATGGCCTGTGGTCAGAGCTTGAGACCAGCGTGGTCAGACTTATCCTACAGCACAGATGTCCCTCCACCAGCTGGCGTGACTCTGCTATTTGGTTAGAACAGCACATGCTTATGTGTTGCCTAATGATTCTCCTGCAGTCAACAGCAGAAAGGAAAAAGAAAAATCACTATCCAATCTAATTGGGCTGTACTTCAGGACATGCTTCTTGCCTAAAAGAAAGCATTTGTACCAAAATTGTTTTTCTATTTTTCCAAATATGTTCAAACACTACAGCATTTTAAACTAACAAGACATTTTTCTTTAGCAATTAGGATCTATGTAATGTAGTTCAAAATGATGATATAAAACACTAAAATAAATGAGTAAGATATGTTCATTGAAAAAAATTTAAAGAGCCAATTAACTGGAAAAATTTTAGTTTTGAGAAACATTCCCTATCACCTATTCTCAGTGTGTGGACTGGTCCCCCCAGAAAACACCCCTGGGTCCATTCTGTGGGCCAGAGGCTGCTTCCTGGGAGTCGGCACTGCAGATGTTGTTTGTGGGAGGAAGTGAGGAGCAGAGTGAGGAGGACACTTCTCCAGGTCACACAGGCTGCTCCAGCTACACACTGAGACCTACATGAGACCCAGAGGTGTGTTCAGATCCCCGGATGGTGGGAAAGTTCTGCCGGGGGCCCCCAGTGATATCCTCCTGCAGCACTGGAATAGAAGCCTGCCTGCCTCCCACCCCCCACTCATTAGTCCACTCACCACTCACTCATCCACTCAGCCATCCACTCATCCATGCATTAATTCACTCACTCATTCATTCAGTCCAGTTACTCACTATTCATTCATTCATTCATTCATTCTCATCCACTGGCACTCATCTCTCATTCACTCATTCATCGACTGACTCATTAACTTATTCATTAATTCACCTATTCATTCACTCACTCACTCACTCATTCATTTCACGTGTACCCTCAAATGTCTACCTGTGCCAGTCACTGGGAAACATCACAAAGATGATTGGGCCCACGGATGTTAGAATACACGAGGCAGGCAGACAAGCAGGGAGATCTGAGCTCCACGGGGAGAAGCGCTGAGACAGCCATCCAGACCTAGCTCTCTGAGGACACAGATGTGGGACCACACTGCCCACACGAGGACAGCAAGTGGGGTGCCGCACGGACGGACACAACGTCCCGCCAGGCAGCAGAGCTGGGGCAGCAGTCTCCCAGCAGGGAGCACACAGGTGTGAGAAGGACAGCAAAACACGCCTGCCTAAAAACACCTGTGTGGATGTGAGCCACCAAAGGGCAATGAGTTCAGCACATGTGGTGAGGTTGTTCAATGGCAGACAGAGCTGAGGGCAGTTTGGGGTCCCAGAGTCAAGGGCTTTAACAGGAGGCAAAATATTGTTAACTTACATTTTTAGGAAAAAAACAACAACTAAAATTGGTTCATGAGAGGCCACTGGGAAGGGAGGCCACTGGGAAGGGAGGCCATTGGGAAGGGAGGCCACTGGGAAGGGAGGCCATTGGGAAGGGAGGCCATTGGGAAGGGAGGCTTATGGGTATATTTTGGAGCCAGGACAGCGGAGGCCATGGCCCCAGGCCCCTGAGGCAACAGCTGGAGAGAAGAAAGGAGACACAGGGCCAGCAACGGTCCTCGGAGTACAGGGCTACACTCTGGCCTTGAGACTCCCGGGGCAGAGGCCCTGGGGGGCCCTGGTGGAAATGCTGCACTAGGAAGTCAGCATGTTCTGTCTGGGGAAGACAAATATCATTGCTCCCTCTTTCTGGCACTTCAGCCATGGTCTGGCCACTGGATCGGGCTGACCTTCCAAAGGCCACATCCCTGACTCCTGCCCCTGGTGCTGCCAGAGCCCGGCTGAGCTAGGCATCAGTCTGCACATGGCAAGGTTGTTTACCCGAAGGTGACCTCGATGCACACCCACTCCAGCCCCGGGAACACTCACCCTGCAGTAATCCAACGTGGCCACGTACTCATAAGACCCCAGCGAAAGCTCGGGCTTCTCATAGTGGTCCAGTCTTCTCCCAAGGTGGTCCAGATGTTGGAAATAGAATGGTGGCACTGACAAAAGAGAGGAAAGGAAAGCTTCTGTTTGCATGGACACAAATGACTCAACCAACTCTCCCACTGTATCACAGGAGGAAAGGAGTTCATGTGAGAAGAACATGTTTATGGCTGGAATGCAGTGTCTCCCAAATGCCCACGCCTCTTAAAGCATTCCTGGGAAAGTATGAGGATTTTCCTAAACACCTCGCGGCTCTTCTATGTTATTGAGGACATGTATGATTTGGAGCAGCCTAAAAAAACAGGATAAAAGTATTTTTGATACAGCACAACCCCACATTGCAAAAAAGTAACTTAAAAAAAGGTAGCTCTAGAGCACTTGCCTAGCAAGTGGGTTTGATCCTTAGCATCATATAAAAATAAATAAAATAAAGATATCGTATACATCTACAACTAATTTTTTTTTTTAAAAAATACTGTTGTTTTTAAGTCTTTGCAACCCAAATATTTAATGGTCCATATTTAATTACATCTTTCTAAAAGAATTTGGAGATTTCTATTTGAAATTTCAACATACCTTACAGAGATAAACCCTGGTTATTTTGATTACTATTATCTACAATACTTTTTGCATTTTGATTAAGAAATGTCTTCACAGGGGTGGGTCTGCATGGTGGTCTCCCAGCATCTGGCTTAAGAGTGCAGAGAATTACTGTTTTTGGAAAGACTTGGCCACTGATATATCAGCAAAGATCTCTGGCTTGATTCAAAGGGCTCGGAAGGTCAGTTTGGAAGTCATTCTGCAGCTTGCAACACTATGGGTCACACACTGAAAACTGCACAAATAAGGCCTGGAATCTGTGGGAAGAGCCCGTGGCCGAGTGAGGCCGGAACAGCATTCAGGAAAGCTGTGCAAACCGGCTCCAAGCACCTGGTGAGAAACACTTCCACGTGTTGGAACCACAGAGCAAGGTGCTCACCTTGGGGCAGCAATCCAGCATTGAGGAGCGTTCAGTTGTGAAACTGACTTGTGAACCACCACAGGGCTGTTTTCCAAGGTTGGACTTATCAAGAAACCATCGGAAGCATTTTTCTATGCTTACCATATCATGGTCATTTCTTTTAAAAATAAGCTTTATAAAATTCATATTTACATGTGGATCTCTGAATCTGGAAAATCCAATGCCTTATAAATATTATACGAGTGGACACTGTAGGTGAGTTAGGACAGCTGTGAACTACTGTTGTTACATGTGGGGGACAGGCAAGACCGGATGACTGGCTGGCTTGGGAAGTGTGGGACAGTTATTCCAGCCCAGCAGGAGATTCATTCACCGTCACCATGTATATGTCGTGTGAATTTTTTTTTACAGTTGACTTTGGCCAGGCATGGTAGCACAGGCCTGTAATCCCAGCTGCTCCAGACGCTGAGGCAGGAGGATGGCATGCTGAAGGAAGCCTCAGCAACTTAGTGAGATCCTGCCTCAAAATAAAATAAAAAGAGCTGGGGCTAGAGCTCGTGGTAAGCACCTGCCTGGCATGCATGAGACCCTGGGTCCAATCCCTGGTACCTCAAAAAAATCTAATTTTGTATCAGCAGCAGTTCATATTATCTAACCCTTTAGTAGACCAAAGTTCAAGTCGCATCACTAATCACGCACTACTCTATGGCCAGTCCTCCCGCGTGCCTCCTAACATCCGTCTCCCTGGTCATCCTGCTGGGGAGCACGCAGGGCATCCCGTCCAGCAAGCCTCTGCCTTAGCCCTAAATGAGGAATGAGGGGTTAGCACAAATCCGAGGGAGCCCAACTTCCCCACAGGGCCACAGAGTTGAGCCTAGTAGGAATAACACCACTGGAAGATGGTAGGGAGTCTCCCAGGAGGGGTGCCGGGGGGCACCTGTGCCTGGAGAGACAGGATTCTCAGGGGCTTTTCCCACCAAAAGGTGCTAGGCCGCTGAGGGCCCTGAACTAACACTAGAAGCCAGGCAGGGAGGGGCCGCCCAGTGAAGACCCCAAGGTTCTGCGTGCTGGAGACATTTATGACTACCTTCCAGGGAGGCCAGGGCTGTATGAAGGCACTGCGGTGCCAGAGCTTGGAGCAGAACCTCAGCAAAGAGTGCAGAAGGCCTTGGACTTCTCAAGACTTCCTCCAAACTAAAGTGTCTTCCAGGACACGTGGCACCAAGCAGATGTGCAGCGGGCAGAGGGGCCAGAAGGCCCTGTCATGGTCCTCCCCATGAGGCAGAGCAGCCACTCAGCTTCGCAGTGGGACAGTTTCAAGAACTGACCACGGGTCTTAGGGGAAAGACTTTCAAGGCCAGTCTCTGGCCTCTCCGTTGGACAAGGTCAGGGACTTCGTGTGACTGTGGAGGGACATAGGACCAGTGGAGCTCCCCCACAGAGAATTCTAGACTCCAAGAAGCAAGACCCTGGCCACAAAGGCAGAAAACGGAGCTCAGCAGCCCTCAGAGTGCCCACGCTGAGGGGGACATCCAGGCAGACCAGGGCCACTCATCCTTGGGTCCAATCCCAGGGGTGGTGTGTCCACAGTGGTAGGAGCAGTGGAGCCCAGGGAGGACCCACACGCCAGTAAGCACCACATCATCAAAAACGAGCTGGGACCAATGCGGGAAGGCTGCCGGCCAGGCACGCCCAGCGCAGGCAGCGCAGGCACACTCCGCACAGCCATCTCACATCCCCGACTGAGACTGGAAACAGGATGACTGCGGCAGGTGCTTCCTGATGTTCCCCCACGAACAAGCACAGGCCTCTCCCCGAGGGAGCACATCACAGCGTCAGACCCTCCCACTCCTGAGCTCTTCCTAAGCCAGCAAGCTCAAGACAAGAGAGAGGTCCCCTGAGTGTCACCCGGAGCACGGGTGGGACCTCATCTGCCTCCAGCCGGAGCTCGGTGGGGGGACTGGGATAAAGCCGCCCCACCTTGAGTTCATAACTTCCACGAGGGCTCAAGCAGCCACCTAAAGCTGAGAGGGACGTGGATGTCCCAGACACCAGGTTTCCAGGGGAATCCCGAGAGGGCCCTGCGACGCGGAAACCAGCTGCCGTCTCCCAACCAGGCAGCAGAACGCCCTGTGGGTTTAAAGGAGGGCTTCTCCAAAGAGCACTCCACTGCCGCTTACCTTCATTCACACAGCTGCAGAACCCACACTGGTACCTCCTGCCGCCCTCGATGAACTGCATGAACGGACACATGTAGGCCTTGCACCTGTTGCACCTGACCGGCCCGCTCTCTCCATGGTCCACCAGGTACAGGGGTGTCTAGCAGAAGAGGAAGGCAAAATGAGGCCACAGGTGCGGGGCTTCTCGCCCGATCATCAGCCTAAAAGTCTTCAATAGCACCCACCACGGGGCTCTTGGACACTGAGCCTTTGCTAGGGCAGTAAAGAAGCCTCACTTGATGACACTGGAATTCAAAGAAATACCCAAGGAAAATTGATTTGAGTCTCATTGATGAGCTCAGGACCTCTTGTTTATAAGCACATTGTGTCCGTGCACACACACACACACCGCTAGCGTGGAGACCGACAGTGTCGTGGTGCTGATGACACCATCGTGCTCTCTCTAGAATGCCCTGCACACCGCATCACGCATTGCGCTGTCTCTTTGTGACTTCGGATGAGAAGGTGAACTGGCCCTGGTTTTAAAAGCACTGGTGCCGCAGGGCAGCTGGCTGTTCAGCCACCTGAAGCAGTAGTCAAGCCCGTGCCTTTCTCATGCTGGGACACCTCGGCCTTAGTGGTCACTGATGACAGGCCCTGAGGTTGGCACACTCTCCGCGGCTGGTGGTGCTCTGCCAGAACCGCGAGCACATGCCGCCTGCTTCCCCGCAAACCGGAGGCAGGAAGTGCTGTGCAGGAACAAGCTCAGCTCCCAGGTCAACTGGCCTCTCACATCTGTCCCTTCAAGTGAAACCAGGACCTTGTCATCTTACAGATCGCCTCACAGCAGGGTCTTGAGAAAAGCTTGAGACGGGCAGGTCTTGGCATGTCAACTAGATACTCGTGAAGATGAAAAATAAACCAGGCTGCGTTTCAGTGGAGACTTGGAGAGCAGGAGGCAGGCTGTGGGTCCTCAGGCCCTTTTCTACTAAAGCCTTAGAAAAACGAGATCTGCTTTCGATTTGCAAGTTCCATGTGAAAACTGGTCCCCGGCTGAGGGTGCAGAGGAGTCGAGAGGCTGCAGAGTGAGTGAATGAACACACACAGGTCTAGTGCAGCACACAAAAGAACCAGAGGAGGGACCGAGATGCATGCAGAACTGCCCAGGCCTCAGCACCGTTCCCTGCTCCCTGCAGGAGGCAGAAGGACGGGGTTTCCTTCCAAATGCCTCTCTTCTTTTTTATTTTTTAATTCTTTTCTTGGTACCAGGGATAGAAGCCAGGGGTGCTTAACCACTGAGCAACATCCCCAGCCCTCTTATTTATTTATTTTTTAAAATCTGAGACAGGGCCTCACTAAGTTGCTAAAGCTGGCTTTGAACTTGAGATCCTCCTGCCTCAGCCTCCCAAGCCACTGGGATTAAGTCATGTTCCAAGGTGCCCAGATGGAGTGCGTCTCTTCCAACCCACCCAGTTCCACGGCGCTGGTGCTCCACAGGAGGATGGAAAGTAAAGGAGATCAAAGAAGGAAGCTGTGCAGGACGCAGCCCTGCCCCAGCATGGATGGCTGGGACAGCAGAGTGTCCTGTCCTCCCTGCAGCCACTCACTTGCAAATGTGCATGTGTGTGTAGCGTGCACGTATGTGTGCATGTGAGTGTGTACATGTGTGCATGTGCTTGTGGTATGGGTGTGGAGCCAGTGCCTCAGCATGCTAGACGAGTGTCCCCCAGAGCCACACTCCTGAGACAGAGTGTCTTGACCCTTATCCGGAGGGCCACAGCTGGGTAAGTGTGAGACGGACGTGAGGTCCCCAAAGCTAACCTGACAGTCACCATAAAACACTATCCTAAAACGGATCTTGAAGACAGAAGCTACCTCTCAGAGACTTAGATGTGACCTACCAGTTTAAAGTGGAGGGGCAGAGTAGATTCTTAGACGTGTCAGGAACTTGCTCCACATGCACATGTGTACACACAAATTTGTTGTACTCTGCTCGTTTATACAGAAAGACATGAGGGGCAATGAACCCACTATTATGTGTTAACTGTAGGGCACCACTTAACACGGTTTAGAAAGAAAGGCATAACGTGACAAATGTCTGTCCTCTTAGCTGGGGACAGTAAGACATGACCTGGTAAGGGGAGAAGATGGAGCCACAGAAAACAGACTGGGAACCCTGGGCTCGTGGTGGAGAACAAGGGCAGTGGGCAGTGGGGATGGTGCATGGGGTGGGACAGCTGGGGACTCCAGAGCTGCGGCCTGCGCTCTCCAGGCTCAGCCAGGCACGGGAATCCTGCAGCCTGCTTTTACCCTCACCAAGTTGGCTTTCCTTACTGTTTTTTTCCAAGAGTTCAAAGGCTGATCAAGTCCCTAAGAGACTTTAGAAAGAAAATGATGCAATTATGAGCTATATAAGCCAGAAGTAGGGGAAGGAAATCCAACTTTTTCTGTCACAATTTGCTTAAAGGCAGCCCAACCCCAGTGTGAACTGTAGAGAGCCAGTCCCGGCAGAGTCCGGCTTGCAGAACTGAAGATGAATGTCTGGTGGCCCACTGGACATTCCCCAAGGCCCACAGGACAGCACTAAGAAGAAAGGGCCTCCACAGCCGAGCCACGCCTCTGCCCAGGCTGCTAAGTGCCAGCATTTCTTCTGCTTCTGTTCTTTTGCAAAACCGATGATGGACAGGTGAACAAGATGGAGCACATGTTTCACAGGAGGGCAGCAACTCCTAAGAACTCTGACAAACATGCAGAAGAAAAGATGCAAGTCAAAAATTTCTACAAAAACAAGAACTCAGGATTTCCTGGCAGAAGCCAGCCTCTCCACACACAGACTTAGGACCCTCCTGCACTCACACTCATTACAACATAACACGCTGCACTAAGAGAAGCCAAGCTGAGCCTCACACCACACAGCAACACGCCCTCATGCATCTAGAAGACGTGCACTGGGAGGAAACCGTGGATAGACCTGCGACTACGGACTCAGCTGCCACGAGACAGCACCAGCTTCACAGGACCAACCACCCTGGGTTCCATGACCACCCTGGACTCGGGAGAACTCTCAAGGCAGCGGTCAAAGCCTTGAGGGAGTCCCGCGCCCTGCGTTTCACTCCGTGGTGCAATGGACCCATTAAGACAGACGAACAGAACGTGGGGCAGGCAGTTTCTTTACACCTGAGGGGCTGCACTTGACAAGTGAAGAATTACATCCAGATTATGATGGGCTACTTGCTAGTTCACCACTGGCCACAGGGCCACACTCGCCCACATTTAAGAGATACCTAATTAACAACACACAACAAAATTGAAGGCAGAACACATTTAAAGACATATTAGGCACCTAAGAAAACAAGACAAAGCATCACATAAACCCCTTGCCATGGGCACATTGTCCAGACCCATGCAGGAAGACATAAGTTCACATTTCCAAAGGCTCACAGGATAGCATTGCAGAGGAAAGGCTTCTGAGGGGGCAGACACAGCCCAGATTGGCCCCGAACTCATAGGTTATTATTTTGACATGATTTCCCCTGTACAAGGACCCTAGAAGAACACATTTTTCAGCACAACACCCAGTGAATCGCAGCCTAACACCATGAACACCCACATGTAGCCGAAGACGTCCCCCGTCAACCTCGCTGCATGACTACACCTCCCCACGACCCTGATGCACGACAGAATGCTGGGATAACCCCCGTGGATGCAGGGGCAACTGGGTGACACCTGTATGTACAGGGGGTGTCGGGATGACAGGCACATGTGTGGGGCACCGCGTTGACATGTGAGTGTGCAGGGGACACCAGAATGATATGTGCGTGTGTGGGGGGGGGGGTGCCGGGGCAACACGTGAATGTGCAAGGGGTACTGGGCTGACATGTGAGTGTGTGGGGGTGCTGGGATTCCATGCATGTGTGAGGTGCCGGATGACTCATGCGTGTGTGGGGGTGTGGAATGACACACACAGCTGCGTGAGAGCAGCATACAGGAACCACAGACACCACCTGCACCGAGGCAGCACCAACGTAATCACGCCCCGATGAGATAATTCACAGACCAACACCAAGAGGGGATTAGAATCCAGGAAGTGATTTCGTCACACTGAAGAAACAACTTTGTTCAACGTCTATAGGAAACAAGAGCCATCCATGTGACCAGCCTGCACTTCCACACACTGAGGAACACATTCAAGGAAACCCTGCCGCTGTGTGCAGCACTGGGAACAGTAGCAAATTTAGCAACTTCAGGGTCAGAAGAAGCAACAATTCAGGGACCTAAGACAAACCTATTTATTTTCAACCATGGCTGACTGCTTTCCAGCAGCCAAAAGCATGGACAGTGGCTGTATCGTCCACTTCAACCCAGCAAACTGCTGCTCCAAAAACAGGACGATGGACACAAATGCCAAGAACGATTCAGTTGCCACTGAACCAAAGGTGGCGTCACAGAGACTGGCTCACACTCTCAGGTACTGTGAGCACCAAGGGTCCAACACCAGGCCCAGACACAGCACCATAGAAGGTGCTGAGCAACAAGTCAGAAAGAACACAAGGCAGGGTCCTCTCCCCCCAACAGCCTGATGGGCAAGCAGCGGCACACGCTGACCCCCGGGCCTGGAGTGCTCGGGGGCAGGAGACGCCACACCTCATCACCCAGCATCCAGGCAGCACAAGGCTGACACGGCACCTGTCCACAACGTGTCACAAACACGCAATGACCACGAACGTCAAACCTCAGCAAAGGAGACCGTTGTGCACACCACCATGCAGTGAAGGAAGAAGGGGTGCACACAGGGTCACGTTGGGAGACTGCCCAACCACAAACTGATGCCACATCACAGACCAGCAGCTGCTCCTGCACATGTTGGGACACAGGACACTGTGGACACTGTGCCACACACCAGTCACTGAGGGCAACATCACAGTCACACCCAGGCGAGATGCTTGTGTTGTCACAAACTCAGGACATGCAAAGTGAACAAACTGATCAACGTCACCCTGATGTCACCCTGAGTGGAAAACCTAATCTCACCTATTATGCCCAAGACATCTCCTGAACCATGGCGTGGTAGAATCCAAGGAATTCTGTGTGTCCATCTGACACACAAGGACACTATTATTGACACAAGCAGGAGGAACTCAGAACAGCCCCGGATGTCTTCCACAAACAACTGACTGTTGTCAAGAATTCAATTCAGCTCACCAAACATACTGTTGCAGTGCTAAGTGCCAATTCCACTGCACCTGAAGAAGATATTGAGGGCGTGCCTGCAAAACGTATGGTTTCCACTTTCCTGGGAAACCCTTCAAGCAAACATACTGTGCCCGGGTTTGTGGTCTGGTGGGAACTGCTGAATCAGGACTGGTTGATGGAACGCACCAGCTGAGGCTCATCTAAAAGGAACATGCTCACCACCGTAACAACACTTGGGACACCATGTGCTCAAAACGTGCACCATCAGCCTCTGTACAGCATCATGTGGGAAGAACAATTTGAGATTACTCTCCACTCAGAGCCTTTGGCTCCTACTCTCAGCAATCAGGGGTGGATTATGCACAGCAAGCTGTGCCCTCATGCCAGTTGCTTTTTGATATATAGAACAGGAGCACTCAGGCTGCACCTGACCCGAGAGACTCCATAATGTACAGAAAGGCAGTCCTCAGGCTGCGCCTGCCCTAGTGACTCCATGGTGTGTAGAACAGCAGTCCTCAGGCTGTGCCTGCCCTAGTGACTCCATGGTGTGTGGAACAGCAGTCCTCAGGCTGTGCCTGCCCTAGTGACTCCATGGTGTGTGGAACAGCAGTCCTCAGGCTGTGTTTACTCCGAGGTACTCCGTTTTGTTAAACTGTAGTTTGCCATGAGCTGCTCCATTTTGAGAGCCAAGGTAAAATAATTCATATCTTGTTTATAGAAGTAAACAACCACCATCTGCCCAGCAGCACAATAAGGCACAAACTGATCGATAACTTTTTTTAAAATATTTTTTTAGTTGTAGTTGGAGACAATACCTTAATTTATTTATTTTTATGTGGTGCTGAGGATCAAACCCAGCAACTCCCATGTGCTAGGCGAGCATCCTACTGCTGAGCCACAATCCCAGCCCCTGATCAATAACGTTTATGTGCCAACTCATCAAACTAAATCAGGAGCACCTGGACATGTGGCCATCCCAATCATGTCAGGAACCGCAGACACAGGAGCTCACCAACCTCACCAGACACAACCTCACCACTCAGGACCCACAAAGGAGGGGCCTCCCGAAGGCTGGACATGGAGGACTTTGGCCCTGTCACCTTGTTACCCATCACGGGCCTTGCCCTGGCTGATCACCACAGCAGTGAACCTCCCATTTCCTCTTCCCATCTGGTTTCATCAGGTTTCTCCTGCCCACAGTGACCACACCTGGACCACTCTAGGCTGATGCTCTGAGCTGGCTCTGACCCTTAAACCCCCTTACTTGGACCTCTGCCGTGACAGCTCCTCGGCTGTGACAGCTCTGCAGATCTGCTTCATTAACATCCTTCTCTGACCACCTACATGGCTCTTAGGCTCTGCCTTCCTCTCTCTGCCTGTGGTCTCGGCTCAGCACAATGGCAGCCCGGGGCTGCTGGGCTCCCATGGCCAGCTCCTGCCAGTACCCTCCCAAGAAAGGGTGACTCCCCACACAGGTTGCCAGTCCCAGAGGGGGGTAGGGCTCCAGAGCAACCCCACCCTCACGTCTGGGAATAGGACTTCCTTAGAGGCTGAGAGGAGGAGCAGCACTGTCAGGTACATGCCCAGAGCGTACGTTCTCAGGGACAGGCCACCAGCTGGCTGAACCCCATCTGTTCATCTCTTTAGAAAGCACAGAGACTCCAGTGCAGAGCAAGTTTTCACAAAAGGAAAATCTCACATTGCAGGAGAGATAGACAGACAGCATTTGGCTAAACCAAAAAGCTGGAGAGAACTGGTGCTGGGACGGCGTGGGAGGTCCCCAGCTCGTGGGCAAGGCTTGGGTTCCCGTCAGGAAGCTCTGGCTTCACTGCGCACATAACGATGGTGAGAAGGTCAGGCTCTGGCTCCCGGTGAGCAGTGCTGGGTTCTCCTCTGTTCCCTATGCATGTGGCCCGGGCAGGCTTTCTCACCAGGAGAGGGCTCTGCCGGAGCCCCGCTGGGAGCCGAGAGCCTCTGCGGCGCACAAACCCCGTCCACTGGCATACACATACTTCATACACATCGCAAGTGTCTTTCAGAGGTTATCTCTTCCTGATCATGAAGAAACAGCTCTCTGCACAAAGGCCGACAGCGCGGGAGCATGCGGGGGACTCACAAGACGCAGCACCCCTGCACGGCTGCCCCCAATGCAGCTCATCAGTGACTAGAGGCTTTGCATTCCTTCCATCTGCACGCACCTTGAACTGACACCACGCTAGAAGGCCAGGCCGCTGGGCGGCAGCAGGGACGAGTGCCTGACCACACACAGGCTGATCCCGCACAGGATGGCACTCAGGTCTGCTGCATGCATTCCTTAGATACAGGGACCGCAAGGAACAGCAGGTGGTCCCGCAGCATGGTGGCAATGGCAGGAGGGGCCTGGTTCTCACTGTGCTGTATCCTTCTGAATGCCGTCATGTTGCTATGCAGGCTTGCCTGGGAAGTGGGCACCTGGAAGCCATGCAGGGAGGGCACACACCACATGCATCAGTGTTTGCCCTGGAGAGGGAGAGGGGAAAGGAGTGGGCCCGGCAAACGGATGTGTCTACACTGAAAGAGTCACAGTTCTCTAAAGATGTTATTTTAAGAAATCTGACAAAGTATTAGCACTTGTTAACTGAGGGTGGTGTGCACTTGAGTGTCATACTATCCACTGTCCCCTGCTCTTCATAGTCCTGTTCACAATGGCCAAAAAGTGAAAACATCCGAATGTCCATCAGTAAGAGACTAGGTGCCAGGCGCGGTGGCACATGCCTGTGATCCTAGGGGGTCAGAGGCTGAGACAGGAGGATCATGAGTTCAAAGCCAGCCTCAGCAAAAGAAGGTGCTAAGCAACTCAGTGAGACCCTGTCTCTAAATAAAATACAAAATAGGGCTGGGGGTGTGGCTCGGTGGTTGAGTGTCCCTGAGTTCAATCCTAAGTACCCACCAGCCCCAAAACAATAGGAGACAAGGTGCGCAAACTGGCATAGCCACACAGCAAAACCGTGGTCAGCAACAGACGAGAAGTCAGCTATGGATTCAAGCAATGAATGGTGACTTTCTAAAACACTCCTGAGAGAGAGATCTACCTGGACAAGGGTGCATCCCTATGGCTCTAACTGTATGGAGTAGATAAGCAAGACAGATCTAGTGTGGAAAGACAGAGAGTGGGGGCCAGGGAGGGAGGGCCACGTGAAGGACCGACTGGGAAGTACCAGGGAAGCGTCTAGGCTCACTGAGGTCTATATGCTCTTAGCTCGGGTTGGACGAGGACTTTCGTCAAAACTCAATGACTACTTAAGACATGTTCATTTTATCATAAATAAATTTTACCTTAAAAGGAAAAATAATCTGCAAGCAGTTACTGGCCACCAGTTAATGATGTGCATGCTACAGGCAAGTGTGCTCACACCTGCCACTCACCTTGAAACACACCAGGAATAAAAAGGAGGTGCGTGAAGGAAAACAAATGTAGCTGAACAGTTGCAGTGGAATTTAGGCAGCAGGTATGTAGACATTCATTGTGCAATGCTTTTAAGTTTTCTGTATGTTTGAAATTTTTCATCATCAAATCATGAAAATAGCTTAAAATACTTCTAGTTAAAGTAGTATTTAAAATGCACACGCATTGTACACACCGCAGGATGGTCAGCCTGTTGGTCCACCTCACCTGCAGAAGGTACTGTGGTTCTGAAGAAGAGCGTATAAGCATCGTGCTAAATTTGTGGGTCCAAGAAGGGAGACACCAGGTTTAACATGGGTGAGGTAACAGGGACACACTTCCTGATTTGTAAATATGAAGCCAGGCCATAAGGAAGGCTGGCTTCCAGGAGCACCTCAGGCCTCTCCCTGTGACCTAACCTAGCTCAGCGATGGCAGCAGCGCTGACGCTCATGGGGCAGGGAGCAGAGGTCCCAAGGGTGAGAATCCAGTGTGTGGTTCTCTTCCTCTTTCTGCCCTCGGCTGATTTGGAGTGGCTCACCACCCGTGGTTCCCCAGCTCAGTGCTCTCACGTCAGCTGGAGAGCCATCCAAGATAGTGGGTCTGCTGTCTTGTGCAGATAGCCCTCTTCTTGCTCAGACAGGATCGTGAGTCCAAGCTGAGGTTCTGGAATTGGTAAACTACAGAGCCAGGCCAGGAGCAATTATGAAGAATTCAGGAACTGGGAGACTGCTGAGCAACAGGAAGGCCCACTGGGCCTGTTGTGGGTGCAGTGCCATGGGTAGAGCTCCTCTCCCTGCTGTTGGACCTGTGTGCTGTGAGCAACCGGCACTTGGCCGTTGGAAAGAGGGTGGCAGTGGTGTGAGCAATTAGGCCAGTTCTGACCAGACCCCGCAGAGTCTGAATGCGCACTGCTTCTGTTTCTCTACTCGACTGTACATTGGCTACACCCTTCCGGTTGGTATGAACAGATGCACCACCCATGCTGCCTACTCTTCAGTGCTCGGGAATTTGTGCCCAGCTCTCGCAGCAGGCTGGTAAACTGGGACAGCAGCCTGTCGTCTCCCTGGCAGGACTCAGGTGTCAGGGCCCTCCACAGGGGCGACGGGGCTGTGCCAGGCCACTGAGTCGCCTCCTTGTGGGGTCTCACCTGGTCTGTCGTGTGCATTGCCACAACAGGACAAGAGGGTACCCATCAGCACTGGGTGCACAGGAGGTGAAGTGGCACAGCTGCAGACATCAGCTGTAGAATGTCCTGGAAGCACCCAGGTGATGGGGGGCGCACTCTCACCTCGTCAGCAGGGGGCGTGGCGAAGGGCTGGAGGACGGCAGCCAGCGGGACCTGCGCCTGCTTGGCCAGGTCCGAGGAGCTGGGGAAGCAGTAGGTGGTGCAGCGGATGTACCGGGGACTGGCATGGCCTGAAACGCAGGAGGGACACTTGACATTCTGTTGGAAGAACTGCCCTGATATTAAATATCCCAGAAGGTATCTTAGACAAGGCCGTAGCGTAAAACATGCATTCCTAAAAACACTCTGCAATCCGTCTCCTGGGGAGCCCTCTGAATTCTCCTGTACAGGAAGAGACAGTGTAATGACCACTACTATTTTCTACAAGGAGGGTCTTACATGGACGCTAGGCTTAGCCAGTGTTCGGGCTCAGTGAAAGATGAAACGAAGAGGCACAGAAACCTGGAAGGACAGCGCTCCTGGAGATGACCCTTCACCTCCTGCCCACACTGAGCTGCTGTGAGCTATCAAGGGACACTCTGTCAAACAGGATTTCATTTTGACTCTATTTTTTCTAAAATTGGAAACTGAGAAATGAAAATTCTACTTGTACCAAGAAAATTACTTTTGAGAGTACTCCAGTCTATTTTAATGTATGTTTCATTCCCTGAGGACCTGAGTGCCGGACATTACCCTTGACACACACAAAAAATATTTTTTAATCAATAGAAAACTTAACTAGAATCTTGAGATTTATGATGCACCAGAACGCAAAGCATGTGGCCCTCAATGACGCCTCTCCTGGCAACGCCGGCTCCTGACGTAACAGCAGTCTCTTCATCTTCTGAACAGCCCTCATTGCTCTCAGGTTTGTTTTTTTTTTTTTAGTGTTTGTTTTTCCTTCTCTTCTCCCCTCTCCCCTTCCCTAATAAGATCAGGGAGACAGTGTTATCTTTTCTTCCCCTAGTTACTGCCCTGAGCACACCCACTACAGGAAGGAGATGCCTGCTGAGGATCTGGGGAGTGGATATCTCCCAACAGCTATCAGGGCACCCTGGGACCCCCACCAGAGCACCCTGGAATGTGACTGGAGACCTCCCTGAAACCCTCATGCCCCTCCTGATAGGGAGAGCCACAGCCTTTGGGACAGAAGTCCCCGTGTTTCTCCTTTGCTAGCAAAGGCCACGGAAATCTGGAGGAGCAGCCAGCTTCTGCAGGCAGAGACACTGCAGTGAGGGCTGCGGATGGGCAGGGGGAAGCCACAGGTGAGAGCAAGAGAGACGACCAGCGGGAACCCACCCTCTGGCCTGAGGAACTCGGAGGCACAGGCTCGGAGGAAGGATCCAGAAGGGGAGCATGGTGGAGACCAGTAGCCTGGGTTAAGGTAGGTCCAGCTCGCATAATGCTGAGGCAGCAACCCGCAGCACTGACAGACAGACCTGGCCCCCCAGTCTGCCGGGCTGGGCAGGCGTCAGGGCTCTGGGATCACAGTGGTGCCTAAGTATGACCTAGGGTAGAACTAAGGTGTCTAAAGTATGACCTAGGCTAGAACTAAGGTGTCTAAAGTATGACCTAGGGTAGAACTAAGGTGTCTAAAGAATGACCTAGGGTAGAACTAAGGTGTCTAAAGTATGACCTAGGGTAGAACTAAGGTGTCTAAGTATGACCTAGGCTAGAACTAAGGTGTCTAAGTATGACCTAGGGTAGAACTAAGGTGTCTAAGTATGACCTAGGGTAGAACTAAGGTGTCTAAAGTATGACCTAGGGTAGAACTAAGGTGTCTAAAGTATGACCTAGGGTAGAACTAAGGTGACTAAGTATGACCTAGGCTAGAACTAAGGTGTCTAAGTATGACCTAGGGTAGAACTAAGGTGACTAAGTATGACCTAGGGTAGAACTAAGGTGTCTAAGTATGACCTAGGCTAGAACTAAGGTGACTAAGTATGACCTAGGGTAGAACTAAGGTATCTAAGTATGACCTAGGGTAGAACTAAGGTGTCTAAGTATGACCTAGGCTAGAACTAAGGTGTCTAAGTATGACCTAGGGTAGAACTAAGGTGTCTAAGTATGACCTAGGGTAGAACTAAGGTGTCTAAAGAATGACCTAGGGTAGAACTAAGGTGTCTAAAGTATGACCTAGGGTAGAACTAAGGTGTCTAAGTATGACCTAGGCTAGAACTAAGGTGTCTAAGTATGACCTAGGGTAGAACTAAGGTGTCTAAGTATGACCTAGGGTAGAACTAAGGTGTCTAAAGTATGACCTAGGGTAGAACTAAGGTGACTAAGTATGACCTAGGCTAGAACTAAGGTGTCTAAGTATGACCTAGGGTAGAACTAAGGTGACTAAGTATGACCTAGGCTAGAACTAAGGTGACTAAGTATGACCTAGGGTAGAACTAAGGTGTCTAAGTATGACCTAGGCTAGAACTAAGGTGACTAAGTATGACCTAGGGTAGAACTAAGGTGTCTAAGTATGACCTAGGGTAGAACTAAGGTGTCTAAGTATGACCTAGGCTAGAACTAAGGTGACTAAGTATGACCTAGGGTAGAACTAAGGTGTCTAAAGTATGACCTAGGGTAGAACTAAGGTGACTAAGTATGACCTAGGCTAGAACTAAGGTGTCTAAGTATGACCTAGGGTAGAACTAAGGTGACTAAGTATGACCTAGGGTAGAACTAAGGTGTCTAAGTATGACCTAGGCTAGAACTAAGGTGACTAAGTATGACCTAGGGTAGAACTAAGGTGTCTAAGTATGACCTAGGGTAGAACTAAGGTGTCTAAGTATGACCTAGGGTAGAACTAAGGTGTCTAAGTATGACCTAGGGTAGAACTAAGGTGTCTAAGTATGACCTAGGGTAGAACTAAGGTGTCTAAGTATGACCTAGGGTAGAACTAAGGTGACTAAGTATGACCTAGGGTAGAACTAAGGTGTCTAAAGAATGACCTAGGGTAGAACTAAGGTGTCTAAAGAATGACCTAGGGTAGAACTAAGGTGTCTAAGTATGACCTAGGGTAGAACTAAGGTGTCTAAAGTATGATACTAGGCTACAACTAAGGTGTCTAAAGAATGACCTAGGGTAGAACTAAGGTGTCTAAGTATGACCTAGGGTAGAACTAAGGTGACTAAGTATGACCTAGGGTAGAACTAAGGTGTCTAAAGTATGACCTAGGGTAGAACTAAGGTGTCTAAGTATGACCTAGGGTAGAACTAAGGTGACTAAGTATGACCTAGGCTAGAACTAAGGTGACTAAGTATGATCTAGGGTAGAACTAAGGTGTCTAAGTATGACCTAGGGTAGAACTAAGGTGTCTAAGTATGACCTAGGCTAGAACTAAGGTGTCTAAGTATGACCTAGGGTAGAACTAAGGTGTCTAAAGAATGACCTAGGCTAGAACTAAGGTGTCTAAAGAATGACCTAGGGTAGAACTAAGGTGTCTAAAGTATGACACTAGGCTACAACTAAGGTGTCTAAAGAATGACCTAGGGTAGAACTAAGGTGTCTAAAGTATGACCTAGGGTAGAACTAAGGTGACTAAGTATGACCTAGGGTAGAACTAAGGTGTCTAAAGAATGACCTAGGGTAGAACTAAGGTGTCTAAGTATGACCTAGGGTAGAACTAAGGTGTCTAAAGAATGACCTAGGGTAGAACTAAGGTGTCTAAAGTATGACCTAGGGTAGAACTAAGGTGTCTAAGTATGACCTAGGGTAGAACTAAGGTGTCTAAGTATGACCTAGGGTAGAACTAAGGTGTCTAAAGAATGACCTAGGGTAGAACTAAGGTGTCTAAAGTATGACCTAGGGTAGAACTAAGGTGTCTAAGTATGACCTAGGGTAGAACTAAGGTGTCTAAAGAATGACCTAGGCTAGAACTAAGGTGTCTAAAGAATGACCTAGGGTAGAACTAAGGTGTCTAAGTATGACCTAGGGTAGAACTAAGGTGTCTAAAGTATGACACTAGGCTACAACTAAGGTGTCTAAAGAATGACCTAGGGTAGAACTAAGGTGTCTAAAGTATGACCTAGGGTAGAACTAAGGTGTCTAAGTATGACCTAGGGTAGAACTAAGGTGTCTAAAGAATGACCTAGGGTAGAACTAAGGTGTCTAAAGTATGACCCAGGGTAGAACTAAGGTGTCTAAGTATGACCTAGGGTAGAACTAAGGTGTCTAAGTATGACCTAGGGTAGAACTAAGGTGTCTAAAGAATGACCTAGGGTAGAACTAAGGTGTCTAAGTATGACCTAGGGTAGAACTAAGGTGTCTGAAGTATGACCTAGGCTAGAACTAAGGTGTCTAAGTATGACCTAGGGTAGAACTAAGGTGTCTAAAGTATGACCTAGGCTAGAACTAAGGTGTCTAAGTATGACCTAGGGTAGAACTAAGGTGTCTAAAGTATGACCTAGGATAGAACTAAGGTGTCTAAGTATGACCTAGGCTAGAACTAAGGCGTCTAAAGTATGACCTAGGGTAGAACTAAGGTGTCTAAGTATGACCTAGGGTAGAACTAAGGTGTCTAAGTATGACCTAGGTTAGAACTAAGGTGTCTAAAGTATGACCTAGGCTAGAACTAAGGTGTCTAAGTATGACCTAGGGTAGAACTAAGGCATCTAAAGTATGACCTAGGCTAGAACTAAAGTATGACCTAGGCTAGAACTAAAGTATGACCTAGGCTAGAACTAAGGTAGCGGGAAGGAGGCCAAGGGACCTCAGGAACGGCTAGAGGAAGAGGAGAAGGAGCTGAAAGGCGAGGAGAGGGAGTAGGAGAGTTAGATGTGGAGGCCAGCCTTGGCGTGGAGTCCTGCCAGACCAGGGACATGGGGCTCTCACTGGGGTGAGGGGAAGGGTGCACAGCTAAGGAGAAAATGTGGCGCCTCCAGCACTTCAGCATTTGCATGTGGAATTAATTAGATTAAGAAACTTGAAAAGCAATCGTGCCACACTACTAGATGAAATTGCCATTCTGATACAGCAACATTGGTGGACAACCCCAGCACTTTCAGCAGCTCAGCTGAGTTCATAGGGCAAGTGAGGGGGACCACTGTAGACAGCACACGGCAAAACCCTGGGGGGCCTCAGCCTGACCTGCACCTAGGCCCTCCCTCCTAGTGTAGGGGGCATGGATTTAGACGCTGGTTCAACACAGAGGCTTCCGGGACAGATCAGGAAGCTGCAGACTACTGGGAGCAGAGGGGGCTGTTCTCAGCTGCGCTGGGGCTCCCCAAGCTGAGGGCACTGCCCGAAGTGTCTGCTTCAACCCTGGTGAGAACACTCAGTAAAACCCCTGAAAACAAGTACCTTGGTCTTGAATCACACAGTCGGTGGTGACCAGGGGCGGGACCTGGCCTCTGGTATTGGTGGTATACACTTGTCCCCCTCTGGCTGCTCTGTCACTCTCGATCACCTGGATCTGAGGCGAGACACAGCAAGAGCAGGTAAAGGAAGCTGAGACCCCCATACCAGCACGGGCTGACCCTTCCTTCTCCCGCAGGGGGATTTCCAAGCCCCCCCCAGCCTGCCCGCTACCTGGCCTTGCCCTTCACCTTATAGCCCGGCCCTCACCGCAGGCTGTGTTCTCCCTAGCCTGCCTCCTGCGGCAATGGAGACTCAGGGTCCAGATCCTGGAGGAGTGGCCCCCAACCTCTGCAGTCCAGGGCGGATGAATGCTAATGGATAACGAGTCCTTACAGGGAGACGGCACTCACCGGGCTGGGGACAGCCTCAGGGTCCAGCTGCTTCGGGGGCTGCGGCCCAGCCATGCGCGCAGGGCCAGGGGCGAGGCCTCCAGGGTAGGACGCGGGCGCGCCCATCTGCGGGCCATAGCCGGCAGCTAGAAGAAGGGAAAGGAGGGTCACTGGCTCCTGGGCCCAGGCCCCTGCAGCAGGCTGCAGTGCGGCCTCCGGCTCCCCTCGCCTTGGGATTCCCCCACCCCGAAAGAGAGCCGCTGGCTCTGGAAACCCAGGCCCCACACCCGCCCTTACCCTGCGGCGGAAAGGCTGTGCCTGCGGCTGGCGGGGGCGCACCAGGGCCGTTCAGCGCAGCGGGCGGTGGCGGCAGCACCCGGGGCCCCGGCTGCAGAATGGAGGGCGGCGCCGGCTGCGGAGGGCCTGGGAACGCGGGAGGGCCGGCGGGGCCCGCGCTGGGACCTGCGGGAGACAGCGCCGCTGAGCGCAGCCCGGGCCTCTGTGCCTCACCTAGAGACGTGAAGGGGGCCCTTGGGGCCCTGGAAAGCTCACAAGGGGCAAGAGCTGGTCTTGGTGACAGAACAGGACTGACGTTCACCCAGGGGCATTAGGGTCATGTGATCAGTGCATGAGCCAAGGCACGAGAAACGGGGCCAGCAGAATTCTTGCTCTTGCAGGTATGACTCAGGTAATCTGCACGTTTGACTAGGCATTTTCATCCTGGGCTTCTCCATCAAATGACTTTCTGAACAAGCAACCAGAGAGAGGGGTGGGCTGCTAACCCCCAGTCACACTGCAGAGAGCTGACAGCCAGACTGTTCCCCTGCGTCGTGGAAACTGTCCTTCTGGGGAGACTCGACCCAGGGCCTCCTGCACCCAAAGCAGGTGCTCTACCTCTGAGCTATGCTCACAGCTCCAAGACTTATCCAGCTGAAATTGGTCAAATATAAGAAATATTTGCAGGGGTTTCAAATGGATACTTGTAAAAAAAATTAAGTTTAAGCAATATGAAACATTCTTGATCAAAACAGCTGGCTGGGTGTCCCACCACCACAGTAGAGATTTCCTAGGCTGCTAGGCGCCCGACTGCCGGGGCAGCTCTCAAAACCTGACTGTGTGCCGCCTCACAAGGCCCCAGCTTGTCCTCCCCCATGGTCGACACACAGAGTTTGAATGCACTGTGGGCAGTGAGCATCGATCGTATTTCTATTTTGGGGATCCACAATAAACCACACGAGTTTAAAATTCCCTCACATTTCTTAAAATAATTTCAGTGTTCTAATGTTTCCTCATGAAATCAGTATTTTCTGTTTTTTGTTGTTCGGACATTAAATGTAGAGAGTGCTGTGGTCATCTGAAGGGTTATCAGAAAGCAAACTCATCACCGCCATACACAATACCAATGACTCGTGTGCCAGTGCCCCATGGTACGCCAGGGTTGGCGCTGCCTTAAAATGAAGAGCACCTCCGTCACAGGAGCCCACACCAGGCAGGCAGTGCTGACAACGAGGCTGTTACCGTGGCTGTTGAGCTGCATGGCCCCAAGCTGGCCGCCCAGCTGGGTGACGGCTGACGTGGACGCGGGACTCGGGTAGGACGGCTGTGCAGAGGGTTGGTAGGGGGCACATGCGGAGGCCACACTGTGCACAGGTGCGGGGCCTGTGAATCTGAAGACAGAAAGCAGGTCAGTGCTGTCACCTCTGGAGCAAGTGGCAGGCAGAGGGTGTCCTGAGAGGCAGAGCCAGGCAGGTGGGGCCAGGAGCCTGGTGTGCCACAGATGAGCCTGACGGCGCTCTGCAGAGATCGTGCGGCACCTCCCCACATCTCCACTCACACCTTGCAGGGTCCAGAGCAAAGGACACTTCTGAGGTGGAGGCAAATCCGGCCTGAAGTCAACGGGGAAGCTGAGCTCACACAGTGGTGTGTGGACCCTGCCAATGGTCAGCAGCAGGGAGAGAAAGCTCCACGCTCCTGGCCACCTTCAGGACAATCCACCTACGCCCACCAAGCTGTGAGCAAGGCCTCGCAGTTCTCTGCTCCAAGGCCAGCAGCACATTCCCTGTGAAATGTGCACGTGAGCCGAGCTGCCGGCTCTGGGCTGAGCTCCAGTGTGCTTGCCTGGGGAGGTGGGGCCCGTCTGCGCGCACTCCCGCTCAAAATAGATGGATTACAATTGAGGTCCATCGGCCACAGCAGCCAGACGGTGCTTTGCACCCACGCCATTGTGACTCTAGTCCTACAGTTTTAAACTTTGAGTAAAAATGAAGTGTTCCCAGTGCTGCGGTCTGATTGCATTTCCCGTCTGTGCACTGGGAAGCATTCCCTAGGGCCTCACCCAGAGAGAGGCAGGGGCAGGGCCCGAGGAGGCCAGTGGCTTGCTGTGCCGGCCTGGTGACCACACTGCCCCAAACAGCACGCTAACGTCTCCTCACTTTCCTCCATCAAACTGAATGATTTTTAAAATAAATCTTAATCTTAACCTCCAACAATTACTCTGTCGAGTGTGTTTCCAACAGGCCTTGAGCCTTGCACTAAGTGGATGGAAAAGGTGGGGCCTTCCAGGCGCCTCAGGAGGACAAGCTCCCCTGTGGCGGGGCTTCACAGACCCCAGGAGGGAGGCTCTGAGAGTCACAAACCGTGTCCTTCCAACCAACTGAAACTCACTCAGATTTGGATTTCAGAAGCAAAGTTATCAATTTAAAAACAGAATAGTATTAAATAGCAGCAAAAGTCACTACCTACCAGATAGAATTAACAGGACATTTAAAACATACAAATTGTTGAATATTTTTTTCACTTTTCAATTTACTTTTCCCAGAGTCACAAAGCACGTGGCGTCAACATCTAGGTAGGAACCCAGCTTCCAACCCTGGCCTGTGGACTGGGGTGTGACCACAGGCACACCACCTCACCTCACGACCCTTGGCCTGGGGATTACGACAGCCAGCAGGGAGGGCAGGACAGCCCCTTTCTCTGCCACAGAAATGATGTGGTTAAAGTATAGAGTCTTGTTTGGGGGCTAAGAAACATTCAAATATGGGTTTTATTTATTATTTCATTCAGTGTTGGAAAAGGGCAGACTCACCACTGAAAGGAATGATCAATGAGAGATCACCACCGGATTATCAATAAGACATGGAATTTAGCTCAGTTTAAACTTCAGCTTCTGAAGAGCTGACTGTGGCCCTGCTCCACACTTCCCCTCGAAAAAGTGCTTCTGAAGAGCCAACCAGTTCAGCGTGTCAGTACCTGGACGAGGTCTGCACTGGCGGGAACCGTCCCAACCACAGCAGGCAGTGCTACCGGGCAGGTCCCGGAGCTGGGCCTTCGAAGGAGCAGAGCCCCAGGAGGACGCACAGGCCCTTGCCTTCCCACAGGGTGCCCCCTGGTCCACAGGAGGACGCACAGGCCCTTGCCTTCCCACAGGGTGCCCCTGGAGGAGACAATGGGGCTACAGCCTTCAGAGGACACCAGTCCTGCCGCAGTGTGGACCTCCAGCCTCCGGAGCAGTGAGTGCGAGTTCTGTTGCTCCTAAATCACCCGGCTGCAGGTTTCCACCCCAGAGGCTCAAGATGGACCAGGACAGGCACAGACTCTGCAAGGTCTGACGGAGACACCAGGACTTTGAACCCCGTGGAGCAGGGACTGTGGACCTCTGTGACCCAACCATTACACTCCACACTTAAAAACACACCCGGAAAAACTATTAACTTATTTTTGTTGCTTCTTTTCTTCCTTTTTCATTGAAAATTATTTTCTTAGTAGATTCAAACATATTACCTTCAATTTGGGATCTGAGTCCCTTTTGCCTCCAATTCTTCACTTCCTCACCAAACAGATCAATTACAATTGACTTACTTCTGATCTTTTTTTTTTAATACCTCATTTCACTTATTATTTTTTTTAATGTGGTGCTGAGGATGGAACCCAGGGTCTCACATGTGTGAAGCAAGTGCTCTATCTACCGCTGAGCCACAAATCCAGCCCAACTTACTTTTTATCTTACAATGTAAAAAAACCCCTGACTTTAGGTTTTATTGTACTTTTAAGCTAACCCCTCCTAGCAATAACCCTAGGCAGAAAACTGTAGTACTGCCTGTGACACACTGATTCTGCCTCAGCCAAGATCAAGTTACACATGAGTGGGTGTGATTTTCTACTTTTATCTTTGGAATTGCAGTGTTCTAAAAACAAAAACTTATATATTTAAAACTCAATGTTGGGAGTGGTGGCGCATGCCTGTAATCCCAGTGGCTCAGGAGGCTGAGACAGGAGGATCACCAGTTCAAAGCCAGCCTCAGCAAAAGCGAGGCACTAAGCAACTCAGTGAGACCCTGTCTCTAAATAAAATACAAAATAGGGCTGGGGGTGTGGCTCAGTGGTCCAGTGCCCCTGGGATCAATTCTCAGTACAAAAAAAAAAAAAGTCAAATCAACACAGGACCCTGACTTAATCTTGCCTTTAATTTTCTTAGTTGTAGATGGACCCAGCAGCTTTATTCATTCACTCTATGTGGTTCTGAGCATCGGACCCAGTGCCTCACATGTTCTAGGCAAGTGCTCTCCATTGGGCCACAACCCCACCCTAATCTTGCTTTCATTTGACATGTGAGATTTAGAAAAAGTGGGATCTCTTTGAGGGACCCTCTGTGCAGGAACGACAAACGTGAGATGCCAACTTCAGAAGCTGCCTGCCCCGTGCTGGCTGAGCCAGTGTTCTGCTGGGCTCCCCTGCCGCTCCTGGGCCCTCAGCCTGCAGCCCCATCTGACCCGGGACAGGGAGCATGGCAGCCCTGCCACCTGCCAGACCCACTGCCACCCCCAGTCCCACTTGGGTGGCCTCAAGTGAACCCCAGGGGAGGCGACACCCGCCTGTGGTGCCCTGGAGGCCCAGTGGGAGCAGATTCAGAGGCTGTGTGGTCCCGGGAAGCCAGACTGTGCTCTAAGGAAGGACAGGGGGCAGCAGGGACTGCCACCCGATGACAGGGTACAGAGTGCATAGTGGTCTCCTTCCATAGGTCATCGGAGACCCAGGGACACCAGGCTGGCCCGAGGTCAGGAGGCCACAGGCCTTCTGCGATGCCCACTCACAGGAGGCCACGGCTGTCCGCAGGCCTGTGGGTGCGGAAGCACCGTCCTGCAGCCCAGGACTCACTGGGACAGCCGTGGTGGCCCCTCAGAAGACCGCAGCCTGTCCTGCCTCCCAGATCTCAACTTCAGACACCATGACACGCTGAGCGTGATGCCAAAGTCCAGCTCTCCCTCCTCAGCAGCCTGACCCAAGGGAGCAGGCCACTGTCACCAAGATGGAGCGGATTCACGCTGGTGCCGTGACCAAGACCTTCTCTGCCAGCTTGACCTTGGTGTCTGGAATGTTCAGGTGCCTGAGTTCTCAGGATGTGCATTCTGGGCCTCCCCCTTTACTCTGGACCGAGGGTTCTGCCGCCTCTCTTCCGTCGGGCAGAGCATCGAGGCGGCCCCTGGTTCCTCCCTCCCCTGTGGCCTCCGCCAGGCTTTGGGGCGAAGGTGGAGGGTGAGGCCAGGCAGGTCCCTCTGACTTCCGCTCTGTGCGCTAAGCACACTGAAGCCAAATGCCGCTCATCCGCGGAGTCCCCAGGCACCCTGCCTCTGTGGTCCAGTCACCACACAGGCCCACGCAGGAAGCCTCAGGCTCCCACGCCCTGCCCTGCAGGACACAACTTGACAGCACACACCTCCTTACTAGCAGGAGCTAAGGACTTTGGCAGGGTCCAGGTCACAGGGAGGCTCCTCCCTGGGACAGGAACCTGGGGAGGGAGCCTGCGGCGATTCTGGAGCAGTTCCTAGGTGCCCTTGCCCACAGCCTGGCTCTGTGGCTGGCCGCAGGAGCTCACGGGACAACAGAGGTGTTTCCAACAGGGAGAGCCTGAAGCTGGCTCTGGTCCCCAGGGACAGTCCCCTGTGAGTGGCAGGTTCTGAAAACTGAAGCGTCTCACACCTGGGCTCCTCAGGCCCCTTCTAAGTGCTTCCTCAGCTGTGATCACAAGTACGAGGTTCGTTCTTTACTCCTCTTCTGCCGAGGGAACCCTCACACATAACCCCGGGCCTCACCGGCTGCATCAGATGTGTACTTCAGACTACTTATTGAGCACCTATTGGCACTGAGCTCACCCTGTGAAGGACCCAAGAGAGTAGGGCAATTTAAAGTTTCATAGAGACCACAGGCATCTAAAGGAAGGGCACAAAGTTCTAAAACACTGACTATAACCCAGAACTGAATCATGTGGCACGGAGACAAGTGACTTTTATCTATTCTTGAACATCCCTTTCCCCTAACTTTTCCCAGGGCTTTGTTTCTGGGTAGTTTTTCAATAGATCTTCCCAAGGAATGGACTCCACGCAGAGGAACTTGCCTCCACGTGAACATCAAGTACACAAGGCACCGCCCGGGAGACTGTGGCGGTGTGTCCACACAGGTTGGAACCCCCTGCTCACCTTTGGGGAGGCAGGCCTGGGACGCTGGAGGCATAAGGTGCATTCTGGCCAAACTGCTGTGGTCCGGGCGGTGGGGAAGGTAGCATCACCCCAGGGGCAGCTGCCCCCAAAGGCCCTGGTGGCTTCAACATACCTGCAACAGAGGGGCACGGTCAGAAGCTTGTTCAAAGGCAGAGAGAAAACAAGGTGATAGAGCAACAGCAGGACAGGTGAGGAAAGAAAGCAACAGTCAGACAGAGCCTCTCTCTGAGGCCTGCCGGGCCAGGCTCCGGCCAGGCTGCTCATCACAGTGATACAGACTGGAACACAAACAGCGCAGGACGGTGCGATGCAAACTGGCGCCACCACTCTGGAAAGCAGAAGGGAGATTCCTCAGAAAACTAGGAATGGAACCACCATTTGACCCAGCTACCCCATTCCTTGGTCTACACCCAAAGGACTTAAAATCAACTTGCTACAGTGATACAGCCACATCAATATTTATAGCAGCACGATCCACAGTAGCTAAGCTATGGAACCAACCTAGATGCCCTTCAATACATGAGTGGATAAAGAAAATGTGGTACATATGCACAATGGAATATTACTCAGTCATAAAGAATGCAATTATAGCATTTGCCAATAAATGAATGGAACAGGAGACTATCCTGCCAACTGAAATAGGCCAGTCCCAAAAAACCAAAGACCAAAATTTCTCTCTGATATGCACATGCTAACACCCCACAGGGTACGGGGAAATAATAGAAGTTCATTGGATCAGAGAATGGGGAATGAAGGGAAAGAAGGGGTAATGGGAATGGGAAAGACAGTAGAATAAGTTGGACAGAACTTTCCCATGTTTATCATGGAAGCAGTGGAACTCCTCATCACGTACAATGAGAATGGGCTCCTAATTAGAATAAGTTATATTCCATGTGTGTAGGATATGTCAAAATACGTTCTGTTGTCATGTAGAGCTGAAAAGAATGAACAATAAGTAAATGAATCTGCACACGGCGGAGACACTTGGTGGAACACTGGGCCACACGGTGAAACCTGCAGTTACACTAGGGACGGTGGTGCACACAGGAGGCTGAGGCAGGAGGACCAGGAGTTCAAAGCCAGTCTCACAATTTAGTGAGGCCCTAAGCAACTTAAAGGTGGCTTGGTATGTGGCCCAGGGATTAAGCACCCTCAGGCTCAATCCCTGGGAGAGAGAGAGAGAGAGAGAGAGAGAGAGAGAGAGAGAGAGAGAGAGAGAGAGAGAAGGAAAACTGCAGTCGATACCAGAAAATTCCACAGGAAAACACCGTAAGAGGCTTGGTGGAGCACCCTCACACTAAGGAGGAAGACAGACCTGCAGTCTGACCTAGAGTGGGAAGGGGCTGCTTCTCCCAGGCCTGTATGGCCTCTGGAGCTCTGTGACCCCCAGGACCCCCAGGGGCCCAGCCGTGGGCGGCTCAAGTCCCACCAGGCCAAGGGCAGGGAACGGGGTCATGAGCCGTCAGCGGGCACTCCTGGCAGGGGCTCCCTCGGCACCTCTCAGACACACCCTCCGAGGCCGCTCTCTGCAGCTCTTCAGGCATTTCTTCTCTTGGCAGCTGGAGAGGTGGAGGAGGAGATCCACCCCAGGTTGGAGCAGCCCAAAGCCCCGCCTACACTCCCCAGAAGCTGCGGGCCTGGGCAGGGCTCTGCTTCACAGCTCAGCTTCTCTCTAGAAAACACAAGGAGCATTCCTTGCAGCCTCCTGGGGGGAAAGAGACGGTTCTCGCCCTTCTGCCTGCCTTTTGCACAGCGGAGTGGTCTGCTTTAGCTGCTCTCGGGCATCCCCAGTGACCTGGAGCCACCCTGCACTCCTCCAGGGGCCTCGGCCATGCTTCACACTGATAGTCCCCAGCTCGCTCCCTTCCCACAGCTTCTGGAAGCTGCAGCAGACAGCTGGGTGCTTGGGAGCAGCCGGCAGCCTGAAGTGGCGTCTCCGTGAGTGGTGACACTGAGACTTTCACAAGGGTTTCTTCCCTTAAAGAGAATTGCTTAAACCAGAGAAATTATATTAACTTTACCAGCATAAAGTTTCCAAATACGACACCCGAATATTAAATACTATTTTTATATTTAGTTTTTTAAACCTACACAAAACATTACAACTATGCCCATTAATGGGGTGTGTGTGATGTTTCGATCATGTGTGCACTTTGCATTGGGGAAATCAGACTGAACATCACTATTTCCTCAAGCATTCATTGTTCTTTATGGTGGAAACATCCGGAAGGCCTCTGGGGGCGTGAGGCGGAAGGTTACTGCCATCCAGGGCCTGCAGCCTGGCCACAGAGCCAGAAACCCTCCCGGCCATGTAGCCATGCTGGCCAGGATCAGCCTACCCCCGTCCCCCATCCCTAGCCACCGCCATCCTGCTCTCAACTTCTATGAGACCAGTTCAGATTCTACAAATGAGTGAGGACAGACAGTGCTTGTCTTTTTGTGGGGAAAAAAAAAACTTAATCTAATAGCTACATTGGGGCTGAGTGTGGCTGGTAGAGCACTTGCCTACCATATGCAAGGCCAGGGTTCAATCCTCAGCCCCACACAAGAGAAAAACACACCTGCATCTTCACATGGTGTCCTAAACCTGAGCCCAGCTAAGTTAGAACATGAGACTAGCAGTCCCAGAAGGGGTCTGAGTGCCTCCCCTCTGTTCAGAGGCTGGACCTGAAGGGACACTTCATCTTTCAGTGCTGACTTTAATCCCCAGCCTGGCAGCAGTTCCCCGTTGGCAAGGACTGTGCTCAGAACTCCCTGAGGCCAGGGCCCTGCCCTAGGGCCTCAGAGCAAGGGCAAACACCAGCCCACTCATAACACACACAACTCCATCATCACAACACGACAGAATCACGGCACTCTTGAATTTTCACTATGGACCTGAGAAACTGATGTGACTCCATTTTTGAGAAACCAGCCTCTACCTCAGAGCAAGGCCTGTCCAAAGGAAGGGGGTGTGACCCTTGTCCTTGAGAAAACCCAGGAGCACTCCTGGCAGACAGCCCCCCTGCTGACTTGTTTGTCTGTAAATAACAGGAGAGGTCTGAGGTGCCAGGTGTCCCTGACTCAGTCACCATAGGTGAGGCCCCAAAGCAACCCCTAGCAACCACCAATCAGCATGAGACAGGGAAATACCTGGGATGCCAGATGACCGCCCCCCCAGTAGTTTAGGGTGGTTGATAAATTGTTGGGAAACCATATACTTCAGAAGGTACATCCCTCGTGGCTTAAACCAATCGGTTCAAATGAATCCCCCTCTTGTACTAACCAATACCTTTACCCAACTTGTTTCCGCCAATGAATGTGCTAATCAATATTAAGAGTTGTGAGTTGACTTTCCCGCGATATGAAATGATTTGCTGTGTGATGTTGTGACACACCAAACACCTATAAAATCTCACTTGTCAAAGGACCAGGACTCACTCCCTGGGACCACTGCATCGGGAACGGTTGTGAGTCCAGGCTCCAGCTTGCAATAAAGACTCTTGTGTGACTGCATCGGACTCAGCCCCTGGATCTCTGTTGGGTCCCACGAATCTGGCCTTACAAACCAAGGTAGAGACTACAGCAGCAGCATACACGTGATTTCAACTAGACATTACATGCAAGACAGGAAACAGGCATTTTTGTTTACCACAGGAAGGTAAGCAATCCATTTCATCAATCGCAAAGGGGTCTAGAGAATGGAAAACACTTCTGCTACAAACAGGAACTCTTACAGACAAATCACACAAAAGGAGTTCTCCCTTTCAAATGCATGGCAGTGATGCGACTCATTCTCCCTCCCATTCCCTCCACTGTCCCAAGCACCAAAGGACTCTAAAGAACTGGGGTGAGCACAGAACAAAAGTGCCCTGTGACCCCAGGGCTGCTGAGCTGCATGGTGGGCACAGGCAGGAGCCCTCCTGGGGCAGAGACAGAGGGGAACCTAAGGATGGCTGCTGAGCTGCATGGTGGGCACAGGCAGGAGCTCTCCTGGGCAGAGACGGGGGGAACCTAGGGGTGGCTGCTGAGCTGCATGGTGGGCACAGGCAGGAGCCCTCCTGGGGCAGAGACGGGGGGAACCTAGGGGTGGCTGCTGAGCTGCATGGTGGGGACAGGCAGGAGCCCTCCTGGGCAGAGACAGAGTATAACCTAGGGGTGGCTGCTGAGCTGCATGGTGGGCACAGGCAGGAGCTCTCCTGGGCAGAGACGGGGGGAACCTAGGGGTGGCTGCTGAGCTGCATGGTGGGCACAGGCAGGAGCTCTCCTGGGCAGAGACAGGGGGGAACCTAGGGGTGGCTGCTGAGCTGCATGGTGGGCACAGGCAGGAGCCC
The DNA here is from genome assembly GCF_047511675.1 of Marmota flaviventris. Taxonomy (NCBI): domain Eukaryota; kingdom Metazoa; phylum Chordata; class Mammalia; order Rodentia; family Sciuridae; genus Marmota; species Marmota flaviventris. The sequence goes on along the minus strand of NC_092504.1, from coordinate 145,021,536 downwards.
TCCTGGGCAGAGACAGAGGGGAACCTAAGGATGGCTGCTGAGCTGCATGGTGGGCACAGGCAGGAGCTCTCCTGGGCAGAGACAGGGGGGAACCTAGGGGTGGCTGCTGAGCTGCATGGTGGGCACAGGCAGGAGCTCTCCTGGGCAGAGACAGGGGGGAACCTAGGGGTGGCTGCTGAGCTGCATGGTGGGCACAGGCAGGAGCCCTCCTGGGCAGAGACAGGGGGGAACCTAGGGGTGGCTGCTGAGCTGCATGGTGGGCACAGGCAGGAGCTCTCCTGGGCAGAGACGGGGGGAACCTAGGGGTGGCTGCTGAGCTGCATGGTGGGCACAGGCAGGAGCCCTCTTGGGCAGAGACAGAGGAACCTAGGGGTGGCTGCTGAGCTGCATGGTGGGCACAGGCAGGAGCTCTCTCATTGAGGAGCTATCTTCAAGCAGAGTTAGGGTGGACTGTATAGGTGTGTTGTGCTCCATGGTGTGGATCAGTAGAAGGTCTGTTAATACAAAGGCTGGTAAGAGTCCTGTCAGAGAGCCTAGCAACCACCCCAAACTCTGGTATGGTTGGGACCAGCAACAGGCCAGTGTGGGGAGGCTCAGATGTGGCTGGAGGAGGGTTACCGTTTGGTTGGTGTCAGATTTCAAAGTTCTGTATGCCATTTGTACTCCACCCTGGGCAAAGGGAATCAGCAGCACTGTTATCTGCAGAGCCAAAGTCTTCCTCTGGCCAGATTATTGATTAGGTACAAAGGATCATATTCTTTACCCAGTAGTAGGAGAATCTTGGCAGGAAGGGAGCAGCACACATGGGCAGAAAGCAGCCATGCTATGCCCACGGAAGACTGGCTGGGACACCAGCGGCTTCCTAAGATGGCAAATGCTACAGGCGGGTTTGTTCAACACCGCGTCCAGTCCCTGCGACCTTGCCCCTGTGTGTCCTGAGCTGGAGCCATGCAAATTCCATTTTCATCCTGTCTGTGGATCTGGGTTTGCTAAGTACTCTAAATTCAGCAAAGCCTCACATTCCTGGGCCGGGTGGCGTCTCACAAGGTCTTTCTGGGCTAGAAAGGCAGTAACCAGGGAAAGGCACTGTGTAAGTTGTACTACTCTCGGACCCACACTCTTCTGGGTAGGCCTCTCCCTAATCCCCACTGGCCTCCAGATGCCCATCAACAAATCCACTGCAAGGGATTCAGTTATCAGCACAGGAACCATAACCAACACAGTATTGCAGAAAGCATAGCTTGAATTTGGCTCTGGATCTAACACACTGAAACCAACATTTGAGAGAATCTGGGGAAGAAGTTCGTCTGAAGTTGGCAAAGAGGCTTTCTGCTGTAGGGACTCTTACTGCAAAGCTTGTCCCGCTGAGCCCCTGCTGATCCTTGACTTCCCGCCTCCCGCAGAATGCCACTGCTCCTCAGTCAGGAATGGTTTTCCCTGGAAGGACCTCAGGCCATGTCTGGCACATCCTGGAGGGCAAAGGACATCCCAGTGTCCCCTGGCAGGTAGAGGCCCAGGATACTGCTGAATCTCCCACAGCAAGCAGGACACAGCCCACCACACAGTTAGCTGCCCCCAGAAGCCAGCTGTGCAAAGCCTGAGGGGCCTGCTCCAGCAAGCAGCAGCTGCCCCAGTCCTGCCCACCCTGGACTGTGCAGAGCTGTCCACCTGGCGAGGCAGAGCTCCACCAAGCTGCCCATTGGACTGTGACCTGGACCATGCGGTGGCACTTCTTGCCCTTCATGCCTAGATCCTGACACGGCTCATTTTCCACCATAGCGCGTCCCTGGCAACAAAGGCCCTGGCCAGGGCCACGGCCCCAGCCAACAGGCCACCTCCACCCGACAACGCCCCTGTCTGCCAAGGCACGTCTTTGCCCCCAGTCCTGTGGGCACACCAGCCACAGGACTGTGAGCGCATGCCCCACACCTGCTACATCCTCGTGAGACTGCTGCCCAGCTCCAAGGTCAGTGTGCTTGGTGCAGTTCCTCCAGATCCATCATACCACAAGACTGAAGTGGGGCCTGCCTTTTCACTGTTTTATCACAAGTATTGTGATTTAACAGTAAATCTTTAGATTTGTTACACAGCACAAGAATTAAACACACACACAGAACTAACAGGCACTAATGGAGACGTGACATGAGAAAACAGCAAGTGTGCTACTGGCCAGATCTATAGCAGGACAGATGCTTCATGAAACCTCAGCTCAGCTGTCTGAATCCATCAGAAGGCCAACAAGAAAAGGTGGGTAGAGTTCTAGGGGTAAGGAGCTTAAGTACAAACAGGAGCCATGGGGAGCACACCAGGCTTTAAGCAACGCAGAGCCCAAATGAGACCAGCATGCTACACACTTCCTCCAGCTCAGGAGCTGACGTAGGGAGACAGGCAGCCCTGGACGGGCAACAACGTTAAAGAGAGCTCGTCAGCCATCCAACAGAGGGACAGACCCACAGAAAGAGCAGCAGGAGGGTGAAAAGGAGGGAGCAGTTGGGAAATATTCACAACTGCTCCAAAGAGATTCAGGACATCAGTTGACTGGGGGTGGCTTTAAAGGGAGACATTCTTTTAATAGTGCAAAGTCTTGGTGTGAATGACTAAATAAATGATGCAAAGACGCGATATGAAACGTCAGGAAAAAACAGGTTTCCATGAGACAGCCCTGAGCTGTTGTGGGCATGAGCCTGACGAGCTGCATAAACAGAGGCCACGGAAAGCACTGCCCGGAGCTTGGGAGAGGAGACGGCTGCAGATACAGCCTCAGCACGCGCACCTGAGGCGAGCGCCACAGCCCAGGGAAACCGGCAGGGAGAAGTGCCGAGGAGGAGGGGCCCCTCAACAGGGCCGTCCAGAGCGCAGCAGGAAGAACAGGACAGTGTCCCTCAAACGTCAGATTCCAAGCAGACAAGGCAGTGTCTACCACCCCAGGGAGCAGGGGCCACCTGCAGAAGAGGACGGAACAGGAGGCCAGCACTGAGGGCTCCTGGGCCGGCAGCACTTCCTGGAGAAGACGGCTGCGGACAGACAGGGAGGGCAGACATCCCAGGCCATGCCAGGGTGTGGAGGAGCGCTGTCGTCAGCTTCCTCCAGGGCGAGCACAAGTCCTGGCCACAGTGGTGCTAGCTCTGTGACCTGGGCAAGCCTCCTCTACCCAACCTCATTTCTCAGCTGCAAGAGGGCTCATAAGTGGCTACCTACTGTCCCGTGAGAATTAAGATAGTGACAGAAAGCTTCCAGGGCCAGATTTTTGTTTTAATATTTATTTTTTAGTTGTAGTTGGACACAATACCTTTATTTTACTTATTTATTTTACAACACCTGGAAACATCCGCAGCCGCGGAGGCCTGCGGTGTCTGGCAGCCTCTCTCAAGGGCTGGTTTCCATAGCCACAGGGCAGCACCGTGACCCTGTAATGCAGAACCATGGGGTCAGATAATGACCCCCCACTCTTTCAAAGCCCCTCCTCAGAACATCTATGTTCTGATCCTGAGGGCTGAATAATCACATCCAGGTCAAAATAACATGCCTTACCTGGTAGAGAAGTGGCATGGGAAGGGTCCCCATAGTGTCCGTGATGAGGAGGAGAAAGGCCGATTCCTGGCTGGGACTGAGAGTAAGGAGGTGTGGCCACATAACCTTGTCGGCTCATTGTGAAAATATCATTCCCAAGCTAGTTCTAGAAAAGAGCACTGCAACAGAAAAACACTTATCAACAGAGGGTTTTAGTTACTAAATATCCAAAATACAGACACTGCTAATAAGTGACAGTTTGAGCTTAGGCAGAAGGACCAGGTGGCACGTCACACCCTAAAGGGCAGCCAGAGTCCTCTGAAACTCAGGAGCATCACTTCAACAGTTGTGGGCCAATTCTCAGGCACAACACCTGGAAACATCCGCAGCTGCGGAGGCCTTCGGTGTCTGGCAGCCTCTCTCAAGGGCTGGTTTCCATAGCCACAGGGCAGCACCGTCTCGTGCAACTGGCCAACCACTGGCTGCCAGCCGGCTGTAGCCACAGGCTTTTTAACTCAAATCTGTATAGTGCTCTTCTAACCAGCAATTATAACCTGGTAGTTCTGACAAAGAGAAGTCAGCCCAGCAAATACAGCAGAAGATAAAGTTGGTCATGGCCTTATTTTGTGAGTCATGATTTGGCCAAGCTGAGAGGCAGCTATACCATTTCAAAGTTACCAGTGGTTTCTCAGTAGAAGACAGAATTTCTTTCTGATTTAAATGATATCACACTTCTAAGAACATAGCATCTGTAAGAAAAAAAGTGTAATTTCATGTGTGTGTAGGCGTAAACACTCCCAAATGTAACAGAACCATCTCAAGTCTCTCAGAACCCCAACATTGGTTTGCTTTAAATTTTTCATTTTCCCAGGTTTTCACATAAGAGACAGTTCATAGGACTATTTTCAAAAAGAATTTTATAACAAGGCAGAAAGTGTTCTAAATCCTGCCCCCAAAAAGTGAGTTTTCAATCCATGTCTTTAATACTTAGCTGTATGACATGGTATGAGAGGTACCAGCCTCTGCTCTTTTAGAAAAGACCCCCCCCCCCCTCCGGTCCTTTTGAGATGCACAACCCTGGCTCTGCAGTTTCTCTCCAGTCTCTGTACCCAGCATGGGCACGTTGTTCCTTTTGCTCTTATTCAGTGCCTTTTAAGGTAAAGGTTGGTGATACCTGCTAAGACTTGGAATCTGTCTATGTCCAGGAATGACATTCAAATTTAAAATCTGAAGCCCAAAGTTGGTGATTTGGTTGCATTTTCAGGTTAAAATATAAGTTTGTAAAATCAAAGCAAACAAGTAAAAAATATGAGATGGCTTTGTTCTTGGACTGGCAGAAAGAGAGAGGCAACAGGTCTCTGGTGAGCTTTGTGGACCACGGCTCTTTCCCCTCCTCCCACACAGTGGAGAGAGACGTGGCAGGCTGGGCTTCCTTCCCAGACTGTAGGAAGCAAGTGGCTGGATACACCCTCCAGTAGCCCCCAGCTGGGGAGAAAAGGGGACAGGGGTGTTCTCTGGAGAGCGTGGAACCCCAGCCTCAGCTGGCCCTGGGAGGAATTGCTTCCTCCCTGCCCTTGCCACGTCAAACTTCCTCGCACCCCACAGAGTCCAGAAACCTGACTCAGCTTCAAGTGGCGACGTGGCAGAAAGCCACCTGGCACAGATGGCTTGGGGTCAAAACCTGGGCAGCTGCAAAAACGGAGAGACCCCAGCCCCCTGCCTAGCCGTGTGCATCTCTCACCCTGGAACAAGATCGGGACTTGGTCGTGTTGCCATCCAGACTTCGTGAAGCTCAAGGATACAGTTGCCATTTCTACTAAGAACACCTCTAAGGCGTTCTTCCTCCAAGAAGGAGTAGACTAAGTTAATACGGGAAGAGAACGTCCAGCGATCACACTGGAGGACATGGCCTCAGGACTCACCAGGCAGCTTCCTCGTCCAAGGTACGGAGGGACAGGTGAAGTGCCCGCCCCCTGCCTCTGCTGGCCTCCAACCAGCCTGAAGACCACAGGCGGAGAGCGCCCCTCCCAGTCTGCACAGAAGTCCAGGGAGTATAGGTCCCTCCTATCCCTCCCCAGTGTCTACACCCGGCCGGAGGACCCTCAGGCTGAGCAGATCTCTCCCCATCATCTCTAACTTGCCTGAGGACCAAGGACACCTGTGCCCCGCCATCATTTCTAACCTGCTGGGGGACCGCGGGCAGTGGGTGTCCCCCCGCCCCCAATCTGTCGGAGGGCCACCGGCTGAGCGGGTCCTTCCCCTGGCCACTGTCTTACTGAGGGCCACCGGCTGAGCGGGTCCTTCCCCAGGCCCCTGTCTTACTGAGGGCCACCGGCTGAGCGGGTCCTTCCCCTGGCCACTGTCTTACTGAGGGCCACCGGCTGAGCGGGTCCTTCCCCTGGCCACTGTCTTACTGAGGGCCATAGCGATGAGCCGGTCATTCCTCTGGCCTCCAACCTGACTGAGGACCGGCAGGATGCGTCCCTCCCCAGTCCCCCAACTGAGGACCACAGGGCTGGGCGGTTCCTCTCCTGGCCTCCAACCTGCCTGAGGACCACCAAGCTAAGCGGGGGTCCCTCCCGCCGCCCGCGAGCTTGGGCCGAGGGCAGTACCTGAAGCTCGGCTTCTCGTGCCGGCGACCGCTTGCCGGCGCCTTTCCTGTTGGAGTCTCCACTCCCTGCGCCCGAGCCGCGCGGAGCTGGACTGCCACGTCAGACCCGCGGCTCAGCGTCGCGGGGCTGGACCAGCGCTCCCCAACGCGCACGCGCAGGGCCCGGGGGCGGAGCCACGAGGGCGGGGCCATGTGGCGGGCGGGGCCACCGAGAGCTGCAAGACCGCAGTCGGGGCGAGGAGGCCCGGCGGTCAGGGCGGGGACCTGGGGCGGGGCGGGGCGGGGACCTGGGGCGGGGCGGGGCGGGGCCGCCGAGAGCAGCCAGACCTGGGTGCGTGCCGCCTGGCGGTCGGGACCGGGACCTGGGGAGGGGCGGGCCACCCAGAGTCGCCGGGCGGCTGGATGGGTGGCGATGGGCTGGCGCCCTTCTTGCTCTTCTTCTCGCGCTTTCGCGGGTTCTCCCCGCCGGCGTCCCACCCCTCTGCACGCCGGGCCTCGGTGGCGTTGCCTGGCGGAGCCCGGGGCCGGGCGAGCGCACAGGCCGGCCGGGCTTCTGCGTGGGGCTGCTGCAGCGGCGCCTGCACCCGGTGTGCGGGACACGGATGGCGCCCCGGCCCGGAGCCTCAGCCGCGCGGAGTCTGCGCCCCCGGGAGACGCCTGCCCCCGGCTGGCTGGAGGCCGGACCACCGCGCTGTCAGCAGAAGGCCTTCAGCCCATCGAGTTCGCTGCCCTGTGCGCTACTCAACGTTTACAAAACAGTCCGCACTGGGATTTGTTTTTCAAAATGTGCTTTCTTCTGGGCTACCGAAAACTAAAGCTACGACACATTCCTTGCTGATGCGCCACTAGGTAAGACTCATAAGGGAACACTGCGGAGGTGACAGAGGAATTGTGCAGGAATTTTAATCAGTTCAACCTTCTGGCTCCTTTCCCCGCTCCGTGAGATTTTAAGCGATGGTGACCAGTCTCATGGCTTCAGCATTGACGAGGCTTGAAAATCCGTGCTAAAGTCTTGCTTTGCTTCTCATATTCCTCATAAGATGGATTTATGAAGTCTGGCTTGTATGGCTTGTAAGAGTGCTGGTAGAGGTGGTCATGTCACAGTTCAGCTCAGAGAGGAGGACAGCTATGGCAGCAAGGGTGGGAAACACCGGGCCTCTTGATGGCTGGCCTGCTCACTGGCCCTGCACAGCTGTCTGGATTGTAAATTCATCCTCAGCCCTGGCTCAGAGGCCCACTGTCTGACACCAGGACTGGCAGCTGTGGTTTCCAGTTCCTACATGGTGACGCTGGAAAAGACTTTAAATCAGCTCCATATTCAGTGAGCATTGAGTGTGAACTAGTCATTCAGTAGGTTAACAGACGGCGGCTCCTTCAGAACATAAAATGAGCCACTATTCTTAAAGCTAGTTGGAAGTCATGCCAGTGCTTCCTGCCCACATTCACCTGTTCGTTGGCACTTTGGTGTCCTTCCAATCTGCTGTTTCCCCCATCTTCTAGGACTATGTGACATCTGAGCTCTGGACTTACTGAGGTGCTGCCTGGCCGTATGGTTTCACCAGCAGCTGGAGTGCTCAACACAGTCCTCTTGTTCCTCTGAAATGGCCACTGGGCTTCAGTTTGCTTCCATTCTCCTGGCCCCAAGGGCTCACCTCTTTTATGACTGACCTTATTCCTGTGGTGGCCACTGCCTTCCACTGTGAGGGCCAGGTGATTTCTCAGCCTGCCACGGGCCACCAGCCCTATTGCCAAGCCTCTGACATTCCCTGTGCAACCACTCCATCACCCAGGTAACCACAGCCTGATAGCAGGTGGGTCAGGTGGGTCAGGGAAGGCAGGGTCCTGGTCTCTGCCCTTCAGGGTCCTGCTCTAAGCTTTAAAGGGGAAAGAAAGCAGAACAAGTGAGCATAAGACTACATGGAAAGAGAAGTGGTTCCCTGACAGCACTCAAGATTCCTTCTCATGGGCCTCCGAGGTCAGAGCCCAGGTGCTCTAAGCATTTATGCAGCTCAGTCTGGAGTTTGTAATTCCATAATTCCAAAAACAGTTTTGAAGAAGCTTTTTTTTTTTTCCATTATGTAAGGTCCTTGGTAAGCATCTGGAAGGCCATCTTAAATGATAGCCCCCCTTTTAAGAAGAATTTTACTTTCCCACCCAAGGGCTTTTCTGAGAAAGGCTCACTTCTCCCTCATAGCAACCCCACCCTTCACCACTGGCATGAGGACTGGCCTGGCTCTAATCCCTGAGCCTGCCCCATAAAAGTCCCAAACCCAAGCCTGTTTTGCCTCTCTCCATCTATGGAGAGATGGCTTTTATTTACTTATTTATGGAGAGATGGCTCTGATAAATAAACTCTCGTGTGTGTCTCTGCCTGGTCTCTGCTTTCATTTCTTGCTTGCCTGTCTCCCAGTTCCTCACTTTCCTTACATTGGTACCGAAACCCAGGATTGGGTTCCCCAATGTGCCCGCTCCCCTCTTTGAGGTCACTAAGCATCCCTAGGCCCCAGTTTGAATTCCATCATGGGACCAGGTCCTCCATTCTGCTAAATGACCTCTCTGCACCCACCACTGGACATTGCACATAAGACAGCTGTCTCCAGTTAACCTAAAGGATTCTTGAAACATTCGGCACTCCCAGGGTTACTGTGTGGTCTGGGGCACCCCAGCCACAGCTTCACAGCTACAGCTGATCCCTACTGTCAACCGAGTCTATAGGTCATCTTTTATTTGGGTCCTGGGTTTTGAGCTCTCTCTCACCCTGGACCTAACCCCCCCCCAAAACTTATCCACTTGTGCAATCAGATGTGGCCTCAATATCTTGTGGATAATGACTCTACAGGGCTGCTTAATGGCACTCTAGATCCCAATATTATCAGGGATCTTTTCAACTATTGTGAGCATTCAGGAAAATGGAAAGAGATATCATACATTCAGGCCTTCTCCTTTCTGTGTTCTAAGCCCTCTCTCTGCAACTCTTGTCCTCACGCACAAGTCCTGTTAGCTCTCACCTACCCTATGCCTGCCTCCAAAGGGACAGAAAATCCTACCCAGGACACCTCCTCCTTCAACCTAGCAGATGAGCCCTCACCATGGCACAACCCTCTTTCTGATGGAGCCACCGCAGCAATTGTCCCCTCGGCCCCTCCACCCTTCTCTCCTCTTGGTACTCACTCATGGGCTGCCACTGCCCAACCCGCATCTCTGTGCCCTCTATGCAAGCTGGCTGGGGTAGATGCTGTCATCCGGTTCATGTGCCTTTCTCTTTGTCAGATCTTTCACAGACAGAAAAGTGGCCTGGACCCTATACTTCAAGCCCCCCCACATATATCACAGAGTTCCAATATCTGACCCAATCATATGATTTAACCTCCCACGATGCCCATATGACCTTGCCTAACACCCTCCTGCCTGAGGAGCACAGGAGAGTCTGGGAGCAAGATAGAAATTATGCTGATGAGGTACATCAGCCCTCCCCTGCCCATCCGATGGGCACTGAAGTGGTCCCTGATCGGGACCCCATCTGGGATTATAATCCACCTGGAGGAGTAACTAGTAGAAACCAACTCATTACTTGCCTCATGGCAGGACTTAGAAAGGCGCCCCATAAGGCTATCAATTATGAAAAGTTCCAGGGAGTCCTCCCAGTTAAGAATGAAACCCGTCAGCATTGTGAGACCCCTGACCCAGGCTTTGTCACAGTACACTACTCTGCCTCCTGACACTCCAGATGGGAGACCACTACTCACGACCTACTTTTTCTCCCAGAGTTTCCCCAATATTAAGGCCAAACTAAGGTGCCTCGAGAGGGGACCCCTAACTCCCCGAGCTGGGGTTCTGGGTGTGGCCTTTAAGGTGTGTAATGGGAGAGACCAGAAGGCCTGGAAGCAGAAATATCAGATGCTCGCTCAAGCTGTCCGTCCAGCCTCAGCATCTGTCCCTGGTTCCACTGGCCCTGGGAAGGTCCCTTGGGACTGCCTGGACCCTGTTTTAAATGTGGTCAGATGGGTCCCTGGGCTCGCACATGTGCTAAGCCTCACAAGCTTCTGGGCCCTTATCCTAAGAACCATCGGGGGGCCCTGGGTCATTGATTGTCCCTGAGTCCATAATGGCCCCTGGCCACCCAGCTCTTCTGGCTCTCCTTTCCAACTCTCAGGACTGGCTACAGAGAACCAAGGGGGCCCGGGTCCCCGTCACCGGACACTGCCATCCCTCCACGGGAACCCAGGATAGCTGTGCGGGCCTGTCTCCTTCCTCCTGGACACCAGGGCTACATGTTCAGTCCTCAAGGAGTTCTGGGGCCGACTAGCAACCCTTACAGACACCTGGCCTTGTTTGTGCCTTGGGCTCTCTAGTTTTTACCCTCTCCTTTTTGGTCATTCCACAGGGCCCTGTTCCCCTTATGGGAAGGGACATCCTCACAAAGTTGGGGACTATGCTTTCCTCCTTCCCTCATATTCACTTCCATCCAGACCCCCTGCCGCTCCCCTGACCCTCACCCTGACCTGAGGACCGTCCCCGATTCCACCTGCCAGTGCCCTTCCCATTGCCTCCTTCTGAGGTGGACCCTACTGTCTGGGATGCTTCACACCAGGAGCCCATTCAATCATTCAAGACCCCCTCCCTTTTCTGCCCAGTCACAATGCCCACTCTCCCTCCTTGCTGCTGCGTCCCTCTCCTTCGCAGAGCAGCCTGTCAGGCTCCTGACACAAGCCGCTTCTTAGCCCAGGCGTGTGTGCGACTAGTCCTGGGCACTTGTCTTCACTGATGCCAGTGACCCCATCATGTTCTCCCACCAGCTTTGCTCTCCCCTCCGGGGATCGGAGCTGCTTTGGGACCCTGGCCCGAGGGCCCAGGACAATGACCACACACCTTCCTCCATTCACGCAGCGCCCTTCTTCATCCCCACGCAGGCCTCATCTGGGTAAGTGACTTTGCCCCTCCCCTCCACTCCTAGAGGCGGCAGTGACAAGTGTCCTCTCTAGAACTTAGATCTTGGCCCAGCACCAAGATTCTCGCCCATTCCTTTACCTTGGCGAGTTCACTCTCAGGTCTTGCTTCTCAGCTCCTGAGCACAGCTCATGGAAGCCCTGGTCAAGCAACCAAGACTCTCTGTGGGCAGAGACCAGGACTAGGGAAGTAGTGGGTGACTCCCTTCTCTCAGTCCCAGACTCCAACTCGCCATGGGAAACCCCCAAATCCCATCTGACTCTCCTCTCGGCTGCCTCCTCGCCCACCTCCTTGCCCACTTAGCCCGACTCTGTTTGGCTCGATCTAAAGGCCCATGGACCAATTCCACCTTCCAATCTTCATGACTTTTGTGAGTGCTCAGGAAAATGGAAGGAAATCCCTATGTGCAGGCTTTCTCCTTTCCCCACTCTAAGCCTTCCCTTTGCTCCTCCTGCTCCCCAACCCACCTTCTACTTGCCACTAAAGCTCTGGATTCCTCCAGAGACCCTACTTCTAGGCAAACAAGGGACCCAGAACTCTCCTACATTGTGAAGCCGTAGGCAGCCATCTCCCTGGCCACGGCCACACTGAAGCTGACATTGAAGTACGAAGGACAGACTCAGCTTGGTGAGAGGCCTAAGGGGAAAAGGTGTCAATTTAACTTTTCCCTTGGCTACAGCACGGGAGAATGACTTCAAAACCCTCTCTATCTCCCTATCTTACAAGCACATTTCACCTTTACATAGCTGAAGAGCAGGGATTTGCTCTAGGAGTCCTCGGACACAGGCTGGGGCCAACCTTTGCCCCTGTGGCTTAGCTATTGAGGGGTCTTGACCCTACTGTTCAGGGAAGGGCCCCTTGCCTACCAATGTTGGCCGCAGCCTCTCTACTCATTCATGAGTCAAAAGAAACAGACCTTTGGTGCCCCACTCACCTAAAGAGTCTCCTCACCTACCAGGGCTTACGTTCCTTACCCCCAGTCGCCTTTTATCTCTACAGGTTTCCCTGGTGCAAGTTCCCAGTCTTACTCTCCACGGTGCTCACCTTTAAACCCTGCTACTCTCCTCCCCACCCCTCAGGACTCTCCCACCTCTCCTCTCACCCATTCATGCATTGGAACTCTGGAGGGGCTTCTCCCACACCCCTCCCACACACAGGAAGGCCCCTTGCTCCAGGTCATATACACATGGCCCACAGATGGCTCCTCCTTCCTGCAGGAGGGAGTCCGTGGGGCAGGGTCTGCTACAGTCTAACCTCGGTTGTGGAAGAGCTTCCTCCCCAAAAACACATCCAATCAGCAGGCTGAACTGGTCGCCCTCACCAGAGCCTTCACTTGGGCAAAGGGATCCTCCCTCCATGTCCACACTGACTCTAAATACCCCGTCCACATGCTTCTCTCCCACTCTGCTATCTGGAAGGAGAGTGGATTCCTTACCACCCAGGGAACTTCATTACTAATGCCCCCTGTATCTCTGATCTCCTTTAGGCCTCAGAGCTTCCCACTGCCATTGTGTCTGAAGGATGGCAGCTAAGAACCCCCTTCTCCAGTGGGCACTTCCTTTCCTGACCTCTCTCCTTGCCACAGGCCTTTTGCTAATGCTTGCCCCCTGCGCCATTAGATTCATTCAAGATGAGGTGCCAAGGATCTCTAACCAAACTGTGAACCAGCTTCTGTCACAGGACTTCCAACCCGTCACCAAACTTGGCCATCCAGAGTCAGCGTCGCCCAGCACCTCCCGCCCTCTCCACTGCCTCCATGACACCCCACACCCCTCACAAGGGTCCAGATGCTGCCCCTTCCCAGCAGGAAGAAGTAATAGAAGATCCATCTATGCCCCTGTCCCTTAAGGGACCCAATAACAAACAAAAAGCGGGTGGGGGGAGGATGTAAGGTCCTTGCTTAGCTTCTGGAAGGCCATCTTAAGTGACAGCCAGCATTTTTTAAAAGGTATTATTTTTTTTAAAGTATTTATCTTTAGTTGGACAAAATACCTTTATTTTATTTATTTTTATATGGTGCCGAGGATCGAACCCAGGGCCTCTCATGTGCTAGGCACACACTCTACCATTGAGCCACAACCCCAGCCCAGTAAAAGGTATTTTTTTTTTAATCTAGTTTTTCCTTTTTTTAATTGATTTATTTTTAAAAAAATACAGGACAACAGTGGAATGCATTACAATCCTTATTACACATATAAAGCACAGTCTTTCATATCTCTGTATATAAAGTACGTTCACACCAATTTATGCCATTATACATGTAATTTTTTTGCATTACAATTCCTAATATACATATATACCACAATTTTTCATATCTCAGTTTGTATATAAGGTATGTTGACACCCAATTCAAGTCTTCAGACATGTACTTTGTATAATAATGACCACCACATTCCACCATCCTTGCTAATCTCCTTCCCCCCCTTTCCCTCCCACCCCTCTTTTCTATCTAGAATTAATTTAATCCTCCCATGCTCTCCCTCCCTACCCCACTATGAGTCGCCCTCCCTTATATCAGAGAAAACATTCGGAATTTGTTTTTTGGGGATTGGCTGACTTCACTTAGCATTATCTTCTTCAACGCCATTCATTTACCTGCAAATGCCATGATCTTGTTCTTTTCTTAATGCTGAGTAATATTCCATTATGTATAAAACAGCCACCATTTTAAGAGAATTTTTGCTTTCCCACCCGCCCAGGGTTCACCACTCCCTCCTACCAACCCAACCCTTCACCACCACATTAGGACCAGCCTGGCTCTAATCCCCGAGCCTGCCCCATAAAAGCCCTGAACCCCGAGTCTGTGTGCCTCTCTGCACTCTAGAGAGATGGCCTTTATTTGTCAGAGCTGTGTACCTCTGCCTGGCCTCCATCTTTCATTTCTCGCTCGCCCGTCTCCCAGTCACTGGCTTCCCTTTCACATTATCAGATGACAAAACATGGGCTATTCTAAATGAGAAGCTCAGCAAACAAAGCCAGGTTAAATGGGCTCATGGAAAGTGGGGTACAAGTGGAGCCAGAGTTAGACAGTCAGTATAGACTTGTAAGTCCAGTCAGGTCCATCAAGGAGGCGAATTTGAGTGAGTCTGGGAAATTGGAGAGGGGTTGAAGGGCTAATTCCTTAACAAGATAACCTGCCCCTGCGCCATCCTGCTGCTAAGGTAACCTGCCCAGGGACTGTCCCTCCTAAAGGGAGCTGTTAAGTACACCCCGTTCCTGCTCAGATCATACCACCTTGGCCCCTCCAGCCTAGAAGAAAACAAAGGAACCCCAAGACCTATAAAAAAGGCAGGACCGCTCACTTCTTGGGAGACCAGGATACCAGCTATGACCCCCTTCTCCCTCCTGGGAGAAGTCATTACCCCCCTCTCCCGGTTTTTTAAAAATATTTTTTTAAGTTGTAGATGGACACAATACCTTGATTTTATTTCTCGTTTTATGTGGTGCTGAGGATGGAACCCAGCACCTCACCCATGCAAGGCAAGCACTGCACCACTGAGCCCCAGCCCCAGGTTACCCCTTTTTAATAAACCCACCCTGCTTTACATGCTTCCTCGGTGTGCTTCTCTAGGGCTGTACTTCAACATGTGAGGCGGTATCACAAGTGGGCCAAGTAGAGCAGGAACTAGTGACAGTGAAGACGGGTCCAGTTTCCACCAAGGCCCCATGTCAAGGTGTCTCTAGAGTTCCTTGTCCAGCGTCTTGAATCTCCTGCCCTGAGCTACTACCCACTTCAGCTCCAGCCCCTGTGTGATGTCACCCGGTGTACCTCGTGGTATATATGACATCACACTGCCCTGTCCTTGACTCAGGTCTGGATCCCAACTATCTGGGTAGGTCTAATTTATTCAACAAGTGTTTGTTTAGCTGCTACCCTAAGTTGGGTAATGAACTAAGCATTATGGATAGCATAGATGGTATTTGTTAAGCACCTACTATGAGTTGGGTACTGGAGTAAGCACTGTGGATAGTGTCAGGTGGTGTCTGTTAGGTACCTACTATGAGTTGGACACTGGACTAAGCACTGTGGACACAGAGTTGGGTGAGACACTGCCCTGGCTGTTTAAAGAATATGGAATAGCACAGGGATTGGCAAATCATAGCCTGTAGGAAAACTCTGGACCACACACCTGCTTACCTTTTTAAATGGTTAAAAAAAAAACACAAAAAGAAAAAGGATATTTTGAGACATACAAAATTCAAATCCCCAAGGTCCATCAATAAAACTTCCTTGGAACTTGGGCACTTTTCACTATTCTGATCTCTGTTTGCTTTTGCACTCTAATGGCAGAGCTGAGATCTTGAGGCCTGCAAAGCTCAAAATACACGTCACCTGGCCTTTTGCATAAAAAGCATGTCAGCTCCTGGTCTCAGAGAACATGCACTCAAAACCAGTGGCTTGTTCTCTGGGGAGACGCAGGCTGCCATGGGAACAGGTCAGAAGGGACATGGCCTGTTCCGCAGTTGAGATGGCACCCGCCCAGCCCTGAGGACAGGAGGAGAAGTTCGGGCCTCCAGAGGCCCTGGGGGTCAGGTCCTCTTGCATGTGGGAAATGTGCTGTGGCCTGAGCCCAGGCAGGTCCCTTGAAGGCACTGGGGAGGCATGAGGGATTAACACAGGAATGACACAATGGTGCTTTTCCAGAAAGACCAGGATTGGTGAAAAGATGGAGGCAGGAAGGGGCAGGATGGTGGATGGCTCTGTTGGGGCACTGTTGGCAACAATCCAGGGGAGAGCACATGATGGCCTAAGCAAAGACAGTGACGTAGAGGACTACAGGTGGACCAATGGAACAAGAGGCAGGGGACAAGACAGAGAATACCGTCAACTGCTTTGATGATGGCTTTAGGCCTGAGCCTAAGCAACTCTATTTTAAAAACTCTAGTTTGAAACCTGCAGTCTCAGCACGCACACCCACAGAGCCCTCCAGTATGGCCTCAGACATAAACAAGTCACTTCCCCACCCTCAAAGTGAAGCTCTGACAAGAGGGAAAGGAGATCAGGGTGGAGACCACTAGACCAGATGTTTCTGACCCCAGGGTAAATGATGTCACTGAGAAATCCAGTGGTAGCTAATGAGGATTGAAAGGGGGGTCAAAAGCCCCAAAGTGTAATATGAATAATGGAGCCGCGTGAGGAGGTGGGGAAAATGGCACGCTCATACACTGCTGGTGGGACTGCAAATTCGTGCAGCCAATATGGAGAGCAGTATGGAGATTCCTTGGAAAAGTGGGAATGGAACCACCCTTTGACCCAGCTATCCCTCTCCTTAATCTATACCCAAAGGACTTAAAAACAGCATACTACAGGGACACAGCCACATCAATGTTTATAGCAGCACAATTCTCAATAGCTAAACTGTGGAAGCAACCTAGACGCCCTTCAGTAGATGAATGGATGAAGAAAATGTGTTATATATACACAGTGGAATGTTATTCAGCAATAAAAGAGTGAAATCATGGCATTTGCAGGTAAATTGATGGACTTGTAGAATATAATGCTAAGTGAAGTTAGCCAATCCCAAAAATCCAAATGCTGATTTTTTTCTCTGATACGAGGAGGCTGATTCATAGTGGGGTAGGGAGAGGGAGCATGGGAGGAATAGATGAACTCTAGATAGAGCAGAGGGGTGGGAGGGGAAGGGAGGGGGCAGGGGGCTAACAAGGACAGTGGAATGTGATGGACATCATTATCCAAAGTACATGTGTGAAGACAGGAATTGGTGTGAACATACTTCATATACAAGCAGATATGAAAAATTGTGCTGTATATGTGTAATAAGAACTGTAATGATTTCACAGTCATTTATTTTTAAAAAATCAATTTAAAAAATTAAAAATAAATAAATAATAGAGCAAATGAACAGAGACTCAGCCAGATGAAACAAGGAGGCACTCGTGCTAGAGAGCCTCATGAGGACCTGACATCCCATCACTTGTCATCCTTTTCCTGATCCACTGCATGATCCTCACTGCCCTCAGACTCTACCATCTTGTCAGGACCCTGGTGAGAGATGCAATTTCTCCCTACAACCCTCTTCTCAACTGGTCGTCCACTCTACACCAGGAGAATCCTGCCTTGGTTCCGGACCTGGTCACCACGGTCTGAGTGAGTGCGCATCTGCTGGACTTAAAGCCTAAGACTTGAGACTTTTGAACTTAGCATGCAGGGAGAATGTCTGTCAATAGCCTCTCATGATCAAGTGTGTTTGCAGTGCTTAGAATTAATCTAGAATTGTTTGCTGTGAATTGATTATGTCTATTGCAGTGCCTAGCATTAAGGAGTGTTGTTTTCTTGATTAAGAACCTAGAGCGAAATTGTATTGAATGATTTAAGTGAATAAAGCATTGGCAAAGGCAGAGGCACACGGACATTCTTTATTTTTCCCCCTCAACTGCATACGTCACAACTTTGCCCCCTGGCGACAACTGCTCTCAGGCTTCTGACCTGGCAGTTGGTGACTAATGGTGCTACTGAGGGATTGGGGACCAGGAACGAGAGCAGGAACTGAAGTGCGGGTGTTGCTTCAATGATGTTCTGTGGGACATCTAAGTGGAGATGTCCAGCCACCTGTTGGGTGTGTGTGTGTCTGGAGGTAGGGAGGCATCCGGTGGTGAACACTTACAAGTCAGTCTACAGAAGAATATAGGGTTCTGAATTTGCTCCTGACTAAAACACTCAGGGTCACTCCAGGGGAACTGGGCTAATTGGGCTACATGAAATAACCACACAAGAGACAAAAATACCTTTTTCTTTGGGTCCTGTGACAGCTCCTCTGACCTTAAGAGTCCACAGGAAGAGAGAGAGAGCACATGCTGACCCCTTATATTGAGGAGAAGCCATTCAAATGAGGTCAGGGGTCAGGTTTCAAGGGGCTGAGTCTAGCTTCATGAGGTCTGCTATCAGCAGGTTGACTGACATCTAGGTAGGCCACACCCAAGGGCAGAGTAAGAGAAGGGGACACATAGAAGGCATTTCCATGGAACATTCTGTCCCAAACAGGGCAAGGGGATAATATCACAAAGGAACAGGTGAGCGTAGCTTGACCCTTGGGGATATAGGAAGGCACGCCCATGCACGAAGACATAGTCGCTTGCTCGCACTCCAGAAGACCGGGGTATTCAGACCACAGCATGACCACTGGACGCCGCACTGGTCAGTGGGGAAGTCAGACACAATCACGTGCTAGTTGGCCTCCCACAGGTGAACACTTACAAGTCAGTCTACAGAAGAACATAGGGTTTTGAATTCAAGCCAAATCATACTTCTGCTCCTGCCACTTACCAGCTGCGTGCTCCTTTTCTAAATCTCAGGCTCCTTATCTATAAAATAATAGTAACTCCAAGGTCCTTGTGGGGATTAAACTAGATAACACAAAATTCTTGGCACCATGTTTGGCGCACAATAATGTTATTAGGGCACTGTGTTTGTCAGCTTTGCACAGCTGTGACCAAAAGTCCTGGTGAGCCATCAGAGGAGGAAAAGTATATTTGTCTCATGGTCGCAGAGGCTCAGTCCACACTCAGCCAACTCCACTGCTCTGGCCAAGATGAGGCAGAACATCATGGCAGAGTGTGAGATGGAGAAGAGCAGCTCAGGACATGGCAGCCAGAAGCAGAGAGAGCTCTGCTCACAAGGGACAAAATACAGACCTCCAAGGCACACCCCCAGTGACCTAGTTCCTCTAGCCACGTCCTACCTGCGGACGGTTACTCCATGGATGAGGTAAGGCGCTCATGATCTAATCACTTCCCCTGTGAACCTTCTTGCATTGCCTCACACATGAGCTTTTGGGGGACACCAAATATCCAAACTCTAGCAGGCACTTTCACCATAATCATCATTATTAACAGCACACGTGTGACAATCGAGGTTTACAAAGCCTGGGAGCAGAGCTCACGGTCCCCTGGGTCTGGGGAGAGCTGAGATCTGACCTGGCAGCTGCCACCATCCCCCTCTGCCTTTTCCCTGACACCATTTTCTCCACATTTCCTGTACCTTGAAGTCAATTTTAAGTAGCAGAATAAGCATGTGTGTGTGCGTGTGTGCACATATGTATGTTAAAACGCACCTGTACATGCAGGCCCAGGACGCTCCAGCCGGAGGAGGAGGAGGCCAGAGGAGAGAGGAGGGAAGCTCCCTATTTACTGCTATTTCGCCCCAACATGCAAAGGAAAGGAAGACCAGAAGTGGAAGGCAGAAGAGGAGAAAGGCAGGAGGGACGTCTCCCCTGTGCCTCCTGAAGCCAGCACCACACAATCCTCGACTGCCAGCAGAGTCGGCGCAGTCTCTTCTGCTAGGCTCTGCTTCCTTTCTGTGGCTTGGGTCACTGCTTCCAAGGGATTGGAGGAAAGGTGCCACCTGCTTTGGTCACAGGTCGTATCTGTAAAAGCAGTGCCTCTGTCTCTGGGTTTCAGCGTGTGCCCTCTTGCTATATGTCTGGCTCCAGCCTCTCAGTGGGGTGAGGAAGAGGGAGCCACACTGTGTGCTCAGAGGCTTGGCCACTGTCTGCAGCAGCAGAGGGGAGGCAGAGCCTTCTGTTCCTGAGGTTGAGCCCCACAACAGTCTCAAGCCATTTGTTACCCCACCAACCGATCACACAGTTCGCAATGAAGCTGGGCGTTTGAAACAGCAAAGCGAATGGAAAAAAACTGAGTTAGAGATCTCCCTGCTCTTTCTTAAACCTTTTGCAGAGTAAGTCTTGATAATTCTCCTTCTCAATATAAGGACCCTAGCTTTTGTAATGCTATGTTCTCTCCACCATCACTGACTGATTTCCAGGTGATTTTCACATCTCTTTTCTTCCTCTCTAAATCCTGCCTTGCCTCCATTACTTATTTCTTGCCTTCTTCTATTAGCCTTAAAGAAAAGAATATCCCTTCATGCCGTAGTGGTGGAAAATGTCACCACATCATGTTAGAGTCTGTAAACAAGTCTGGATGGCGGCTGGTATTTTGCCAGGGGGAGTGGTTTGTGAGGTGGCGCCAGCGAGCCATTAAGTGTGGAGATTCCTTATTGGTTGACTGCTGTATCTAGTTTATGTTAATTAGATAAGCTGTGTGGAATGTGTAAATACCCCTCCTGTCCTACAATAAACGGCTCCCACTCCTGCTGTATCAATCTGCACAAGTTGCTCATCACCCCCCCCCCCTCCCCCCGGTTATTTTGCTGCACCCGGACTGCGGCAACATCAGACTTGCTGCAGATCCCAGCACATGGAGGGAGCATGGAAGGGCGCTTCTCCTGCCTCTCCTCTTGCTGTTCCACTTACAGCTGGGTGGACAGGCTGAAGTCCATACCAACATGTAAAGGTGGCATGGTCTTCTCCTGCTGGGAAAATGTCCTCTTGGAATCATTGGCTATAAAGCAGGACATTTTGCTTCCCCTCACACCCACGTGTCATCTCTAGACCTGTGTTCAAGCCGTTGATGGAGCTCCAGACCTCCTGGAACACTCACCAGCGTTCTGACCTTGGAGCTCAGAGAGCAGAGGGTGCCACTTGTGGCAAAGCTTTTCTTTGACAAAATCCTTGCAGATTATTTTTTACTAGAACGATGGAACAGTAACGAAGCCAGTCATCAGGAATTCATCTGCAGTGCCAGATACAGTCACTTGACTGGAGGCACCTTATAACCACATGTCCTGTGTCTTCCATGTAGCTTCCTGGAGCACCCTGGGGCTCCCCTGTGCCTGCAGCAGCTGTGAGGCTCACGGATGGCAGTGGCTGACCCAACAGCAGGGGAGCCCATAGTCTTCCCTGCACACTGGCACCATGTGAGTTCAGGGAGTGACAGGCAGGGCTAGGAGAGTGCTGCTGAAGAATTTCACCTATTCTGAAATGAATTGTAAATGATCAGCTCTGTTAAAATGAAAAACTGGGAATTTGGCTCTAGGGAAAAAAAAGAAACTCTCAAAAACAAAATCCCTGCAAGAATGTTAAAAAAAAAGAAAGAAAGAAAGTCAAATCCAAAAAAAGCTAACACTGCATAATATTAAGGACTATAAGATCCAGCTATATAAGACCATTTTTGAAATTAGCTTTTAAAGGGCAGGATAAATACTTGGATATTGGACACATGTGTTATAAGTCATAACTTTTTGCCAGTTTATATGTTGGAATTTCACAAAACTTGGTGCTTCCTGCTAGTATTCAACTTCCTTTCCTGTGTACTTAAGACATTAAGAGCACTGCATGTGCTCCAACCCTGGAGTTCTGTGCTGTGGAGGGGTAGGTCATCTCCAGCTGTGGAGAGGAGAAACTAATCACCAATAAAAACAGATTTAAAATGCCAATGACCACTTTCAAAATGATATCACCAAAGAGAAAATTAAGTGTTTGTTTATCCTAATGAGAAGAGAGGGGTTCTCAGAGAAAATGGATCTGGGGATGATCTGAAAGATGAGTTGATGTTCTCTGCTGGCAGAACAGGAAAAGGCTTTCCCAGAAGAGATGGTGCCCGGCCAAGGGCCTGGAACTGTGACACACCCCGGGGACATGCTGGAGTGGTGGCCAGGACAGCAGAAGCAGGGACAGCAGGGGTCACGTGAGGAAGGTCCTAATCCAGCTCCAGGTACTGGACAGCATTTTATGCTCTACTCAAGTGTTAGTGGCTCATCCTGGAGTGGGCAGTAAAGGGACTCAAAGCAGAAAACCACTTATAATAGTTGCTGGCTTTGTACTTTTGACATTGGCAGCCATGTGGCAATGGAACGGAAGGTTATAGGGCGAGGAGGAAAGAGCTAGAGAAACAGTGCGACTGTGCTTTGTGATGCTGCAACAACACACCCAGGCTGGCTCCTTAAAAAGAAAAGAGGTGTATTTAGCTCACAGTTGTCGAGGCCAAAGTCCAAGATCAGGGAGCTACATTGTGTGGGACAGGTAGCTCAGAAAACTCACCAAGTCCCAGTTTTGTCCAAATCGAAGACTCTTTATTTAGCCAGCTGGCTGGTGACAGCTCCCTATAGGAGGACCCATGATGGTCTCTGCAAGGAACAGCCCGGGGCCTGAGCATTTTACGATATTTAAAGGCAAAAACCACATCCGATGACGTCGCAAGCCGGTACAGAAGCTGGACTGGGCAGTTAGCGAGACAATGCAATGGGTCCCATGGTGTTTCCCGGGACTTTCCAGGTTGGCAGAGCAGCAAGAAAGCAGAAGGGAAGTGGGTTAAAATGACCCTGGTTGAGTACAAGTTAGAGAACGGTTACCAACGTCTACACAATCAATCTCTGACAAGGTACATTGCCCAAGAGAAATGGAAACCAAAGAGAACAGTTTTACATTGTATAAGAATTGCTATTTGGGGGTTGGGGTTGTGGCTCAGCAGTAGAGCCCTTGCCTCACACTTGCGAGACCCTGGGTTCGATCCTCAGCACCACATAAAAATAAGTAAGTGAAAAAAAAGGTATTGGGGCTGGGGGTGTGGCTCAAGTGGTAGTGAGCTGCCCTGGCATGCGCGAGGCACTGGGTTCGATCCTCGCACCACATAAAAGTAAAGATATTGTGTCCACCTAAAACAAAAAAATAAATATTAAAAAAAAGAAAGAAAAAGGTATTGTGTCCAACTACAACTAAAAAATAAAAAAATTTAAAATTGCCATTTTGGGTTGCCAGGTGTGCTGTGCTAGGTGACTATTAATGGGCACAGAGGCAGGGCTTCCCATGGGAGAAGCATTTCTTACATGATATGGAGTCTCGGGGTAAAAGGGAGTCTGTTTAGTCATTGCCCGGGTAGCCTGGCCCATAACACCCATGAGTCTGGCTCCTGGGGAGGATCTCACCTCCAGAAGAGATCATGTGACACCAGAGAGAGTCAGGGGCCAGGCTCACCCTTTACCTTCTGCCATGGGCCCTGAGACAACTGCCCCAATCCCTCCTGAGGGTGACCCCCTGTGGAACTGCCTCCCAGCAGGGCCCTTCTCTCCTGATTTGGTTTTGCAGCACTGGGCACTAAGCCAAGGCCTTGGGCACCTATTTTAACTTCATTCTGAGACAGGGTCTAAGTTGCCTGGGCTGACCTTGAACTTGTGATCCTCCTGCCTCAGCCTCTGGAGCAGCGGGGATCACAGGCCTGCAGCACTGTGCCTGGCTTAGGCCTTAGATGGTAAAGGTTCTGCCACCTCTCAACATGGCCTCGCTGAGGACCATGCTTCTGGCACAGGATTCCTGAGGGGACACGTGGAGTCATCAAAACACCGTGGTACAGGAAAGAGCAGGAGCCGGGCAGGGTGGGTGGGGAAGTGTGCAGGAAGCCAGGGGACCGGTCCACAGGCCCTGCGGCCACGTTGCTCCAAGTGAGGGACAGACACCAAGACAGGGAAGAGGACAGGGCTGGGGCTTCCAAGACAGCGTTCATTCCACTTCCTTTGTAGCCTTCCAGGTATGCGGAACGCTGCCTGCCTGCCGAGGGGTCTGGAGCGCAAGAAAGAAGAGGAGGTCCCACCAGAGGGCCCTCCTGCGCCCTCTGCTGACAGAAGATGGAGCAGCCAGCTGCAGAGTGCCTGGCCTCCGAGCCAAACAGGGCTGAGCATGGGCCACAGTGGAGTCCTGTGCAGGCAGAGATTGTGGGCCTGGCAGGCCGTGGAGAGACAGACGGTCAGCCAGAAGAGGGCAGATCAGCTTAGCAAGTGCCACGGAGGACGCGCGGAGACGTTTCCAAACAATGTTAAGCACTGTGGCTGAAGAAAGACCTTTTGTTTTACGGCTGAGATTTGACTAAGAAGGCGTTTGCAGAAAATCCCCCAGACACACTCTAGGGCGAAGTAGTTGCCGTGTGTGACTTCTCTCAGGGCCCACAGGCTCCAGAGGGAGGACTGGGGAGCTACTCCTCTTTCTTCGGGGTGGCAGGACCCACGGGTGATGGGAATGCTGGTGTAGGACTCCCCATTTCTCTGACAAAGCCTCAAGAGAGTGGATATGCTTGGATGGGAACTGGTCGGGAGGGCGGAGATGAGTCAGGACACAGCGGGGTGGACCTGGACTGTGAACTCCACAGCCCAGGCCCGAAGACGCCCACGGAGATCTCTAGGAGACGCCTGAGCCCAGTCAGGAATGGGAAATACAGAACTCAGGTGTGTGTGTTTCTCAGCTCAGCCTGGTCTCTGAGCCAGGAGCCACAGAGTTTGGGTTACAGTACCTTTGGTCCCGATAACTGGCCCTGGCAGCCCGGCTCAGCAGGATCTCTCTCCACCCACTCATCACAACAGTCCAAATGCCCCAGGAGGCAGAACCCCAGTGATGAGACTACCCTATCACGGGCACCTCCTCCAGCCACGTGCCACCTGCCCACAGTCACCATCCAGGGAGTCCATTTAAACTGTATTTAGTCCCTCAAATCGATTAATCCACTAATTAGGGCACAGCTCTTGTAATCCAATCATTTCTCCCCTGAAATTTCTGTATTAACACCAGTGCTTGGGGGGACACCTCGTGTCCACACCACTGTCTAACTATAGGGTCAGCAAACTTTAGCCTGTGGGCCAAATCCAGCTGCTGCCTGTTTTAGAGATGAAGTTTTATGAAGTATAGTTACACCCACCGTTTACACACTGCTGTGGCCGCTTTCCCACTAAGACCTTGGAGCAGTTTCAAGGGTCAGTGTGGCCTGTGGGCGCATTTGCTAACTCTTGCTCTACATCTCGACACTGGGTAAGTAGGAGCCCAGCCCTGTGGATGATGCCTGACCCAGGGTACTGGGTGGAACCTGAGTGGCTTCATCATTTCTCAGGTTTATCTCAGCGTATAGTGGAGCTCACTGACTCCTATAGATGACACCGTGCATTGAAACACCTTGCTGCAGCTCCACGTGGGTCAGTGGCAATGCGGGCCAGGCACGGTGCTGAAGGCGTCCATGTAGAGAAGGGACTCCTCTCCTTCCTCTCTCTCTCCCTAGCCAATGACTGCCCTGACCCTGCTACCCCTGCTGGGGAAGAGAAATGAGTCCTCAGCACAGACCAGGGGTGCCTGCAGGACAGACAGCCAGGGCGTCCAGGTGCATGGGTTAGAGCAGCTGTCCATCTCCACCTCCCTTGTGTCGTTCCGCTGGTGTCCATCTGTCTTCGATACTTGCACATTTGACCTAAGACTGCCTCTGCCCAGTCTCTGTCCAGCTGCTTTCAGAGGCACATGGACCGAGAAATGCGGCAGTTACCTTTCCCTACCCATGCACTGACAGGAACAGAGGAAGTCTGGAGGCTCGAGAGTCACAGAAGTTTCATAAACGGGAGCAGGATGAACCTCCCAGTTCAGGGTTGTGGAGACTGTCCTTGGACTGCAGGATACCGTGCTCCCTGTCTGCCGACACAAGGTTGCCTGCTGCACACAGTCCAGCCGTTCTCACTGATGATTCGTTCTACTGATGCTCATTTGCCGTCCTGGCAATGGAGCCCAGCGCCTCTGGTGTGTGAGGCCAGTGCTGCCCCACTGAGCTGCAGCCACAGCCCTGTTCCCCTGATCTTTAGAGAGGAGTCCAAGCTCACCTTCAGCTTCAGTGTTGATGGTGTATTTGTTGGCCTGTTAATTCTGTGACAGAAGAATTCCAGCCCCACTATAAAGCTTGTCGATCTTTGAACAAAAGTTGCTTGAATCTAAAACTGTAATTTAATGGTTTTGACAGCCACTGTACTGGGTGGTGCCCATTACTTGTTCACTCCAGAAGACTATTGGAAATGACTTACTTGTGGGGCTCCAGAGCTAACGCAATTCCTGAGGAAACTAAAGTGTGTGTGTGTGTGTGTGTGTGTGTGTGTGTGTGTGTCATAGTTGAACACCATACCTTTATTTTATTTATTTATTTTTATGTGGTGCTGAGGATTAAACCCAGTGCCTCGCACATGCTAGGTGAGCACTCTACCACTAGCCACAACCTCAGCCCGAGTGTTTTTAATTGAATGTCTGCGCTAACTAGAAAGACTGCCTCTGCTTTACTGCGCCTGAAACAAAGCATCCTGCATCATTCCAGCAGCTGGTTTCATTTATTGGTAAGGCAGGAGAAAGTGGATTTGGAAAATTTTAAGCAAAATTAGTTTTAATGATCATTATCTGATTTTGCTTTTGGACGGAAAAGTTCCCCCTTTGTTTAAGTCAGGCTCTGTCAAGTTTAACTTTAAATAAAAGTTCTTTTAATTGGGACTGCAAAGAGCAGGCAGTCAGAAATGTAGCAAGCACTTCACAGGAAAACCAGTTCCAGTGATCCACAGCAAATCCAACTATTCAGTTAATGGAAAAATGTTGGAATGAGGGACACAATCTCATCTGGAATTTCTGTGCAATGACTGCTGGGTTTCATGTATTTTTAACTAGACATTTTTGCTAAAACACTGAATTCCTCCCAAAATACAATACTCTTGGTCTAGGTATTACAGCTTTGCAAGTTAATTATCTAAATCTGGGTGATTACTAGATTTTTTAAAAATTCATTTCTTAAATGAGATATGTCAGAAATAATGTATTTGAAATGCCTCATATATGAAATAAATTCCCCCATCATGATGACATAAATTGTAGTTTTTAGATTGTCAACTTGTCTAGATTTTCATACATGTTGACATATGCCTTTCTACACACCTTTCTTATATTTTCTTGAATTATCTGGTAGAGTGGATGACTTTCTGAAGTATCACTTTAATGTTTTGAAAAACAAATCTACCTTTCAGCTAAAAAGAGAAAATGGGTTTTCAAAGGTATTTTAAATTATTACAGAGAAAAAAATTCCCACATATGAGGACACTTGGCCCTGTTCCTAGTGATCCTGATCAAGACCAGGATCAGCACTAAAAACAGAGAGATGGTGGGGGGAGAATAGGGCTGGACACGGAGAGAAGGAGCTGGGCTGCACTTTGGTGGACGGCCCTTCCTGCTGTTGGAACTCTTCTGTGCTGGCATGACTACCTAGGCTGGAAGGAAATGTGTCCCCTGAGCTCTTTAGGGCCAGATCTGGACAGTTCTGGAAAACGTGATCCCCTGCAGCTGCTGGGATGCGGCCTCCAGGTGCCCACCTGACTTTTCCTGTGTGGCCTGGTGTGGCGAGGGCTCTGGGCTCAGGTTCCTAGTGATTCTGGCAAGACTTGGGGCTGTGTTTGGCCTGGCCACCCATCTTCCCTGGTCCCCAGAGTTTAGCAGATGACATTTTCTTGGAGAGGTTTAATTCTTTTAATTGGGACTGCAAAGAGCAGGCAGTCAGAAATGTAGAAAGCACTGTTGCTTGACATTCTTCTTGTTACTGGTCAATACAGTCCAGGCCAGGTTTGTACAGTCGAAGTCTGCTTTCAGTGTGTCGCCACATAGCTGACTTGATTCTAGTCGTTCT
Organism: Marmota flaviventris; assembly: GCF_047511675.1. NCBI lineage: Eukaryota > Metazoa > Chordata > Mammalia > Rodentia > Sciuridae > Marmota > Marmota flaviventris. Next base: position 144,994,160 of record NC_092504.1, on the reverse strand, counting down.
CTCTGTGTGTACTTGCTGAAGTTCACCCAAAGTCCAGGGCCTGTAAAGCTGGTTCTGTGGCCATGTGAGAAGTTGAGGGATTCCTCTCCTTGAAGGGCAGGAGAAGGTCAAGTCCACCCCTGTGCAGTTCCTCCACTGAGTCTGGATGTGCAGAGCAGGGACAAGGCTCAAACACGTAGCTGGGACATACATGTGACAGCAGGTGGTCCTGAGGTCCCAGCTTTTGGGCACCCCTGGGGACGGCAGGGACTGAGAGAACTGTCTGGTATTCCAGCCATGGGCGCCAGCTAAACCAGCCCACAGCCAGGAGGGGCGGGCATAGGGAGACGGCCCTGATCCACGTGGCCTCCCGTGTGTTCTGCTTGGGGATTTTGGCCTGCCTAAGCCCCTTTCCAGTCAAATGAAGTGAAGAAAAAGAAACTAAGTTAGAACTCCTTGGATGTATTTTCTGTGTCCTAGTCATGGGAAATCTTGCCTACTCTTCACTCTCCTTAACTGAGCACCAATTATTATTGTTAGACTTCTGAATAGGCCAGCAGTGACCCAGTCTCACGGGTGAGCAATCTCACGTGGGACACACACCATTTGGGAGACTCTGGGAGTGAAAGGGAGAGTGCCGAGCGCAGGCAGTGGGGAAGGAGTGCCTACCCTGGACATCAGGACAGGCGGGTCAGGACAGGCCTCCTGAGATGGGGATGTGGAACCGGAGGCTGGAAGGGTGGGCATTAGCTGGCTGAGGAGTGCTGAGCAGATGGAGCAGCAGGCAAGTTAGAGATTAAAAGAAGCTCCGTGTCTGAGTGATCACCAAGGTGGGGAGCGGGAGCAGGAGGCGGGGAGCACTGGGAGCCGAGGCAGAAGTCGTCTGAGTAAATGAGCTGTGATTTTATTCTAGGAGCCCTGGAACAGGAAAAGTGGAACAGAAAATGTGTTTCAGAAATTGCTTCTGGCCATAGAGGGAAGCCGAGTGGAGGTAGAAGCAGATTGGAGCTGGGAGTGTTAGGAGGCTGATGCAGCTCAGCCAGACGGAAGTGACCCTGGCCTCTATCTGGAGGCTGGATGTGCAGGGCCGAGTGGGGCAGGAGCAGGGGATGAGCAGAGAGGGGCCCAAGGCCTGAAGGCTGGCACCTCACCAGCAGGCACCTCAGGGCTGGGATGACAGCTCCGTGGCAGAGGTCAAGTGAGACTGGCAAGTGGAGGCTCTCCACCCTTGGCACCAAAGCTTTGAAGAATGTGCTTTAACTAGGCAGAGTTTAAGTCCTGGCTGGATGCACGGGAGCCTGGGGATAAGTGCAGTACACACATCCAGGTCCTGGCAGGAGTGTCTCCAGCAGGCCTAGCAGATCTGATTCCCTGATCTGCAGTGGAGGGTGGAGTCAGATCTGGGCTGCAACCCGCACACAGCTCTTGGAGCCCCGCACCGCACCGTACCCTTGCAGTTAGAGATGCTGGCGCCGAGCCACTTATCTTCTGCTCAGTTACATTATGCTGTCCCAGTTCCAGTGTCTCACAACAATTAAGTCAGGGGTGGAGGGGCTCAGGGGGACAACAGTACTGGGCGGAATATTAACTTCAATTTCAACACATGGACTTTAGGTTTCCTAACAATTTCCAAGGGTTTTAGGAGCTCTGTGTGAGGAATCGGGATAGAGATCAAAGACACATTTCTTCTTTCTTTCTTTTTCCTGTGGTGCTGGGGATGGAGCCCAGGGTTTTGGGCATGCTAGACAAGTGCTCTACCACTGAGCTGCACTCCAGCCCTGAGTTGTAGGTATCTGTGATAAATCCATATCATAGAAACAGGTTTCACAGACAGTTGAATGCACTGGCCTGGGGTTAAGGAAATATGTCTGAGACCATAGGGGAGAGTTGAATTCTGTAGGGTGAGTGGGAGAACCCACAGAAAGGGCGTAAGTGGAAATGTGAGGACTGGTTCTACCCAAAGGCACACCAACACAGTGGCTGAGCAGAGCTGAGAACTTGCCCAGGAAGAGGAAGTAGAGATTAGGGTGGCTGGGGAGGCCGGAGGGCCAAGGCGTGCTAGGCCCTGGGCTGAGGCAGGAACCCTCCAGGGGCATGGTCAGCATGTCACCTGTGGGTCTGCCTGGAGCTCCTCCTGCTGTGGGGACAGGAGCCAAACTAGAGTGGGTAGCACAGCAAAGGGGACAGTGGTGGATACAACTGTGCAAGCTGCTATTGCCTTCTGCGCTCAGAGGTCAGGTCTGCTGCGCTACTGCAATGCCTTATTGACTGTCTCGTGTGTGTGTGTGTGTGTGTGTGTGTGTGTGTGTGGTGCTGGGGTGAGACACAGGGCCTCCTGCCTACTAGGCGAGTGCTCTGCCGTGCTAAACCTCCAGCCCTCTTCTGTGTTAAAAAAAGTCAAAGTTAATTCCCCTTTCTGAGAGAATCCATCTGCGGATGAGCCATGGCCTGGCAACCTTTGCTGCTGACTTCTCATCTTCCCGGTGCCTGGGTGCTGTGTGAAGCCCTGTGTGGGTGTCTGCATCTGTCTGCTTGGCCACTCTTTGGTCCCACCTGGAGCACTCGAACTCTCCCAGGATCCTCCTCCTACCTGTGTTCTTATGTGGATGAGGGTTATGGAAAAGAAAATCATCATGGCCAAGTTAAAACTTTCCACTTGTATATTTCTGGTACCTCAGGTTCCAATTTAAAACATTAGAATATTCTGGAACACATGTGAAATCCATGTCCATTTTGGACCACCCAGATTCAGAACATATAATGAGAAACTACAGAAACCATCTTGTAGGTGATGCAGCTGTTGACTCTCAGACTCAGTTTTAAGAAGGTCAGAGGAAGGAATAAAGAGCATTTAGATTTGAAATCCCCAAACCAGGCAACAGAGTACTTATTAGGAGGTAGATGGGGGAGGCATAGGGTTCCCTCTCTCTCCATCTCCCTCCCTTCCTCCAGACAGACTACAGGTCAGAAAGCAGGAGGCTTGCAGACATGTTGATAATTGTTAATAACCCTCCTCTTATGGGATTCGCTCAGCAGACGGCATAAACGCAGTCGCCTGACCCACTTGAACTCTCTGTCCACTCCATTCTTCACGGTGGTCAACCCCACATTCCTTTGGAGAATCTGCTCCTCCAGGAGTCGTATTCTCCAAGCACATATTTTAGGATGTCACTCGTGGCGCGGGATTAAAACTTCACGTGTTCTCTGCTATTTATAGAATTATCAGCCGCAAGGTTTTCACTGTTCTTTCTTCTTAAGCGCTGGGATTCAGCCGTTCCGCGGAGGAATGCTGCGCTCCCTCCCCACCGTCCCTCCCCACCTCCCGGCCCGGCGGGGGCAGCGCGCCCTCCCTCCGGGGGGCCGAGTCAGGAGCGTGACGCAGGAGCGGGCTCTTCCTGGACGCCCAGCCTCGCGGGCGCAGCACCCACCAGAGGCGCCGAGCACCGCGCGGTGCGCGCCCAGTCGGTCCCATTGCACCCGCTGCGCGCGTCCGCCATCGGCCTTCCAGCTCACCACGCTGCCCAGCCAGAGGGACAATGGGCACGGGGGATTTCATCTGCATCTCCATGACTGGAGGGGCGCCTTGGGGGTTCCGGCTGCAGGGCGGCAAGGAGCAGAAGCAGCCTCTACAAGTGGCGAAGGTAAGCGGGGAGCAGGGTCAAGGTTGTGCACCGTGTCTGCCCCAGGGGCCCGACCTGCTGAGCTCTGGCGGCTCTGACGCTGAATTGATGGAGAACAGGCTTGGTTTTAAGAAACTTTAGGGTCCAAACTACCGCGTATCATGCAATTAACTGGCAAGCCACGGCGGAGGGAAGGGTCACGGTCAGGAGCTGGAGTAAAGACGCCCCCTTCGGAGGACAGCAGAGCTCCGCGGGGCGCAGCCGCTTGGCCAGGATGCTCTGGGGACTCGATCTAGTGCTGGTGGCAGCGTGCACGGAAAAGCCAATTTTGGCAATAATTTTAAAAGTATGATGAAATGTCATAAAATCTATTTAAAGAATATCCTTTTAAGGATTTGACAAGTAAATGCAGAAAGCCAAGTGCTGTATTCCCTGAAGTGTGCCCAGCTGGTTAAGGACAGCAATAAAATTCAGGGATCCCGGAGCTGCCAGGGCCCAGAGTGACTGCAGGCTGCAGGAGCTGTTCGCAGGGGTGCACCGCGGGGCTGGGGTCTGCTGCCTTCCAACTGGCAGACAAAAAACCTTGAACTGTACGACAGTGAACAAGTTTTACCCGATTTTAATATCAAATTATAGTATCATATCAAAGAGTTTGTGAGGGCAGGAGGTGGATTTTGTTTTATGCTTATATTAAAAATGGTTCCAGATGCTTCTGAAATATGTGGGTCACTGCCTTGTAGGCATCCTCTCACCTTGGCTTTTACTTTTAAAAAGCGGTGGGAGTGAGAAAAGGAGTTTCTTTGAAGTTTTCTGCTCTCAGGAACCCATCAGAAAATCCTTTCATATCGCGATGGTAGAATCCTGCCCCCTAGTGGAAGTTCAGGTCCTCAGCCCAGACAAGAAGCAGGTCGGGGAAAAGCAGATTTTTAAAATAAGACTGGAAAGTTCATCAGAGATCAGTCATTCAAGTATTTTCAGATGAGGAGAGAGCCTGAGGGGTTAAGTAACCCTTCTGGAGTGTCCAGTTGGACCTCAGAGGATCTGTGGCCCTCGAGGCTTCCCGGGAGCCAGGGCAGGCCAGTGCTGCAGGCTAGCAGGACTGTGCTGGGGGACCCCACCTTCCTGGGCATCGGTGAAGCAACACTCGGATGGAAAGGAAGAGCATTGGGGAAAGGACCTGCAAGGGAGGAGGGGCAGGGCCCCTGGGACCAGAAGAAAAGAGCCTGCTAGAACTAGAGGGTCCCGGGCAGCAGGGTTCCAAAATTCTGGTCACCACAAAGCACCTGTTACTGGTAGTCAAAGCACCAAAGTTTGTGACAACATTGTGTGATAAACGTGAAGGTGTGATCCAGGCTGGGACTTGAGGCTGGAGCGCTTCACTGAGTCTAGAACACTGGTTGGTCATCTGCTTCCCACAGGGAGATGGGGCTGACTCCAGCGCTGATCTCCAGGGCAGCCCTGGGTGAGTGGCCTGCCCTCCTGGAGGGGGTGTAAGGAGAGAGATGGAGACTTTGGGTGGAAAGGAGAGAGTTAAGGAGGATGCTGAACTGCAGGGTCCTGAAGGTCCTATGCCCCAGGGCACAGTTTGGGTGGAATGTGAGGACAGAGAGGCTGAAAGCTGTCATGTCCAGTGGCTCTGAAGAGCTCAGCAGGCATGGAACCTCCTTTCTCTGGGTGCTGGTTTCAAGGTTCACACTGTCCTCTATTGCTCAGGGGAGCTGGTGTTCTAGAAAGCCTGGGAGCAGAGGTTGCTCGCTGTGCCTGCCTCGCCAGGACCACCATTCTTATTTAAAGTGCTGCGCCCGTCAGAGAGTGGACTTCAGGGTCTCCCACGGAGCTCAGCGCAGGAGGGTGTTCTGGGGCAGAGACCGGCTCCTTTGGGTGGAGCTGCCCCCACCTAGAGGTGGGACATACAGGCTGGGTGCAGGATGGTTGCTGTCAAGCAAGATGCTCGTGGTTTTGAGAAAAAAGATTAATTTGATAATTGAAAAAAAATATTTCCCAAGAAGATAGAATTTCAGCCAGTGCTTGAACCATGACCTTAAAATGAGAATGCTATGAAATGTTTTGTTCAAAGATAAAACAAAATTTGGCTTGTTGTGAAACAGTTGTGTTTAGATCTTTAATAATTCCGTGTAGAAAAAACCCAGCAGGCTGAAATAGCGCAGGAAAAACAAGGGTAATGTTATTAAGTGGTCAGGAGCACAGTGGCCTTGTAAATGCCACTGAGCACCTCCCAGTGCTGGCTGGTCACTTCTCAGAGATGTTCAGACATGTTCAGTACTTGCTGGCTGACCAAACTGCACACAAACCCACACTTTAAAGATCACTAACAGGAATATTAACAAAACTTCTCAGAGACAAAAAGCTCAGTGCTCTCAATTTCTGTTTTTTTTTTTAAATAAACTGATTTTTTATAAAGGCCAAATAATCAGTAACGCATCTGGTGTTTGAATGCTTGCGTGTCTGTGAATTTGCATTCTGCATGACACAGTGTACGCCTCACAGGCTAAAGCCACTTGGCCTGATCTGTCCCTAGAAGCAAGCTGTGCAGACGGACAGCCCCACTGTCGGAGCCAGAGGATGTCAGCAGACCCCGCTGCAAAGCTCCCTGGGGACCCCCTTCACGGCTTCCCTGGAAACACTCTTGGCAGATCACTCTGGAAAGCTCCATGTCAAGCCGTTGGAGCCGTTTTTGTTGGATAACACATCTTACAATTCAAAACAACTCACATTTTGAAAACAATGAACTAAACATTGTTCAGAATATTTATCTTTCATGGTTAATACAGTTAGACTTTTTTCTTTAAACCCTGTAAATCTCTGTAGTTCTGATTCCCATTGAATTTCAGTTCAAAGTTTCAAGCACCGATCACAATTGAGATCACAAATCATCATCGATCTCTTCCTGAGGCAGTGATGGATTCAGTGATTCTTACCTGTGGCTGTGGACCCTGGAAAGCTCTGAACAAAGCACATTTTGTAGGCTCAGTGCAGTCCAGGCTCTGTGGTCCATGTCCCCTTGTGCCACATCCCTTGCGCCATCAGTGAGGTTTCTGGAATGCTTCAGAGAGAGCGATTCCAGAAACAGCCACCTGTGGGGAAGGGACGCCCACGCGTGGAGGGCGTCTGAGAAAGACTGCTCCTCACTACCAGTGGAAACCTCGTGATGTCTTTAACATAAAGGAGCTGATCCCTCCACGCTTGGCTGGTTCTGGGTCCTTACTAGAAACTCAAAGGCAGGTCTGCTCCAAGCCCACACATGAGGTGCGTCTCCCAGGCAAACGGTGTGTCCACACCCTCGTCCGGACATTGTGTTCCAGTGCGCTCAGTCGTGGGGCCGAGGTGGCATCAGATGCCCCTGCACATGCACTCTGCCTGGTGGGGACCTGGCACAGCACTTGTGTCCAGCAAGTCCTGCCCAGTGCCCGGAAGGGTTCCAGTGCCTGTGAGTGACGTCTCTGGAGTGTTCTGCAGATCCTGAGCGTGTGTGTGAGAAGCTGCCTCTGCCCCAGAGCTGGGGAAGCTGCGGTGAGACAGGCCAGGCTCTTGCTACGGGGATCTGTAAAGATGACTGGATGCAACTTTTCTCCCTTTTTGTTGGAAATGTGCCCAAGAGGATAGAGATGGAGGTAGGCTAGGGTGGTCCCCCAAGGAAAGTTCATAAAACGCAAACATACCACGGCCTCAACGTTTGTAATCACTTGGGAGATAATTAATTGGCCTGGGGTGTGCCCTGGGCCTCAGGGTTTGTAAACACTTGGAGGTAATTCCCACGTGTGATCCAGATCCCCAGCCCTGCTGCAGAGGGCAGCCAGCTGGGTCCACTCTGCGCTCACAGGGAGGCAGGCACCCTGCCCTTTCCCAGCCAAGGTAGGAGGTGGCCCAGAGAGGCCCGGAGCTGCCTGAGTTCCAGCCTGGTGAGCAGGTCACGTTGTGGTGGCCAGCCAGGTGAGCTGGGGAGGATGCAGGCGCTGGGGCCTTCAGCAGGAGCCCTGGAGGCTGGGCTGCAGGAAGGGAGGTTCTCTGCTAGTGAGTCTGTGAGAGCCTCATATCCACACCAGGGCAGGCTCCGGGCACGCCCTGGGCACGCTCTGGCAGCGAGGAGGAGCCCCCAGCGGCCACCTGAGCCAGCAGCAGAGCCCTCAGCTGACCAAAGCTCAGTTCACACTCAGACAACACCAGAAGCGGGTTTCCCATCTGCCTGAAACCCAGAGTCAAAGTCTCACTCATTCCACCTGGAAGCAGGCGCATCGCGGGAGCCGGGTGTTTTCAGAGCTCCTCGGTGCCTGGCGGTGCGTGGCTGGTGGGTACCTCGAGGAGTGCCAGCTGGTTCTGTTCTAAGCGTGAATCGGTCCATTTCTCCCCACTGAAGCTCTCGGCATTGGCAAAGACAGACCCCTTGAGAGTACCTTGGCCAGACCCATGCACTTCTCCTGCCCTTGGTCATTAACTGTCCAGTCCAGTTGGAGCTTCTGTCTAATGCCTGGCTCTGAGTTCCCTCCCCTAGCCCGGTGGCTCTGGAGCTCACCATGGGGAGAAGGGTGTTGTCTGCCCTTACCCGCCTCCCTCCAGCTCCCGCAAGGCTAGAGGATGGAGGAGGGGCTGCAGAGGGGAGGGGAGGTGCCTTCACCTAGAGCTGAACAGGGGGCTGCTGTTGTCTTCTCTGGTCAATGCTGAGTGGCCCCTGAAGTTCTCTGTGGCTGGTGTCCAAGTGCCAGGGCAGATGTGGCTTCTCCTAGGAGCCCTGGAGACCCCTGGGGCAGGCACCCTGGGTTGGAAGTTGGGCTCACCTCACTCTGCCCTGTCCTGCCCTGGGCCTGGCGGCTGGCTCCTGCAGCTCCTGGCTGGGAGTCTGACCTTTGGGGTAGGGCGCTAGAAGCTGGCTCAAGCCTGCCACCTGCCTTGGCATTTCTCATGCAGAGGAGATGCCGAGACCCTCCCCTGGGCCCGGTGGCAGGCTGGGGTCCTGGTGACAGGCCCTTACATTCAACCAGATAACGTGTGAAACAACTTAACTTTCTCCGTGAGTTCACGTGTTTGGCTAGAAGTACCTCCATGTGTGCGTCTCGTGATTTTCCAAATGTGCTATTGTCACCTCTTTTGATACCAGCAGGACTGACCAGGGTTTATTACTGTCAGGTTACAGGTGAAAAAAAGCCGATCCTGAAAAAATTAAATTATTTGCAAATAAATCATGTCCTCTAGTCCAAAGTCCAGTAGAACACCTCCTTCTGGAGGAGCACCCGGCCACTCTCGGGCGTGAGCCTCAGTCAGGAGGAACGGACTGCTGCTCAGTGTGGTGAGAATCGCACGGCTTTAGCGTGGGGTTTGTGCAACACCGAAACTCACCTGATCCAGAGTGCCCTTCGAGACATGGGTGCGTGCGTGGCGACTTCCTCCCTGTGGGACTGAGGGAAGGGGTTCAGGCACAGTGTGCAACAGGAAAAACCTGGAGTAAACTCTGTGTATGATAAACCTGAGGGCTTGGCAGGAAGTGGCCTTCTGATGCGTCTTGAACAACCCTGAAGGGGAACAACCTCAGAGGTCAAAGCTCATCTGAGGAGCACCCTCTACCCTCTGCTCATCTGCCACCCTCTCCTCAGTTGTTTTCTTTTAACCTTTATTTTATTTATTTATTTTTATGTGGTGCCGAGGATTGAACCCAGGGCCTCACACGTGCCAGGCGAGTGCTCTACCGCTGAGCCTCAGCCCAGCCCTTTCCCCTCAGTTTTAAAAGGCAGGCTTCTAAGTCTCTGCGACCCCCTGGGGGCAGTCCTGCCTGGCATGGAAGTCCAGCGTGTTTCAGGGAGAGGCCTGGTAGGAATGGGGGAGGGTTTTCTGAGTGAGCGGAACACCACATGTCCATTTCCTGCCCGCTGGCCTTTGGTCTTCCCTGGCACACCTGCTGGACAGTCATCTGCCGCCTTTGGAAGTGGTGTGGGTGTAGGGCTGAGGAGCCGCGGAGCCTCCTGGGGCAGGCTGTGGGGTGTCCCTGGGCTCGCCCAGGCAGCTGCCCCCTTCATCCCCTGCCTTTATCCCCTTCATCCAAGCGCTCCTGGGGACACTGATGACTTCTGTCCTGGGAGTCTGTAGTGACAATAGAGGGCTCACTTCCCCAAACATCTGGTGGCCCGTAACAGAACCTTCTGGAGACGATTTCTTTGAAGAAACTTGTGTGGGATGTTTACTGGATGCGAAATGCCTCCTGTGCCAGTTTTACTTATGACTCTTCTGGTGCTGGGGATGGAACCCAGGGCCTCGTGCATGCTGGGGAAGTGCTGCTACTGAGCCACACCCAGCCCTGGAGTCACCTTCTGGAGCACCGGGAGAACTGGGGGTTGCCCCACTTAACATCCGCCCTCAGGAGCACACAAAAGTGGTGGCCTCTGCTGCCCGGATGGTTCGGGCAGCCCTGAGCCTTCCACCTGCGCTGAGTCTCCTGTGGGCCTGTGCAGCTTGAGTAGCCAGTTAGGGGAAGGGCCGCCTGAGTGGACCTGGTTGAGAGGTGTTTGTGACCTGTAGATAGACCTGTTCTGACACCGAGTCACATCACAGACTCAAGGTAATGTCAGGTTATTTTATTTGGGAGTTTATTTTTAAGATAAACAATTTAGGAAATAAAATAGAAACAGATTACAAATCTTCAAATCCTGATTTAAGAATTTTCTACTTACCAAATTCCCACGTGGTCTTTTGTTAATCCATCTATTTTAAGCGGACAGGTTAAGTGGTATGTCTTTATCACTCACAACATGGTGTCTTGGAAAATAACGGGGAGTGGTTAAAACAGCTGTCCACAGGTGTTTCACCCAGTCCACACACAGCAGTGTCCACAGTCAGCTGCTGTCTGGTGGATCTCCTGTCTTAGGGCTCCACCCCGCTGCGATCTGGCCCCCTCCCTCCTGTGTCTCTAAGCCCTCCACAGCCCTCCTGGTGACCCCACCCCGTCGCCCATGCCGTCAGTGCCTTTAGCCCTGGTGATCCCACCCCTGTGCCTTTAGGTGGCATGTGTGAGTGAGACCCTGTGGTGTTATCTGATTTCACGTGACACAGCGCTTCCCAGGCTGTGCAAGCCATCCCCAGGAGCTGTCCTCTGTGCAGCTTGAGGATGCGCCCTTGTGCATGCAGGCCTCCTTGTCTCCATCCTCCCGTCCTGCGAGGACACCTGGCCGGGCCCTCCACCTTGCTGCTGAGAACACTGCCGCGAGAACATGGGTCAGGGCTCCGGTTTGGGCGTTCCGCAGTTGCTGGGTCATGGCCCTCTTACTCCTGAGCCATCCAGGTGCCTGCAGGCTGCTCTCTGGGCCAAGCTTACTCGTGTCCCTCCTGCCCACAGTGGCCAGGGCTCCCTCTGCCCTAGCCCCCGCCCTGATATCCTGTGGATAACAGCATTTGAGCAGGAGACGGTGGCCTCGCTGTTTGCCTGCGTCTCCCTGAGGCCTGCCATGTCCGTTGTTCTTCTCACGTACCTGTTGGCCACCGTGAGTCTTCTCTGGAGAAGTGCCTGTTGTGTCTTTGGCCCACGTGTCAGTTACCTGTTTTCTTGACTTGCTGCTGTTTGAGTTTCTCACTCGAGGTGCAGTTTGCGGAAACGGTCCGGATCTGCAGGTTGTCTCTTCCCGCTGCTGGTTGTTTTGGTCGCTGGGAGAAGCCAGTAGCTCAATGCGGGCCCTTGCTGCCGTGCTTCCGGTACATCATATCCAAACAGCTGACGCCAGGCCACTCCATGTCCTCTCCATTTCCTCTAGTGGTCACTTGGTTCCAGGTCTTCATTAAATCTCTGATTCATTGAGCTGATCTTAACTGGCCAGAGGCCAGGTCTGCTTTCGTCCTTCTGCTTGTGGAGGTACAGGATTACCCTGGCACATGTATTGACCAGACTGTCCTCCAGTGTGTGTCTAATTTTTCATCTCTGCTTTTAGATGAGTCTTTTCTCTCGCTTTCTTAGTTAAGCTAAAGATTCTCAGTTTGTTTATCCTTTCACAAAAACCAGCTCTTTGCTTTGTTGATCTTTTGCATTTTTCTCATTTCTGTTTCAATATTTTGCTCTGATATTTGCTATTTCCTCCCTCTACTGACCTTGGGCAGAGTTCCTGAGGGGCAAAGGCTGAGGATGTGCAGGTCCCTCCTGGCCTCTCTTCTGTTCTACAGGCCTGCATATCTGGTCTCAGCGCTGTTTTAAGCCTGTACTGTGTTTTGAGGTCAGGAAGTGTGACACCTCTTCCTTTTTTCCTTTTGCTCAAGGTGTCTATTGGGTTTTCTTGTGGTTTCATACAAATTTTCAATAGATATTTCTGGTTCTGTGAAGAATACCATTGATATTCTGATAGGAATTACTTGGTGTGTTTGGACATTTTAAGAATACTGATTCTCTCACGCGGGAACATGGGATGCCTTCTGTCCTTTCTAGTTTCTTTCTCGGTGAGCTTTGATACCTTGACTATGGGGTCTTCAGGGAACCTAATGCAGATCAAACCTGAAGGTGTTTCTTTCTTCTCCTAGATATATTTGTATCTTTCTCCAGACTTGGAAAGTTTCCTTCTACTATTTCTTTAATTTTTTTATACTACTTTTTCTTCTACTTCTGAAATGCTCATGGCCCATAAATTTACTCTTTTTGATGCCATCCTTAAATACCATAATCTTTCTTATTTCTTTTCAAAATCTGTCATTTTTTTCTCTTCTGTGTTTTTCCAAAGCATCTGTCTTTTGAGTTCAGAGGCTTTTTTCTGCTTGATCAAGTCTGCTGGTCCTGCTAGCTGTATTTTCCATTTCATTCAACATAGTTTTCAGCTCCAGGATTTGTTTGATTTATCATCACTATTATTTGATCTTTCTTTTAATTTTTTTTCTGGTTATTTTTTCATTGAAATATTTTTCTATATATTCTTGAAGTCATTGGCCTTCCTTAAAACACCTATTTTGAGTTCTTTACCAGGTGGTTCACACATCTTCATCTCTTTAAGGTTAGCTACTGGCACTTAGTTTTGTGTGCTTGGTGACACCGTGTTTCCTGGTCATTTTTGATCCCTGTGGTTGTGTGTTCAAGTTTGTGCATTGAAAAGGAGGTAAGGTACCTACTTCCAGCTTTATGGTCTGGCTCTGGGAACGTCCTTCAGTAGTAAACGTGTCCAGTTTCATGTGTTGTGGTACCTGTGCCAGGGACTACTTCAGCCATAGTGGGGCTAGTGGGTGCCTGAAGCCCCAGACCACCAGGGTGGACACATGGCCAACAGCCCAGGTTCCACTGTTTGTCACTTAGGCAAATCTGTGGGCCACACTGTTACCCATGGTGTCACATTTCTTAGGTTCATGATACAAAGCTGCCAGAGAGGTTTTGCTGTCACCTGTTGTAGCACTTCTTAAAATACTTTACAGGGTCCTCAGTGCTTTCATAAAATAGCCATGACATTGTTTTATCTGATTATGTACCCACCACTGGATAGGCATGTTATGAATTGTTTCCTATCCTTTTCTCAGACGAGGAATCTGAGGCATAGAGAAGCTATGTCAGTAGCTTAAGGTCACATGTCAGCAAATGGCAAGATCAGGATACAGACAGTGTGATGTCAACAGCCTTGACTGCTGCTAACATGTGGCTTATTCATAGGCTGAGCCTCCTGAAGGCATCTGAAGCCCCCGTGATCTAGGCCACAGGCCTGTCACTCTCCAGAGGTGCATTCAGCCCTCAGGAAACCTCATGATTCTCAGGAGAGGGCTCCGACTCCCTCATCGCTGCTGGAAAGCTGCCTTTACACCCCCCCGCCATGTCTGGAGAAGCTGCATTCACCAGAGAGGCCCTTGCTGGAGTCAGGCCTCCAGGGTTCTACCCTGCTGGAGTGAGAGGCAACCCCCGGCCCTCCTGTGTCCACCACCCCAGCACTCACTTGAGCTCTTCGGGCTCCACTGCCTGGGCTAAGGCTTGGCTCATGCGACTATTCCTCCATCAGACCAGTGATGTCCCAACAGGTGACAAGACCTTCTGGAGGAAGAAACTGACTGAATCCCATCTGTGTTCTAGGTGTTTATAGAACATGCACACACACCTGCACGACCGCTGTGCTCATCTTTCATGTTGATCATAAGACCCATCTGTGTTCTAGGTGTATATAGAACATGCACACACACCTGCACGACCGCTGTGCTCGTCTTTCATGTTGAGCACAAGACCCATCTGTGTTCTAGGTGTATATAGAACATGCACACACATCTGCATGACTGCTGTGCTCATCTTTCATGTTGAGCATAAACCCATGTGTTCTAGGTGTATATAGAACATGCACACACACCTGCACGACTGCTGTGCTCATCTTTCATGTTGAGCATAAGACCCATCTGTGGGCTAGGTGTATATAGAACATGCACACACACCTGCACGACCGCTGTGCTCATCTTTCATGTTGAGCCTAAGACCCATCTGTGTTCTAGGTGTATATAGAACATGCACACACACCTGCACGACTGCTGTGCTCATCTTTCATGTTGAGCATAAGACCCATCTGTGTGCAAGGTGTATATAGAACATGCACACACACCTGCACGACCACTGTGCTCATCTTTCATGTTGAGCATAAATCCATGTGTTCTAGGTGTATATAGAACATGCACACACACCTGCACGACTGCTGTGCTCGTCTTTCATGTTGAGCATAAGACCCATCTGTGGGCCAGGTGTATATAGAACATGCACACACACCTGCATGACCGCTGTGCTCGTCTTTCATGTTGAGCATAAACCCATGTGTTCTAGGTGTATATAGAACATGCACACACATCTGCATGACTGCTGTGCTCGTCTTTCATGTTGAGCATAAGATCCATCTGTGTTCTAGGTGTATATAGAACATGCACACACACCTGCACGACCACTGTGCTCATCTTTCATGTTGAGCACAAGACCCATCTGTGTTCTAGGTGTGTATAGAACATGCACACACACCTGCACGACTGCTGTGCTCGTCTTTCATGTTGAGCCTAAGACCCATCTGTGTTCTAGGTGTATATAGAACATGCACACACACCTGCACGACCGCTGTGCTCATCTTTCATGTTGAGCATAAATCCATGTGTTCTAGGTGTATATAGAACATGCACACACACCTGCACGACTGCTGTGCTCGTCTTTCATGTTGAGCATAAGACCCATCTGTGGGCCAGGTGTATATAGAACATGCACACACACCTGCATGACCGCTGTGCTCGTCTTTCATGTTGAGCATAAGACCCATCTGTGGGCCAGGTGTATATAGAACATGCACACACACCTGCACGACCGCTGTGCTCATCTTTCATGTTGAGCATAAACCCATTTGTTCTAGGTGTATATAGAACATGCACACACATCTGCACGACTGCTGTGCTCGTCTTTCATGTTGAGCATAAGATCCATCTGTGTTCTAGGTGTATATAGAACATGCACACACACCTGCACGACCACTGTGCTCATCTTTCATGTTGAGCACAAGACCCATCTGTGTTCTAGGTGTGTATAGAACATGCACACACACCTGCACGACTGCTGTGCTCGTCTTTCATGTTGAGCCTAAGACCCATCTGTGTTCTAGGTGTATATAGAACATGCACACACACCTGCACGACCGCTGTGCTCGTCTTTCATGTTGAGCATAAGACCCATCTGTGTGCTAGGTGTATATAGAACATGCACACACACCTGCACGACCACTGTGCTCATCTTTCATGTTGAGCATAAACCCATGTGTTCTAGGTGTATATAGAACATGCACACACACCTGCACGACTGCTGTGCTCGTCTTTCATGTTGAGCATAAGACCCATCTGTGGGCCAGGTGTATATAGAACATGCACACACACCTGCATGACCGCTGTGCTCGTCTTTCATGTTGAGCATAAACCCATGTGTTCTAGGTGTATATAGAACATGCACACACATCTGCACGACTGCTGTGGTCGTCTTTCATGTTGAGCATAAGATCCATCTGTGTTCTAGGTGTATATAGAACATGCACACACACCTGCACGACCACTGTGCTCATCTTTCATGTTGAGCACAAGACCCATCTGTGTTCTAGGTGTGTATAGAACATGCACACACACCTGCACGACCGCTGTGCTCGTCTTTCATGTTGAGCCTAAGACCCATCTGTGTTCTAGGTGTATATAGAACATGCACACACACCTGCACGACCGCTGTGCTCATCTTTCATGTTGAGCCTAAGACCCATCTGTGTTCTAGGTGTATATAGAACATGCACACACACCTGCACGACCGCTGTGCTCGTCTTTCATGTTGAGCATAAGACCCATCTGTGTTCTAGGTGTATATAGAACATGCACACACACCTGCACGACCACTGTGCTCGTCTTTCATGTTGAGCATAAGACCCATCTGTGTTCTAGGTGTATGTAGAACATACACACACATCTGCACGACTGCTGTGCTCGTCTTTCATGTTGAGCATAAGACCCATCTGTGTGCTAGGTGTATATAGAACATGCACACACATCTGCACAACCGCTGTGCTCGTCTTTCATGTTAAGCATAAGACAGATGTGTTCTAGGTGTATATAGAACATGCACACACATCTGCGCGACCACTGTGCTCATCTTTCATGTTGAGCATAAGACCCATCTGTGTTCTAGGTGTATGTAGAACATACACACACATCTGCACGACTGCTGTGCTCGTCTTTCATGTTGAGCATAAGACCCATGTGTTCTAGGTGTATATAGAACATGCACACATACCTGCACGACCACTGTGCTCATCTTTCATGTTGAGCATAAACCCATGTGTTCTAGGGGTATATAGAACATGCACACACACCTGCACGACCACTGTGCTCATCTTTCATGTTGAGCACAAGACCCATCTGTGTTCTAGGTGTGTATAGAACATGCACACACACCTGCACGACCGCTGTGCTCGTCTTTCATGTTGAGCCTAAGACCCATCTGTGTTCTAGGTGTATATAGAACATGCACACACACCTGCACGACCGCTGTGCTCATCTTTCATGTTGAGCCTAAGACCCATCTGTGTTCTAGGTGTATATAGAACATGCACACACACCTGCACGACCGCTGTGCTCATCTTTCATGTTGAGCATAAGACCCATCTGTGTTCTAGGTGTATATAGAACATGCACACACACCTGCACGACCACTGTGCTCGTCTTTCATGTTGAGCATAAGACCCATCTGTGTTCTAGGTGTATGTAGAACATACACACACATCTGCACGACTGCTGTGCTCGTCTTTCATGTTAAGCATAAGACAGATGTGTTCTAGGTGTATATAGAACATGCACACACACCTGCGCGACCACTGTGCTCATCTTTCATGTTGAGCATAAGACCCATCTGTGTTCTAGGTGTATATAGAACATACACACACATCTGCACGACTGCTGTGCTCGTCTTTCATGTTGAGCATAAGACCCATGTGTTCTAGGTGTATATAGAACATGCACACATACCTGCACGACCACTGTGCTCATCTTTCATGTTGAGCATAAACCCATGTGTTCTAGGGGTATATAGAACATGCACACACACCTGCACGACTGCTGTGCTCGTCTTTCATGTTGAGCACAAGACCCATCTGTGTTCTAGGTGTATATAGAACATGCACACACACCTGCACGACCACTGTGCTCGTCTTTCATGTTGAGCATAAGACCCATCTGTGTTCTAGGTGTATATAGAACATACACACACATCTGCACGACTGCTGTGCTCGTCTTTCATGTTGAGCATAAGACCCATGTGTTCTAGGTGTATATAGAACATGCACACATACCTGCACGACCACTGTGCTCATCTTTCATGTTGAGCATAAACCCATGTGTTCTAGGGGTATATAGAACATGCACACACACCTGCACCACTGCTGTGCTCATCTTTCATGTTGAGCATAAGACCCATCTGTGTTCTAGGTGTGTATAGAACATGCACACACACCTGCACGACTGCTGTGCTCGTCTTTCATGTTGAGCATAAGACCCATCTGTGTTCTAGGTGTATATAGAACATGCACACATACCTGCACGACCACTGTGCTCGTCTTTCATGTTGAGCATAAGATCCATCTGTGTTCTAGGTGTATATAGAACATGCACACATACCTGCACGACCACTGTGCTCGTCTTTCATGTTGAGCATAAGATCCATCTGTGTTCTAGGTGTATATAGAACATGCACACATACCTGCACGACTGCTGTGCTCGTCTTTCATGTTGAGCATAAGACCCATCTGTGTTCTAGGTGTATATAGAACATGCACACATACCTGCACGACCACTGTGCTCGTCTTTCATGTTGAGCATAAGATCCATCTGTGTTCTAGGTGTATATAGAACATGCACACACACCTGCACGACTGCTGTGCTCGTCTTTCATGTTGAGCACAAGACCCATCTGTGTTCTAGGTGTATATAGAACATGCACACACACCTGCACGACCACTGTGCTCGTCTTTCATGTTGAGCATAAGACCCATCTGTGTTCTAGGTGTATATAGAACATACACACACATCTGCACGACTGCTGTGCTCGTCTTTCATGTTGAGCATAAGACCCATGTGTTCTAGGTGTATATAGAACATGCACACATACCTGCACGACCACTGTGCTCATCTTTCATGTTGAGCATAAACCCATGTGTTCTAGGGGTATATAGAACATGCACACACACCTGCACGACTGCTGTGCTCGTCTTTCATGTTGAGCATAAGACCCATCTGTGTTCTAGGTGTGTATAGAACATGCACACACACCTGCACGACTGCTGTGCTCGTCTTTCATGTTGAGCATAAGACCCATCTGTGTTCTAGGTGTATATAGAACATGCACACATACCTGCACGACCACTGTGCTCGTCTTTCATGTTGAGCATAAGATCCATCTGTGTTCTAGGTGTATATAGAACATGCACACACACCTGCACGACTGCTGTGCTCGTCTTTCATGTTGAGCATAAGACCCATCTGTGTTCTAGGTGTGTATAGAACATGCACACACACCTGCACGACCACTGTGCTCATCTTTCATGTTGAGCATAAGACCCATCTGTGTTCTAGGTGTATATAGAACATGCACACATACCTGCACGACCACTGTGGTCGTCTTTCATGTTGAGCATAAGATCCATCTGTGTTCTAGGTGTATATAGAACATGCACACACACCTGCACGACTGCTGTGCTCGTCTTTCATGTTGAGCATAAGACCCATCTGTGTTCTAGGTGTGTATAGAACATGCACACACACCTGCACGACCACTGTGCTCATCTTTCATGTTGAGCATAAGACCCATCTGTGTTCTAGGTGTGTATAGAACATGCACACACACCTGCACGACTGCTGTGCTCGTCTTTCATGTTGAGCATAAGACCCATCTGTGTTCTAGTTGTGTATAGAACATGCACACACACCTGCATGACCACTGTGCTCGTCTTTCATGTTGAGGCTAAGACCCATGTGTTCTAGGTGTATATAGAACATGCACACATACCTGCATGACTGCTGTGCTCGTCTTTCATGTTGAGCATAAGATCCATCTGTGTTCTAGGTGTATATAGAACATGCACACACACCTACAGAACCGCTGTGCTTATCTTTCATGTTAAGCATAACACATACCCAGGAAAAAAACCTTAAAGGATAAAAGATAAAATGAACACTAGTTTTAATTTTGCTTTCTTGACAGCACACAAAGCCTTTTTAATCTGCAGACTGAAGTTTAAAAAGCTGTCAATGATTGACAGACTTTATGGGTTTGAAAATGTTTGTGTGGCCCTGTGTGGCCAGTGATTCAAAGGCACAATGAAGTCTTATTTACTGCAGTTCTTGAGTTCAAAGACTGCCGTGGCCACTGAAGATGAAACCAGCACAAGGAGAGGCATTTGAGGGACAGAATCACCACTAGCCATTTTCTACTCTCATCAGCTGGTGATGCAAAGGTCTTTGTTAGAGATTTGACATGGAGGGAGGTTTCTCTCTCCTCAGATGCCTTCCCTTTGTCCTACTAAGTGGTTAGAACCTTTAGTGTTAAAATCTCACTGTACTTTACATTTGGAAGGTATGAAAATGGATTTTTTTCTACTTAAGTATGGAGAGATGGCATTTAAAAAGACACATATATTCATCAGGCAGAAAAATAGTCACCTGATATAGAAACATTTTCGGTGACTCTTTATAAAAAATTCTATTTCATCCATTTTTTGCTTTCAAAACAAGTAATTTTAAGAGGAACATTGCATTTATTATTCTAAAATATTTGTCAGGTCACCAATGACTAAGAGCCACTTGTCACCTCAGAAAAGGAAAATGAATCTGGAGTATCCCTGTTTCTGTTACAACTGTGGAACACCATGGAGTTCTGCAGCTCTGCGAAGGATCTGAAGTGGTGGCGTGGCCGTCAGTGGTGCAGATTCCTATGGGGTCAGTCGGCATTCCCTGGCATCTGCTGATCCTTGCACCCATGTTTCAAAGGCTCAGTGTGGTTGAGAGGTACCTTCTGTGAGAGTGACCACATGCCCTGAAGGCGTGTGGTGTGTGCACTTGAGACTTTTACTCAGAGACTTTGTGGTGTGGTAGTTCCTGTCAAAGCAGGTGTACCTTCAATAATTTTATTTGCACAGTTTTTCTGTTAAAAACAACAACAACAACTAGTTTTCTTTTGAGAACTTCCCTTCAGTGTCCTTCCTTTTTGGATCCCCAGACGAAGTTCTTCATCTCTCAGTGTTGAAGTAGGATCTGCAGTACACAGGCCAACCCCGCACGGTCCCCTCTCCACGCAGTCGGCTCCCTGCTCTGTGTGCTCTTTCTGTTACTGTTGGTGCCAGTGTTCTCGTCTTTGGAAGTGGTGTTGCCATGTGGTGTTGTTCTAGCTGTTTCAATGTGTTCTCACTGGTGTTTCTCCACCTGTTCAGACTCTGCGAGGTTCGGGTTGGGTGCTGCCTGACTTCAGTGTCCTCCTGGCCCTGCACTCCTTGCCCTGGGGGACTGTGTACCCTGCTCTGCTGCCTTCCTCTCAGAGTTGTTTTAGCATGTGAATCCTTGTGGGGTGTTTTGGTTGACGTCGATGATCACATGGAAAGTCGAGCAGAGGTTCACCCAGGCGAAGTCCGACGCCCCTTCCCTCCCACCCTGGTGAGCAGCCCCTTCTGCGGGGTCTCCTCCAGTGCCGCCCACAGGGCCCACCCTCTGGCCCACAGGTCAGTGGGCCAGAAGCCCCAGTCAGACCCTGTGTTAAAGTAGACCACACGTCAGTTCAGTTCACGCACATTTCTCTCCCATTTTGTGGATAAGACACAGGCATCCCTGCTGGTGGGCTCGGGGGAGTCTCCAGGCACGGGCGCCACAGGGCTGAGCCCTGGACAGATGTGTCACCGGGACTTTGAGGCCCAGGCTGCTGGCACCTGCTTCCCTGGGAAGCCATGACGTGAGTTCTGAGTCTCACACAACGAGGATGAAACCCCCTCTTGGAAAGTGGCACCACCGGGCTGCGGTTGTGGCTCAGTGGTAACGTGCTTGCCTGGCATGCGTGAGGCACTGGGTTCGATTCTCAGCACCACATACAAATAAATAAAGGTCCATCAACAACTCAATGTATACAAACGTTTTTAAAAAATTGGCATCATCACATGATCAGCATGTTGGTCCTGTGAGAGCAGACTCGGACTGTGGTTTCCCTGTCCTCTTTCTCCATTTTGGCTTCTTGTAATGCACAGCTATAGAACAGTCTAGAAGAGTGTTTAAGTGATTGTGCACACTGCCTCTCCTGTAGAAGTCTGGTTAAAACCAATGCTAACACAATCTTTCCTCTTCCTTTGATGTGGTCTCTCCTGTTGAGGATGGAATTTAGGGAGCACAGAGAAGAATAGGACCCAGCTCTTGATTGTCCTGACCTTGATGTCAGACCTAGAGAAGCGGGTTTTGGTTTCAGTTCTCCTTCAGAAATGGGATGGGGTCATGGGCTGGTTGGGAAACTGATCTGTTGAGAGGACGATGATTCAGAGCCGGCCGCCTCTCCCAGACATGCAGCTTTGCTCTGAGCCTCGGTCTTATCCTCTGTGAGGTGGGTGCTCTGTGGTGAATTTGCTGGATGGTAGGTGGACGGTGTGGGATATTGCTAGTGGGGTGGGTGAGGGACTGAGACCAAGGATCCAGGTAAGGTGCTCCACGGGGCCGTGGGGCTGTGCTGAGGTGGCTGTGCACTCCACACAGGATCTCACCCTGATTGATGAACGTGGCATGCCATAGGACATCGCAGTGTCCACCATCACAGCCACATTTCATGCAGTCTGATCCACTCAAGGAAATGGACCCAAGATTATGTTCTCCGAAGGCAAATGAACTGATAGGACAAACTTACAGACAGCACAGATTTAAAGAAAACACCTCAAGCAAGGGACACCGCCACAGGATACACCACAGGACGCCACCTCAGGACGTCACCTCAGGATGCTATCACAGGACTCCACCTCAGGATACCAACACAGGATGCCACCAAAGGACACTACCTCAGGACGCCACCTCAGGACGCCACCACAGGATGCCACCTCAGGATGCCACCACAGGATGCCACCAAAGGACATTACCTCAGGACGCCACCTCAGGACACCACCTCAGGACGCCACCACAGGACACCACCAAAGGACACCTCAGTGCGCCACCTCAGGACGCCACCTCAGGATGCCACCACAGGATGCCACCTCAGGACACCATCTCAGGACGCCACCACAGAACACCACTTCAGGACACCACCTCAGAACACCACCAAAGGACACCGCAGGACACTACCACAGGACACCACCTCAGGATACCACCTCAGGACGCCACCACAGGATGCCACCTCAGGATGCCACCATAGAACACCCTCAGGATACCACCTCAGGGCACCACCTCAGGACACCACCTCAGGACACCACCACAGGACGTGACCACAGGACACCACCTCAGGACGCCACCTCAGGATGCCACCTCAGAACACCACCAAAGGACACCTCAGGACACTACCACAGGACACCACCTCAGGATACCACCTCAGGGCACCACCTCAGGACACCACCTCAGGACACCACCACAGGACGTGACCACAGGACGCCACCTCAGGACGCCACCTCAGGACACCACCTCAGGACGTGACCACAGGACGCCACCTCAGGACGCCACCTCAGGACGCCACCTCAGGACACCACCACACAAGTCTCCGTAGTTTCATGGTGGAAAGCCTAGCATATCCCCCTGGTTGGTGCCAGCGTGGCTCCTGGTAGGGTGACTGGGTAAATATTCCCTGTCAGTCGGTGCTGCCACAGGAAGTCAGAGCCCAGGTCCCCTGGAAAGGGTCTCTCGGCTGCGTCTGTGTGGGGAAGTGTGTTCTGCACAGCTTCTTCCTGGGCTGAGTCTAGACCAGGAGAGGGGTTCAGCACTCCCTGGGGCCTCCCCACTGCCCTGCGCCAGGCTTCCTGTGGCTGGGCACAGGGCAGGTGCCACTCATGAAGGGCTGTGATACCCTGATTCCTGTGTTCTCCAGGCCTCCAGCTCCTCTCCTCTGCTTCTTGCCTCTCTCCACTGCCCACTCCCGTGCAGTCATGGTCCACTTCTTGCCCACTTTTTCCCCACCCCTTGCTAAGCCAAGGAGGACAGCAGATCAAAGTTGTGCTGACCCATCGTTATCCAGAAGAATGAGTGGCCCCTGGGACATGAGTGGGTGTGGGGAGCTCTGTGCAGGTCCCCAGTTGATTTCTGGGAGGGAGCAACACACTAGGTCTTCCCACCCAGGGACGAGTGACCTCATCGAACATTGTCCAACACACTAGGTCTTCCCACCCAGGGACGAGTGACCTCATGGAACATCGTCCAACACATGAGGTCTTCCCACCCAGGGACGAGTGACCTCATGGAACATCATCCAACACACTAGGTCTTCCCACCCAGGGACGAGTGACCTCATGGAACATCATCCAACACACTAGGTCTTCCCACCCAGGGATGAGTGACCTCATGGAACATCGTCCAACACATGAGGTCTTCCCACCCAGGGATGAGTGACCTCATGGAACATCATCCAACACACTAGGTCTTCCCACCCAGGGATGAGTGACCTCATGGAACATCGTCCAACACACTAGGTCTTCCCACCCAGGGACAAGTGACCTCATGGAACATCTCCAACACACTAGGTCTTCCCACCCAGGGACGAGTGACCTCATGGAACATCGTCCAACACATGAGGTCTTCCCACCCAGGGACGAGTGACCTCATGGAACATCGTCCAACACACTAGGTCTTCCCACCCAGGGACGAGTGACCTCATGGAACATCGTCCAACACACTAGGTCTTCCCACCCAGGGACGAGTGACCTCATGGAACATCTCCAACACACTAGGTCTTCCCACCCAGGGATGAGTGACCTCATGGAACATCGTCCAACACACTAGGTCTTCCCACCCAGGGACGAGTGACCTCATGGAACATCTCCAACACACTAGGTCTTCCCACCCAGGGACGAGTGACCTCATGGAACATCTCCAACACACTAGGTCTTCCCACCCAGGGACGAGTGACCTCATGGAACATCGTCCAACACACTAGGTCTTCCCACCCAGGGACGAGTGACCTCATGGAACATCGTCCAACACACTAGGTCTTCCCACCCAGGGACGAGTGACCTCATGGAACATCTCCAACACACTAGGTCTTCCCACCCAGAGACGAGTGACCTCATGGAACATCGTCCAACACACTAGGTCTTCCCACCCAGGGACGAGTGACCTCATGGAACATCTCCAACACACTAGGTCTTCCCACCCAGGGACGAGTGACCTCATGGAACATTGTCCAACACACTAGGTCTTCCCACCCAGGGACGAGTGACCTCATGGAACGTCATCTGTCCTATCAGGCAGGGCAGGATTTCCAAGGGCAGGGGAGCTTCACCTGCAGAAGCTCCTTCTGAGGCCTGAGGGCTCTGACCTCCTCCTTGGTCTCTGGCCTCCCCTCTGCACAGCTTTCCTCATGGCTGCCTCTTATAGCTGCCTCCCTCACTTCCTGAACACTTGTGCTTGCTCTTCCCACGTCTGTGACAAATGGAACACTTCTCTGCTTATTTCTCCCAGGCACACAGTAGGTGTGCAGTGAAGACTATTACCTTTTATCTGATTGGTTAGCGAGGAGCCCTGTTTTGACTGAGTGAGTGATGAAGTTGCACTGGGCTCAAACTCAAGGCTTTGTTTCACCTTGGAGGTGAAAACACAGTGGAAGTTCTCGCTTGCATTAAGGGCAGGTGGGAGCTCAAGGCCACCTGCTGCAGGAGGGAGAACTGGGTGGGGCAGGATGGGAGCACAGCCTGGAGCAGGTTCATGCTTGCTGACTGAGCCTTGTCACCCTGCTCTGTGACAGCAGAAGCCAGAGCCCTTGGCTTTTCTACCCCCTGCCCTGGGCATGGGTGATTGACATTTGGCAGTTCTACCCCCTGCCCTTGGCATGGGTGATTGACATTTGGGTTTTCTACCCCTGGTCTCGGCATGGGTGATTGACATTTGGCAGTTCTAACCCCTGCTCTGGGGCATGGGTGATTGACAGGCCCATCCCTGGATAACTAGCTGGGGGGGCAGCTAGATCTGCTTATGGGAAGGTTGGTGAATATGTAACTGGATGAACAGTGTCTTTGTGTCTTGGTGGAAGAGTGGCAGTATTTAAGGAGAGTGATTGTGCTGAGGTGTAATTGTGCTTTTGTAAAAGGAGAAGCCTGCTAAGGTGTGGTCAGAAGAGCGCTGTGCCCGCAGGTGCATTCCCATCTTCACTGGCCGTGAGCTGGTCCTGTGGTGAGGGCTGCTGAGGGGCTGCGCACCAGGAGGCCTGCATTCCAGGCACGGCTCCAGCTGGCTCTGTGACCTCAGCTGCCTCGCCAACCAAGGGCTCTTGACGCTCCGTTTACAAAACAAGACTTAGAATAGATGATGTTAAGGTTCGTTTTGGCTACAGTCTATTTTAAGTCAGGAAGATAAAAGGTAAAAGAAAATTCCCAAGAATAGTCATATATTCTCTGTTAATTCAAAAGATAGAGAAATATTTTCTAGAAAGTTGAATTCTTTGTCTGGCATTGTAGGGAGATCTTATTTGCATTTCTCCAACTCAAAATTTCCAGGACATATTTATTTTAAAAAAAATCCCAAATTCTACAGTTTGATGTGTACTTTCACTAGATTTTCCTTATTAATGCCTACAATTTCCTTATTATTGCAGTAAATGACTCTCAAATTCAGCATTTTCTAATGCTTCTTATTCTAAAATGGACTTTGATTCCTTTGCTCCCTTGTTAACTCCCTGATGGATTCATGAGGAGCGCCTGGTAGACTAGTTTTCACAAACATCAGTGGGATGCATCGGTTCGGATGTGGCTGGTGGTTTCAAAGTTGGACTCTGTTGCTCAAGCTCTGGGCGCAGCGTGACAGCCCCGTTGCCCTTCTCCTCCTAGAAATCCCCAGAGGCATGGCTCAGACGCCCCGGACACAGCCTTCCGGAGCACTGGTGCCTGACCTGGGCGCCTGTTCCTGGAAGGTGTCCTGACCTGGGGGCCCTTCTGGTAAGGTGTCCCACCGGGGACTCCCTCCAGGCACGAGTCCTGACCCTGCCCCCTTCCAGGGACAAGCTTTCCAGCCTGGAGGCCCAGGTGCCGAGGCCCCAGAACCTGCTGGTGCACCGTCCGGCTGTCCCTTGGGACCTGTCCTCAGGGTGAGAAGCTGCA
This sequence comes from Marmota flaviventris, assembly GCF_047511675.1. Taxonomy (NCBI): domain Eukaryota; kingdom Metazoa; phylum Chordata; class Mammalia; order Rodentia; family Sciuridae; genus Marmota; species Marmota flaviventris. Next base: position 144,967,822 of record NC_092504.1, on the reverse strand, counting down.
TGGACGGGGACTACCTGAAGGCTTTCCTAGTCTTGTTTCCTTTTGTGAAAATCAGCCATTATGCATAGAAAAATGTCCTCATCATGTAGGTATGTCCCACTGTCACACCAGCTGACAGGGACTGATGAAGGAAGGGTAGGAAGATGTTTAGGTGTGAGGAAGTCCAGTGGGTAGGAAGCTGAGATTTTGAAGCCGATTCAGAGAGATGCTGTCCTGAGCCGTGCGCACTCCACTGTGGTGGCTGATGGGGAGTGGCCTGCCTCCCGCTGTGGAACCCCCTTGCCCACCACGTGGGTCAGTCAGAGGCCCTTCTCCGTTCCTCTCCAAGCCCCAGACATGTCTGAGGTTAGCTCCAGCTTTGCTCCTCCTCGCGGTGTTTCCCGCCGAGTCCAGTGGTCTTCCCAGCAGCCACTTGGAGCACCAGTGTCCTCTGACCCTTCTGTTTGTCTTTTACTGTTTTGTTTCCTTGGTGCATGAACGTTTATTGGCATGTTCCTGTGACGACTTTGAAAACTCTGCACTCTGTATGATTTGCACCAAATCTGTCCCAGGGAGCGGTGTGGGAGGGACCTTGCCACCGTGCCACTGGGAGGAGTGAGCTGCCGACATTCCCGCTAGGTCTGTGCTCCCCTAGGGCTGGGTGGCTCATTGCTTACACCTCCCATGTTCATCAGGCAGGAACTCTGTGTGGCCCACTAGAGTAGATCCAACTAAAACGAGGAGCACACAGACTTAATAAAGAGAAATCGCCCCAGGGTGCAGACGGGAGTCCCAGGTGAGCCCTGGGCAAAGAGCGTAGATGAAGAGCAGGCTTGGCTGCAGAGTGGCCCCAAGACCTGTGGCACCAGCGGTCACGTCAGGAGAGCTGGAGACACAGGGCTTCTGTCGGCATCACGACAGCTCAGCCTCCGGCCAGTCAGAACTGCTGGTCACCTCGTAGAGCCTCATATCCAGGTGCAGCCCTTGTAACTGCACCTCCTGAGTCACAGCCCCACCTGGGGAGCTGTGGAGCCAGTCTCCTTCACATGACCGCCGCTCAGATGAAGGCCTGTCTAGAAGCCCCACGCCTGGTGTGCTAATTGACCCTGGCAGAGTCTGAGCTACTGCAGTGCATGCCCCTCTTTCTGCCTGGACAGAGACATCAGCTCCTGAGGTGAAGCCACCAGAGAGCATGCTGAAGAATGGATCCAGGATGTAGCTGGCCAGGCTCACTGCCCGCCCACCGAGGGGAGCTTGGCAGTCTGCAGCAGTCTCGGCACCTTTAGCCGCTGAGCAGGCAGAAGCCAGCACCAGAACTGGACCAGTCCTTCTTTAAGCCTTCCTTCTACTATTTGGTTTCTCTGTGTGCTAAAGCCCCTTGGCAGGTTCTGGGACAACAGTGTGTCTCCACATTCATTTTCCATCCTTTATGGGACCACAATGAGGATCTTGCTGCCTGTCCTCGTGGAAAGGCTCAAAGGTCCAACGTTCAGAACCTCCTTAGGTGACCAACTCAGAAGCCGAGAGCAGCCAGGGTCCAAAAGTCACCTTCTCCTTCCTCTCACCCGTACCGCCCATCACTGAGACCTCCTTCTCCCACATCCTCATCCAGGAGTTTGACACCGGGGTGCGGGGCTGGTGTGTGCTTGGGAAGGTGACAGGCCCTGTGGAGAGGGACAGAGGCAGAGCTGGCAGGAGGCAGAGTAGCTTCTGTCCTCAAGGCATTTCCTTGGTGCTGTGCACAAGGAAGAGGCGTGGGCAGCAGAGACTTGGGGTGTGGATGGTGATGCAGGAGAGGGACGGTGGGCTGGGGGCTTGATCTTGGACGACAAGGAGGACCCCGTGTTCACTGAAAGATTGCATAAGATGAGGCTGCTCCTCATCAGTCACGGGGAAGAGGAACTACGTTTAACTTAAATATGGTACCTACACCCGAGTTCAAAGAACATAAGCCTAGATTTAGTATAAAATCTTTGAATTTGAGCTATCTGTGGTACAGGAAGGAGCTGTTGAGTGGAGGTTGAGATTAGCAGTCTGTATCAGGAGAAGGCCCAGCGATCGAGAAAACTGCAGATGATCGCGGAAACAGCAAGGAACAGAGAGCAGCCTGCCGCACCCTGGAGAAGGTCCACATTAAAACTGGGCTGGAGGACGGGAGCAGAGGAAGTTAGAAGAGGGCACTGCAGGGAGAGGGTCAGTGCCCCGGCAGGTTAGGACAGCAGAGTGTGTGCTCTAGGGCCACAGCGGCGGCTCTCCAGGCTCAGGGAGGTGGCCCTCGGAAGGCCAGGCGGGAACACTGGGGGCCTTGGTGACCTTTCCTCAATAAAGTGGCAGTGTCTGGGAGGCGAGGGGATTGGAGGTGCCGGGAAGGTGGGGTGAGAGAGACATCTAGGAGGACCGGAGGCCCTAGAGAAGCAGCTCCCAGAGGAGTCAGAGGATTGGCATGCGCTGAGCCTGGGGCTTGGTGTGTGTGTTTTATAGAGTTTTCACTGATTTCAGTTGAGATTTGGAGTATTCTTTATATAATGAAAACCATTAGATGCCAAAAAAAATTATGCAAAAGAAGAGAAAAATGAATGAATAGTCCCATTATCTGAAAGCCACCTGAGGCACTTGAGCAATGGAGCATGAAGTTTTAATTTGTTTAAATTTGAATCCTTTTTCACTTTGGACAAAGAGCACAGAACTAAGTGATTATGATTTTTGGTTCGCAGCACATTTTTTAGTGTACTCTGAGTATCTTAAGCCACGTCAACCCCGTTCTGCAAACGAGCAGACAAGCGCGAGGTGGAGCACGGTGGGCCTGGTGTCACCGCCCTGCCCGCCCAACTCGGGAAGTTTCCTTCCTGCCACTCTCCTTCTGCCCAGTGCCCTAGTATCTGTGCGTCGCTGTGAGGGTTCCCTGGGCTTGGCCTCACAGAGAGGGGGCTCTGAGCTGTCTGTTGCCCCGGGGACCTTCCTTGTCAGACACGCCCTGGGGTCCATGCCCCTGGGCTGGCACGGTCTGGGACGTGGCCAGCACCCTTTCCAGGATGGTCCCCCCTCCACTTGCCCGCTGATGAGCATCTGGGTTGCTTGGGTTTTGCTTTGTGAGCTCGGATGTGGGCCAGGCCCTTCTTAGTGAGTGGTACACCTAGAAATGGAATTGGCGTTGTAGATTTGTGGAGAATCAGGCTTGAAAGGAAATGCCAACGAAGAGCACCAATATAGCCAGATTTGCTCATTTCTTCATAGTTAGTGTTTTGGTTTCTATTAGGGAAATATTGTACCTGCACCAGAGTCCAAAGAACATAAGCCTAGATTTACTAGAAGATCCTGAGTTTTTCAACGATCATTTAAAGATACTTTCCAAGGATGTTTAGCCATATACATATTAATAGCATACTTATTTTTCTTGTGTGAATATTATCTTTTAAATTCCATATCATTTTTAGTTTTGCCAGATATTTTATTTTGATCATTTACAATAATTTGGTTGAAACACAAACAGAAAAACCCTGACTCAGTTTCACCCATTGTAAGCCCTGGACTAAATAACATGTCACTTTTGCAACTCAACAGAGGAGAGTCTTGTGTCTTGATCTTTGCATTTGTTGGCTGAGGCTCTGCTCTTCTGACGAGCAGCAAGCAGTTTATCAGACCTGACAGGGGCGTACGCAGAGCGGCTGTGCTGGGCCCGCTCACACAGGACCTGCCCGGAAGGGCTCCTCCAAGCTCGGGTGACCATGGGGGGCCGTCTGCATGGGTTTCAAGTGGTGGGAGCCACTGCTGTGGCCCATCTGAGACGCTGAGGACCAGGGGAGGGCCGGGGCCATGGAAGGGAACAGTCACATGCTGAGGAAGCGCCTCCTGTCACGCGTCACCCAGCGCCCAGGGAGCAGTTCCTGAGTGGCCTTCCTGCAACTGTCTTTCCCACTCAGCTTCACTACAGATTCTCGCAATTCAACTCCATGTTTTGCAAATGTCCTGAAACCAAATATTCTTGTTTTATAAAGACGTTTTAAAATAAATTTCCTTAACAAAGTATGCAGCATATAATCCAAACTGTGGCCAGATGTCTTGATGATGGGGGAAGGAAACGTCCTCTCAGCATCTCATGGGGGCCAGGTGCCTGTGTGGACGTAGCGTGTCTGTGTGGGATGAATGGCAGTGCATGCAGAACCACCCACGGCGACGGACGTCCACCAGCTGATGCATTTGATACACCACCCCACAGTTTTCTGTCCGTCGGTTGTTGAGACTGTGTCCAAACTGAAGTGGAAAGAGGTTTATCACTAGGAACAGGTTTGATCTCCTTAAAAGGCAGTTGTTTCTTTTCCCTCTGCTTCTCTGGAGAATTGGGTTCAATCTGGGAATAGTTACCCTATGACTCATTTGCAGAGCAGCCAACACCATATAGAGTCCAGATAAGATCATAAAGAAGGGGACCCTGATTAGACTGTGTGGAAAAAGAGAGTACATTTTTTAAAAAGGAAAATTTATGGATTGCATGTTCTTAAATCTATTTTGTAGATGAGATAAGTGGGTCCTTTAGAAAAGAGTGAATCCAGACTCTGGGGCAAGCCGTTCACTTGCCCTTCAACTCAGTGTCTTTACTGTTTGTGTGTGCAGACAGGCACAGCGAGGCAACCACACTGGATGGTGACAGCCTGACTCGGGTTCGGGCATCCTAGGTAAGGCCATGAGTGCTGGAGGTCACACGTGCGTCACCTTCAGGTCGAGGCGTTGCTGCCCCAGGAGGCTGCACAGCTGCAGGAGGCTTCATAAAACCATGTGCATGTGAATCCTCCAGCCTCGCCAGCGGCCCCTCTGCCACGTTGGGCAGGGTGCCCCAGAGGATGGACTCTGGAAGCAAGACCTGGCCACTTAGATGCCAGGTGGGCTCTTCTCAGGTGCTCGCTGAGCGCTCACCCAAATGCACTTGCATACCTACTACTTACATGTGGGAAGACAATGTGAGACACTAGCAGGACAGACCGTGCCCGGTGGCTGGTGCCCTTCTGCTTCCCTGGAATGAGCCTGCCGCCCCTCTAGCTGTGCCCCAGCCAACACATACACAGGTGGGGCTGTGCTTCCAGCCAGAAGTCCTTCCCAACACTGCTCAGCCCTATTCTCCCCCTGACTGTGGCTACCAAGCTGATGGAATGAGAAAGGCTTATTCATCTACATATCGAGTTTTAACATTATTCTAATGTCAGTCAACATCAACTAAGGGCTCACTGTGAATCAAAAAGTGCTTCCCTTTAAAAAAAAAAACACCCACTATTACGGAGGGAGTGGAATGGGACCCATGCCCCTGCAGGTTCCATGAGTGCAGTTTTGGAATGGGGAGATGTAAGAGGATGGACAGAGACGCTCAGAGGCTGTGCAGAAGCTGGGGTTCCTAGCAGGAGCCTGGACTCTGGGGAGTGTTGGCAGGTGTAGGAGGGGTCACGAGTGTGCTGGCAGCCTGATGGTGACAACCTCCTGGCAGGGCGCTCTCTGCAGGGCCGAGCGTGTGGGCAGGCTGGCAGGGGCAGCCACAAATGCATGGCTGGGAGTCGGGCAGGAGCCACCCCCCAGCGGGGCTCATGGTCCCTGAAGAGAACCTGGGGTTTGATAATGGCAAGAGGGATCCATCCAGGACACGTCGACCTTGGGTGCACGTGGAGTTTGAAATGGATCTTAAATATTTCTTGCAGTACTCACGCCCTTCCCTCTGGCAACTCAGGGCAGGACGTGTGCCACTCGCCTCCCTGTCCTAGGCTCCGACTGTGCCCTCGGAGCATTACGTGGGGGGCAGGAGTGAGGCCCGAGCCGCATGCCCTGGGAAGTGGAGCTTGGACAGGACTTTGCATGAGGAGTAACTGCAGCCGCCCAAGCAGATCCGCTGCCCATTCTGTCTTGGGTCCAATCCGGAGCGCTCCATGGACCTGCCGCTGCAGGGTGGGCAGGGCTGTTTCTTCCCCGGATCTCAGAGTTTTAGAGAAACCAAGGCTGAGTCTCTGCAGGGCCTGCCGGTGGGGATCCTCTGGACCTGCGGGGGCTGTGTCTGTGCCTGCTCCTGATCCTCTGGGGAAACGCTCGCTTACTTCCAGCCTGGCGGGGTGGTCGAATGGGGTTTCCTCTAGATTTTTTTTTTTTTTTTTTTTTTTACTCTTCTTCCAGCATAGTTGTGGGCTGCGTGTGTTTATTACTTACACATTTGTACAAAAAGCTGCAAGCCATCTTTGTTTCTGACCCCAACAGGGTGAGGCCAGCAGCCTCTTCATGGGCCTAGCTCCTGCATTCTGGGGTTGCTGGATTGTACACAGGACTACCGTAACAGGTGGGGCACAGGATTGCCTTGTGTGTCCTGTATTGACTGCATCATACTTTGGGAACCCATGCAGGTGCTAGGCCCAAAGAGAGATGAGATCATTTTATCAGCACCACCCACAGAGTGCAGCTTAGCAGTTTTTGGACTGGCTGGCTTTGTCTGTGTGGTGTGAAGAGCACAGCATGGATCTTTGCAATGAACAATAAATTCCATGGGTATCTGATGAACGAACGGTGGCAAGCAGGTGCCATGCATATGTTTTTGGAAACAAAGTCTCTGCCATGCACACAATGAGGCAGGGCCTGCAGAACATGGTTGTGTTAGCCATGTTAAGGAGTGACATGCAGCCTACACAGAGAAACACTGACCCGTGAGCTTGCTTCCCAGCGCTGAATATGGAGGGTGTCTAACCAGTTCACATCGCACCTCTGGGCCCAGTGGACATGTGTCACCTCTCTGGACTTGACTGGTGCGTGTCACCCCTTCCAGAACATGGCTGGCTGTGGAATGGGCCAGGGTAGGCCTCATCCTGCAGACCTGCTAGGTCTTGTCTCTGTACCTTGTGCTTCACCACACTGTAGCTCCTGATTGTCTGAAATGGTCCTTGCACCGGAAAGGAGACTGGAAGCCGTGAGCACATGTGCTGTAGGAACCTTGGAGGGGCCTAGCCCTCCCTTCCATTAACGCAGAGCTCACTGGAATCATTGCACTTGTGCATGATGTGTGTTTCCACATAAATGTAGTTGACAGGAGCCGCGAGATGCATCCGATGCACCACTTCTGTCAGTAAATGCAAGACTGGCATGCAAATGGCAGGGCGAGGGCTGGGTGTAGAGCATCTCCCAGTGACCAGGGGCCAGCAGGGGGACGCCCTGCAGCAGACACATCAGAGGCAGTCCCTGTGTGGCAGGTGTGTCCTTGCCCCAGGATTGTGCATGTCTGCAGAAACCTTTGCCTCTTTCCCTGGACACGGAACCCTAGAATTGCAGAAGAGTGTTGTGTGGTAGTTCTGGTGAGGAATTCTTGATTTGGCCTGGCCTTTGGTGCTGTCATTTGAGATGAAAATGGACATTGAGATAGTTCTTTAGATCCGTGGCTCATAGAGGGTGGAGTTATTTCCCCCGACATGCACCTATGGTTGGCAGCATAGAAGCCCAGGCCAGATTTGGAGCACGGAAAGCCGGGCCGTGGGCACCATCCCTGGGCAGCCCTTGGGTCTGGTGTTTCCTCCCCTTCCTTGGCCCCATGCCCTCATTTCAGGGCCATTCTGGGTAGGGCCATTCTCTCTCCTGAGATGCATGGTGCTCATCTCTGTGGACAAGCGAGGGCAGAGAATCTCCAAAAGGACAGAGAAATTTTCTTTGGGACCATGTCTTCTCTGGCCACATACAGCTCAGGGCGTGGAAACAGCTGGCATTCTGCTGTTGTAAAGGGACCCTTTCCTCAGGCCTCCTGCAGGCACAAACACAGGGTGCCCCAGTCCTGTTCTGCCAACCTCTCACTTGCCAAAGCCCAAACATTGTGCATTTGAGTCACTAATATCACTGGGTTTTGCAAACTGTGTTGCAACTTGCTGTCCTGGGCACTAAGGTCTACAGCAGGATCTCCCACGGTTGGCTCTCCTTGGAGTGAAGGGAGCCCCTTCTCTTGTGGATCATGCCCAGGGCTGTGCTGTTAGTGTCTTTGCAAGGGGAGACACAGTGCTTTGCCAGACCGCTTAGTGACAGTTTAGGAATGTCGTCATTTCAGTGCTGTGGCTCATCAACACGCACGTGTTAGGGAGGGTTAGGACGGCAAGTATCCCTAACAGCAGAAGGACACGAGGTGGCCGGGCTGCACTGCCTGGACACCCAGCTGCAGGTGGAGCTCGTTCCTAGGAGAGACTGCAGGGCATTCTAAGGGTGGGAGGCAAAGTGTCTGTTATCCCCTGGGAGTTTGCTCACCAGGGGAACCTGTACAGCTACCCTGTACGTTTCCAGGATCAGAATCCCACAGGGGGAGTGCTGACTCCACCCACTGGGCAGTCGGAGGTGGGAAGGCACATCACATCTTGGCACACGTGCACCATGCAGGAGACCGTTTGGGCTCTTCTGTTAGGAAGGAAATGGGCTGCTGGAGTCTCACAAGCATCTTGAGAAAGCAGGAGTCCAGTGACCAGCCTGACCACAAGGAGTCATCGCTTGTCCCATGCACACTGGGCAGGGCTGGCTGAAGAAGTGGCTCTGGTGTGCTGCTGGGCCTGGCTGGGTGTCTCAGCTGTCAGCAGCCAGCACTGCCGTGGAGGTCACTGGGTCCCCGGTGTGTGGGCAGAAGGCTGCAGTTGCTGATAGCTCCTGGGCACTCACAGCCTGGTGGGCTGCACTGGGCACATTCACGGGGGCATGTGCTGCGCTCCCAAAGCTTCCAACCCAGAGGAGAAGGGACTTTCGGCACGCTCTGCTCCACAGCCTGCTCGGTGCAGAGGCTCTGCTGCTGCAGGGGTCAGGTGGGGTCTTTGGTTCTCAGACACCGGCTCACCCTGACCACTGCCACCCTCTGCACGTGGTCATCTCTTCCAGGTCCTCCTGCTTGTTGAACCAAGTGCTCTGTGGTGGAGTTGCCAGGAAATGCCCAGGCCCTCGTGGACTGCCCAGTAGAGGCCAGCCCCGCATATAACTTCCGACATCTGTGCACTTGTGTCTGTCTTGGGCAAAGCCCTTGTGCCAGACTCTGTGAAGCCCTGCCCCCACCTCTGGACCTGGCTTCCCACAGCCCTGCAGCTTTCCCCTCGGCTGCCTCCTGTGTCTGACCACAATGTGTCCTTCCGAGCAGCCCATCCTGGGGAATGGTCCTAGAAGCTTTCTGAGGAGCTTGTGTGGTCCCCGCATAATGTCCTGCTTTTCCTGGCCACAGGACTCCCATCCATGAAGCGTGCTGGGTGAGGACACTGGCACTGTAACATGCCCCCTGCTTCCAACTGTTAGTAAGAGCCACTTCTGAGGTCCCCAGATGCTTAGGCACCCAGCAGTCCTCAATGGGCCATGTTGAGACAGAGACAGACCAAGCTCACAGATATGAGGAAGGAGCCTCTCATGGTGGGATCCAAGAAGACTGGACAGGCTGAAATGCATGCCCTGCAAGCCCGCAGACCTGCGTCAGGGTCTGCGCAGAACACGGGGTGTGCAGATGCGTCTAACTGGCAATCGCAACTAAAGCAAGGTGCCTGTTCCCGCAAGCGCGAGCACCTTGAGAGGTCTTGCCTGGAATCATGGCACTTGACTTGCTTCTTGTGGCTCTCACTTACTTTAACCAAGAAACACCCACGTGTCTCGCTTGGGCTCTTCTGAGACCCTGGTTAAGCGGAAGCCTTTGTGGGAAATGGCTGAATTCAGGGTCAGGGTTTGCCGTGCCCTCAAGGCTGAGTGAAACTGGGAAACGGCGTGAGGACTTGCGTTCAGCCCTCGGAGGCTGAGAGTAGTGAATATCCTGCTCATGATGCTGGCGCTCCGGGGCTGATGGTTCCACCCTGGGCAAGAGCCCATCCTGGGGAATGGTCCTAGAAGCTTTCTGAGGAGCTTGTGTGGTCCCCGCATAATGTCCTGCTTTTCCTGGCCACAGGACTCCCATCCATGAAGAGTGCTGGGTGAGGACACTGGCACTGTAACATGCCCCCTGCTGAACATCCGCAATTTTATTTTTAAAGCAGCACTTGCTAAAGTCCATTTTGAAAATAGGAACACCGAGTGAGAAGACAGCAGTGATTTTCAAAGGAAAGAGACAAATGGGGGTGTTCTGTGTCAATGCTGAAAACGAAAATGGGTTTTGGGTTTCCTTGAATTCTTTGCAAAGCCTGCTTTCCTCTACCAATATGCTGGGAAACAGTGTTTCCTGCAGCTTCCAGAGAGGACGGGGTAGGACCCTCGGGAGCTCTTCGGTGCCGTGCCCTCTGTGCTTCTGTTGCAGGGCCCTACGTGGGAAACGAGGTGATCTCTATGGCATTCTGGGTGAGCAGACACCGGGCCGGAGCTACTGCTGTGAGGTCTGGTCCGTCCAGGCCCTGCCAACGGCCAGGACTGCCGGGAACCCATTCAGCACAGCTGTGGCCGCAGGGGCACGGGGGCCTGACCCAGAGCAAGGCCGGTGCTAACTTAGCTTCGGTGTATGTCTGGGGCTTTCTGTTATATAAAGGACAGTTAAGAGAAGATGGTAGAAACTGGTTAAGATAACATGGATCAAAAGCCGAATTTTACAGTACCAACAGTGTGGGGAAGAATTTGCGGTTCTTGCAGTCCTAGCGCTAAGAGGCCACCCAGACCTGAAGCAAAGCAAGGAAGTGTTTAAGCATTTGGCATGGTCGGCTCACAGACCCGGTGGGTTCCTACCCTCTGGCAACTGCTGACAGCCCTGCAGGGGGAGGAAGGCTGCAGAACTCCTGTGAGCAGCCTGGGCCTTGCTGGATGTGGCTGACTGGTCGGCCAACGTGGCTGTCTTGAGAGGCAAACTGATCATCACAGAGACCAGCTGTCACAGTGTGAACCGAGGTTGATGGTATTTGGGATGAGCTTTAGGAACTCTTGTGGCTGCCAGGTGGACCTTGGTATGCCCAGGTGGACCTTGGTATGCCCAGGTGGACCTTGGTATGCAGAGGACACTGGTCTCTTGTGGACCTCTCCCTGAGAACAAGATGTGACCCGGCATGTGATTGGATAGAATCCCAGATGGAAGTCATTTATCCGCATATGTCAAAATCTGCCTAAATCAGAAGGTGGCTCCCTGGCTCGCCTGGGGAAGGGGCCAGCAAGGCTGACGGCCTCCCGCGCCTGGCACCAGGCTCTTTCCTGGGCTGCGGGAGGCCTCCCATTGCCCCCTCTCCCTGGCAGGCTCCTTCCGGTGCCCTGGCTGCTGCTGTAGGCCTGTGCACTTCCCTGTTCACTGCAAGTTGTGGCCTCCTGTTGGAGGCTGGCAGCACTCACAGGTGCCCGAGGGGACAGAGGACACCGGCAGAGAATGTAACAGGGAGAACAGCATCCTGGCTGGGAATCCATCTAAGGAGTTACCAGGCGAGGGAGGGGCTGCCCCGGCAGCGAGAGGACGGGAAAAGAGGAGTGGACAAGGAGGAGCTCATCTGGGAGGCCCCAGGTGTGGAGAGAACCAAGTCCCCTACCTCCCCAGGGAGTTCGCCAAGTGTGACCGAAGCCATCAAGGCCTCCTGAGTGAGGCCGGGTGTGATCCTCCCTGTGTGTTCAAGTCCCCGGCTGCTGTGGGGACACAGCCTGGAGGGCGGGGGACCAGTTTGGAGGCCACTTCAGAAGCCTGAGCAGCGGGCAGCCATGCTGAATGGAGCCCTGGCGGGAAGCCCTGTGGGCACTGGGAGTGGCGCTGGGTGCCCTTTAGCAGAGGGAGGCTGAGGAGCAGTGCCGGCACCTCACGGCTGTCCCGCGGCCTCTCTCAGCCCTCTGCCTCTCCTAAGAAGGAACCCCGTTGCGTGTTCCTGGACGGCGAGGAGGGCGGGACTCCGGCTCTGACCCTGACCCAGGACTTCAGGCGTAACCAGAGCCTCTCCGCGGGTTCCAGGTGGTGGTGAGGGGTGGGGCGAGGCCAGGGGGAAAGCGGGCAGAGCATGGAGAGCGGCGGCAGGACCATCTGTTTGTCAAGCCCCCAGAGGCTTCGAGTCGTGTGTCTATGGTTGTCACATGGACGGTGCCTGTGAGAAGAGAACCAGGGCTCAGGACACAACAGCGTGCCAGCTGGGTCATCTGGTGTCCCCTCTTGTCTTTTATAAGAGACAATGGAAAGAACTGTCTCAAAATGACTCACACACACCTGACTTGGCACTTACTAAAATGCTAGTGACACAAAGAACTTTAAAAATCAGTTATCAAGCAGAAAAGTGAACAGCGAGGCCCGAAACGAGCGGTCAGAGATGGCGGGATTTTGCCCGGGCGCTGGCTGTGGGCAGCCGCAGAGCCTGGTTTCCCAGCTGGCCTGCCACCAGGTTCCTGGAGATGCCGTTCTGCCGGAGGCGCAGCCTCCTTCCCTCCCTGCCCTCTCACGGAGGCTCTGAGTTAGCCGGAGCTGGCCAAGGAAGAGAGCTGCACTGCCCCTTCCAGGACGAGGGCAGGCGATGGGGGTGCGCCTGGAGGACAGTCGGGGCTGGAGTCGCGTTCATGGCGCCAGGAGGCTGCTCCTGCAGGAGTGGGTCACCGGTGGCTGAAGTTGCAGAGCAAGGACCGGTGGTGCAGCCATGGAAGCCGCTCAGGGGACAATGGAAACTGCTGGATACTCAGGAAGGTCATCTCCAAGAGCTGCAGGAGGAGTCTCACGCCTGCAGAGATCAAGGACCACTGTGCGTGGGGTTCTGTGAAGTCCGATGGGCTGGGCAGGTGCGTGGCCGAGATCAGGAAGTCTGGTTCTGGTTCTCAGGCCTGTGGTGTCCCTGTGGCTCCAGCTCCAATCTCACCATCCCGACACCATGAATCGCCCTTCAGCGGTCATCATGGTTTGTGGGCAGTGCCTCAGGGGTAGAGAGGAGGGTGTGGGGCCAGACCAGGTTCAGCCTCTCACAGAGACGCCCAGGCCAAGGGCAGCCTGCACAGCGTCCTGCCACCGGGGGGCAGCAGAGGCACCGGGGGGAGTAGATTTAGCCTGGTCCTGACTTTTAGGGGATTCTGGGACAAATGTGCTCTCTGCTGCATCCTCCGCGACAGCCGTGGGACCTGGAGGCCCAGCCTGCTCCTCTGCCTGCACAGTAGGGGAGGAGCCTTTCCCTCCCACCTGAACCTCTGCCAGGTCAGTCACAGAACCCAGTACAGTGCTGAAGGGCCCCTGGTGCAATGAGTGTTCTGTCCATGCCAGCCGCTGTGTGCTGCCATGGCTTTAGGAAGTGCCACCAGGGTGGGTGAGGTCACTAGGAAGCAACACCAATTTCCTGAATGGTCTGAGAGGCCTCAGGGATTGTGGTGACATGAGGGAGGGTGACATAAGACCTGCTCTGCTTGGCTCCGCTGTGCTCCTGACAGGTGGTGGTGGTTTTAACTCCAAATATCTCACGTCAGCCATGCGAACACTGGGCCTCCGCTTCAGAGGTTGTCTTAAAGCATCCAGGTTTGTGAATTCCTAGATGGGTCACAAGCATGTGTTCTCGAGGGCTTTGTCACTAGCAGCATAGGCCAAGCGTAGGTCTTCCTGCCTGTACGAGTGACGAGCAGGGGGCTCACCCGGCCCTCACTTCAGCGGCTGGAGTCCCTGAGTGCTTGGGGGTACTGGTGGAGTGCCCTGGTCAGTGCTGGGCAGTCACAGGTTCTCTAACTCCCATCTAACTTCCCGTGGATGTAAGAGTGGATTCACACATCCCCCTTGAAGTGTGTGCACGTCTTCAGGGTGTGTGCTCAGCAGGGGCTGAGAGAAGGCCGAGGAGGCCACAGGGTCTTAGGAGGCTGCGCTGGGAGCCAAGCCAGAGAGCAGATGTCCAAGGAGGGCAGGTGCTCCGAGAAGAGGAGCAAGCAGCCTTCAGAGCAGGCAAGTGGTTCGGGGCCAGGGGGTTGCCGGGGAGGACCACGTGCCAAGGGGAGCTGAAGCCCGGGCGGTGGGGACAGGGAGGCAGGGGCCGTTAGGTCGCGGCACCCGTCCACCTGGAGACGCCTGGGCGGGATGCAGGGCTGACGGCCTGGTGGGCGCGCGCTACGGTAACTGTTTTGGGTGCTTCTCCTTGGAAGCTGCAGGAGCTGGTGAGGACCTTCCCTTTTCCTCTCTGCGTCCACTCTTTCCCTGGTGGGTCTCCAGGTGGTGCCTGTGCCTGCGGCAGGGCTGTGCAGTAAAACTCAGCTCCGCGGAGCAGGACAGGAGTGCCAGACTCCCACTGTCACCTCCTCCTCAGGGTAAATATTTATGTGGAACGAGGCACAGAGTTTCACCAGCAGAGCAGAGGGGCACACTCTCCGTAGCAACAGGAGCGTTTGTGTATTCACAGTTGGTCTGGAGCGCCCGGCAGGGAGAAGCCAAGACTGGAATTCCCTGTGGCCTGGAGTATTTATAGCAGCGCCAGCTCAGCCTCGGCCCTATTTGGGAATATGCGGGAGGGAGCCCTATCTCAGAGCTCAAGGGCACTGAGTCAGGTGGTGGTGCTGAGCTTGTGTGGCCTGTGAGAGGCGGTAGAGGAGCTTGTGCAGAGCGGGGCCTGCCTGGCAGGATCGTCCTCGGTCTGCGCACCCCACGTGGAAGAGGCTGCAGCCACGGGAGCCACAGCTGGGAACGCAGTGGCTCAGGTGGAGGTCTCCGGGAAGGGAAGCTCCGTGTGAGTTCCACACAGGAGGGCAAGGTCCTGCACCTGGAGGCCCACGGTGGCAGTGACTTCCGTGGTGGCACTCCCGGGAGGGTCGGAGCGCCAGGTGATACACACATTCCGTGACCTGAGGCTAAGCTGATGCCTCGTCACCTTGTAATTTGAATCCTTCGAAACGTGCACCGTCTGTCATCGTGAAGCCTGGTGGACTCACCCTCTGGACCACGCGGGTTTACTTGCCACAGTTCTCCTCAGGGCTGTGTCCTCGCGTGGGCCTCACGGCGTGGGCCGTGTTGGAAGTCCTGACGGTGCTGTGCTGACGCTGCAGGCCATCGTGGAGGGCCAGCCTCCGGGCCGCGTCCCTCACTGTCAGGTCTGGTGTCCGTGGTCCAGTGCCCCTCCGCCTAGGTGTCCAGGTCTGATCTCCCTGTGCTGGATGATGAGCCAGACCCTCCTGGGGGAGGCAGTGAGCTTCAGGGGTTCCCTGAGGCCCAGGCACAAGGACTTTGTTTCCGTTCACCAAACACAGCATGACTGAATACCTACTGTGTGCTCCTCCCGGTGGGGACACCGCGGGAAGACTGGTCCCTCCAGGCGACCTGCAGCAGGAGACCTGCTCATGGCCCCGGGGTGTCGGGCCAGGCTGGAGGTGAGTCCAGCCCCCTCGGTGGGGAAGTTCTACAGGTGAGGAGGCAGTCCACCAGGGCCAGACGGAGGACGGGGTTCGGGGCAGGGTCTCCCCCTGCCTCCACCTCAGTGCCCTTTGCAGGCTCCTCCTCCTGGTGGGGAATCTGGCTCCTCCCGATTCTGACCCTGGTCTTCTGCATCACCCAGGCAGGACTCTAGCAGCCTGTCTTCTCTGCCCCAGACCTCCTACATGCTGCATGTCTGGAAGACCTCACCCCCGGGGCAGTGTTGATGGAGAAGGCTGGAGAGCCTAAGGCCACTGAAAGACTCTCGTTACTGGCACTTCCTGAGAGCACCCAGGAAGCGCGGCCCTAGAGGCGAGCACCTTGACCTGCCCCGTGTTGGGGAACAGCATAGGACGGCTAGTGGGTTCATCCTGGAACACAGAGGCTCCCTAGCAGCCTCGGTGGACTTTGTGTGGGGAAAGCGGCTGGGGTCTGAGTGAGCAGGGGGCAAGGGACGTGGACTCGGGGTGGGTGGATGCTCGCAGGAGGAGAGCTGGAGGGCAGGAGACCGTCACCTGAGGGCTCAGCCAGCTGGGGTGGGGGACATTCTCCCAACTCAGGGCCCCATGCCAGCACCTGGAGAGAACAGCCATGGCACCCTGCCCTGCGATGCTGCAGGGTCGCACCTGCTGGCCGTCCCACCGAGGAGGTGGAGGTGTCCTGAGCAGGTGACCTGTCTGCCTCGTCCCCTGGACCCAGCGCCCACGGTGTGCCTGGCGCTGTGGAGTGGAGCAGCGGCTGGTGCCCTTCTGCCTGGCCCTGCGGTTCGGTTTCACAGGGAAAGCGCGGCATCTTCCTAAGCAGTTGTGGCCGGACCTGGGAATTCACGAGCACGTTCTCCTCTGCTGTGAGCCCCTGTGAGCAGGTCTCCTGCTTTCATTCAGAGTGAATCTGGCCCAGCATTACACATCTCACCTAAAGGTCCAGAGGACACCATACCCCTGCCCCGCATCAGCCGTGGGTCTTTGCTGGGTGATTTTCTCTATGGGGACATTGGCACTGTCTAGAGGTATTTCAGTTGCCATAGCAGTCTCCGCTGTGGAGGCCGGGGCCGCGGAGCCCAGTGCATGGGGAGCCTCCACTGCCCAGCCCAGTGCCCAGGGACATCTGCGTGACATGAAACCAGGTCCCCACAGTCAGCAGAGGACATTGGTGGGTCCACAACAGGGCAGTTGGGCAACTCGAGTGAGTGGACACCAACCAAGCTGCGCACTGAGTTTGTGCTGATGCCTCTTTTCCTGGTGACAGCCCAGGCTGCGTTTGCCCACCAGTGAGGACAGCAACCAGCGCAGGACGACCAGGCTGATGTGACTATGTCCGGGACCCGCCGTGCCCTGCTGCCCTTTGGCTCTCACAGGGGATGTGCTGGCAGCAGACGTCCTCAGGCGAGGCAGCGGCCCCGTGCAGCACCCAGTGCCTTCACGTGGTAGCCCTGACCCCCTGGTGAGGCAGGAGTCGGGGGTCAGGTGTCCTGGTGGGTCAGCTGGGAGGTCACCGCCCATTGGGCCTGTGGTCACATGGATGAGAGAGGATGGTGGTGGCTTCTCTCGAGGCGTGGGGATGCAGCTGTTCCACCAGCAGGGCTCTCACACAATGGGAAGACACCAGGAAAAGCAGGATGTGCCCAGCGTGGGCGTCGCAGAGCTCATGGCCGTTTAGGCAGATGGGAGGAAGGGGCCCTCCTTCTAGAAGCTTCCACAGGAACACCGAGGGGGCCCAGATGCACCACTTGAGATGCCCACCCTGCTGTCACGGCCGGCTCATTCTCCATGTAAGCCCTAACGTGAAGCTTGGTGGGAAAGGCTGACATCCAACAAGCAGGGCCCAGCCGTGCCGTTGGCAGCTCCAGCTCCGTCTCAGCCCGGCCGACCGTGACTGGGGAGCTCAGGGTGTCTCCTTCTTTCTGGGACCCCGTTTTAGACATCTGACACCCAAAATGGAGAGAGCAGCTCTTGAAGCCTTTGAGAAGGAGCCAGGCCTGCTCAGCTCCCGTGGGAGCCGCGCAGGCTCCGCCGAGCGAACACAATGCTCCACGGTCCTCCATGTTCTTTAGATCTCACTCAGAATCGGTGCATTTCATGTCCTCTGTGGAACTGCCAGGCTTTGAACCCCCGGGAAGTGATTGTGGAATGTGTTGGTCTCTTAACTCCATTCCAGCGTTCAGAATCCCAGACATGAAACGGTTTTAGCGGATTTGTCTCTCACATGGTGAATTGGAGAGGACACTGGGAACGTTCTGAGAGTGAAATCGTGGACAAGGCTCCCTGTTTTCCTGTAGGAATCAGTGTGGAAATAGGAGGCACATCCAGGCCTGGACGTCGGGTCCAGCAGCTTGAGTGGACAGTCATGCTATGGCACTGTTAGCTGGGCTGCTTCCGTGAAGTCAGAGCCAAGGATTTTGAATCACGCATTCTCCCTGGTTTCTCGGTTCTCTCCAGGTGAGCACTGGCTGCTGTTTTGGGTGTTGTGAGAGGTTCTGTTGAGCGTGGCTTCAGGTCAGGTTAGCTTACCTTCAAGCAGAACTCTGTGAGCCGAGTTCCTGGACCCTGTGTCTCTGTGTCTTGTTCTTCTGCTGCCTGCTGTGGACATGGCCACCTCAGCACACGTGTGGACGGTGCGGCCCAGCAGGATTCCCTGTGGAAGCAGACACTCAGCAGCTGCAGCCCTGCTCTGCAGGCTCGGGGCTGATGGACGTGGTGCTTTTCCCATGGGTGTCATCTGCCAAGCGTGTCCACGTCCACAGCTCGGCTCTGAAGTGCAGTGAAGAGGGGACCTGGCTCCGGGTCCCCTGTGCGTCCTCCTGCCTGGGGAAAGCCCTGAGGTGTGTCTGCTGCAGCAGGCATCTCGGGGAGGACTCCACTTGCCACAGGCGACTGCTCCTTCTCCGGTGCTGGAACTTGGTGAGGTAGCTCTTGAACCGGCTGGAAACAGTTTTTCTTACTAAATGTCTGAGATTAGACCTTTAACTTTGTGAAACAAGGGGATGTTTGTACTGGTGATCATGAGTTGTGAATTAAGTCCAATGGACTCTCCACACGATTCTCAGATTTCATTCCACAAGCACTGGTGATGTTGGTGAGAACACACGCAGCATGGCAATGGATCACAGACGGAGTCTTGATCTTACCACGCAGCTGTTACTGCTGATCACAGAGATTGGTAGACACGTCAGACTCCCATCCCTGTGACCAAAATACCTGACGTGAACCACTCCGAGGAGGAAAAGTGTACTTGGGGCTCGTACTCTCAGAGGGTCAGTCCACGGTCAGCCGACTCCACCGCTCTGGGCCTGAGGGGAGGCAGCAGGTCGTGGCGGGGGGACGTGGGGGAAGAGAGTGGCTTAGCTCATGTGGCCAGAAGCAGAGAGTGAGGAAGGGACAGATGTGGTCCCCAAGGGCACACCCCAAAGGAGCCACTCCTAGTGCTAGGCCTCACCTCCTACGCGTTCCACTTCCCAGTAGACCAGTCCCTTATGGACCCCTCCGCAGATGAACCCACCGTGAGGTCAGAGCCCTCAGGACTCAGTCACTGACCGGGGTCCCACCTCTGGATGCTGCTGCACCAAGGACAGTCCAGATCCCAACCAGAGAGCAGAGGTTTAGTTACGGGTCAGCCAGCACGCTCTGCGTCAGGACAGCACGGCCCCTCCAGTGGGAGCTGGGTCTCTTCCAGCGATGCTGAGTACCACCTGGTACTCATCAAGTGCTTTGTCTCAAGCATGGCTCTGGCGAGTTGTGGCTTCTAAGAGTGTGCTCACCTGGAACAGATTGTCATTATCCCATTTTTATAAGGAAGAAAACTTGAACTCAGCAGTTGAGTAATTTTCCTGAAATTTATAGATTGAAAGTGGTACAGCCAGGATTCTAACCCGGAATCCACAAAGTCCACAGTCTTTTTTTTCATTTTTAATTTTGAGACAGGGTCTTGCTAAGTTAGCCAGGCTGGCCTTGAGCTTGCCGTCCTCCTGCCCCAGCCTCCTGAGTCTCTGTGATGACAGGTGTGTGCTCCAGTGCCTGCCATTCTTCCTTTAGGTCAGATTCCTCACAGGGAAGCATCTACATGCAAAGAAAGAAAACAAGGCTGTCCCCCAACGGCGAAGCTGACAGGTGGCCGGGAGCTCCCCTCAGCTGAGTGCAAGGCAGAGGGACCTCCCTCTTAACCCACACCCTTGGGTCTAAGCACATCATTTATTTTCTGCTAAATTGTCGGGTCGGTTCTTCCAAACTGCTGGGAGGTTGAAGAGGAACGGTGTCCTCCTGCGTTGGTCTGACTTGCTGCCCCAGGGCACACTCCTTTCACAGGAGCCAGCCCCTCAAAACCCTCTGCTGAAGACCTGGCCAGGCTGCCTGAGTGGGCAGCCGTGGGCTGCTGTCCATTTCCCACTGCCCGACACAGGCAGGGCAGGTGTTCAGGAAGTGGTGCTGATGGCTGGACTCATCAATGACTGGGGACAGGGTCCTCAGAGACTAAAGCCAGGACATTACCAGCTTCAGGGAGGAAACTGACACTCCACAGGACTGGACCTTCTCCATCCAGAATGCTCCTTCTGAAAGTCAAGCCTCACGGACAGTCGGGCACACTGTAGGGTGTGCAGGCCTTGAGCCACACAGTGACTCCTGCTGTGCCTCCATGATTCACAAGCACATCTGAAGTTGACGAGCATGTGGGACTCCTTGGATTCCGGGGGACTGCCAGGGGTCACCAACAACAAGACCAAAGACAGCAGGACACTGGGTACTGATGGGTTCCACGGAGAATCAGTGATCCTGAACTCCTTTGACCTTGTGATGATGCTTCCCTAACAAAGCTAGACTCTGGAAAGGACTGACCCATAAAAAAGTGAAAGAAAGCCTGTGCTCCTGCCCATTCTTCACTATCCCAGTGCACAAGGCCGGGTTCCCAGTCTTATCATCTCTGCTTTCCTGGTGCTGAGCACGTGGGCAGTGTGTCCCCACCAGGGGTCTGAGCTGTGGGGAGGTGTGTCCCCACCTGGGGTCTGAGCTGTGGAGCAGGTGTGTCCCCACCTGGGGTCTGAGCTGTGAGGAGGTGTGTCCCCACCTGGGGTCTGAGATGTGCAGGAGGTGTGTCCCCACCTGGGGTCTGAGCTGTGCAGGAGGTGTGTCCCCACCTGAGGTCTGAGCTCTGAGGAGGTGTGTCCCCACCTGGGGTCTGAGCTGTGGAGCAGGTGTGTCCCCACCTGGGGTCTGAGCTGTGCAGGAGGTGTGTCCCCACCTGGGGTCTGAGCTGTGAGGAGGTGTGTCCCACCTGGGGTCTGAGCTGTGCAGGAGGTGTGTCCCCACCTGGGGTCTGAGCTGTGAGGAGGTGTGTCCACACCTGGGGTCTGAGCTGTGCAGGAGGTGTGTCCCCACCTGGGGTCTGAGCTGTGAGGAGGTGTGTCCCCACCTGAGGTCTGAGCTCTGAGGAGGTGTGTCCCCACCTGGGGTCTGAGCTGTGGAGCAGGTGTGTCCCCACCTGGGGTCTGAGCTGTGCAGGAGGTGTGTCCCCACCTGGGGTCTGAGCTGTGAGGAGGTGTGTCCCACCTGGGGTCTGAGCTGTGGGGGAGGTGTGTCCCCACCTGGGGTCTGAGCTGTGAGGAGGTGTGTCCCCACCTGGGGTCTGAGCTGTGAGGAGGTGTGTCCCCACCTGGGGTCTGAGCTGTGAGGAGGTGTGTCCCCACCTGGGGTCTGAGCTGTGCAGGAGGTGTGTCCCCACCTGGGGTCTGAGCTGTGGGGGAGGTGTGTCCACACCTGGGGTCTGAGCTGTGAGGAGGTGTGTCCCCACCTGGGGTCTGAGCTGTGCAGGAGGTGTGTCCCCACCTGGGGTCTGAGCTGTGAGGAGGTGTGTCCTCACCTGGGGTCTGAGCTGTGCAGGAGGTGTGTCCCCACCTGGGGTCTGAGCTGTGAGGAGGTGTGTCCCCACCTGGGTTCTGAGCTGTGAGGAGGTGTGTCCCCACCTGGGGTCTGAGCTGTGGGGGAGGTGTGTCCACACCTGGGGTCTGAGCTGTGAGGAGGCGTGTCCCCACCTGGGGTCTGTGCTGTGAGGAGGTGTGTCCCCACCTGGGGTCTGAGCTGTGAGGAGGTGTGTCCCCACCTGGGGTCTGAGCTGTGCAGGAGGTGTGTCCCCACCGGGGGTCTGAGCTGTGCAGGAGGTGTGTCCCCACCTGGGG
Source organism: Marmota flaviventris (assembly GCF_047511675.1). NCBI lineage: Eukaryota > Metazoa > Chordata > Mammalia > Rodentia > Sciuridae > Marmota > Marmota flaviventris. The sequence continues at coordinate 144,946,427 of NC_092504.1, read as the reverse complement.
TCTGAGCTGTGAGGAGGTGTGTCCACACCTGGGGTCTGAGCTGTGGGGGAGGTGTGTCCCCACCTGGGGTCTGAGCTGTGAGGAGGTGTGTCCCCACCTGGGGTCTGAGCTGTGGGGGAGGTGTGTCCCCACCTGGGGTCTGAGCTGTGAGGAGGTGTGTCCCCACCTGGGGTCTGAGCTGTGAGGAGGTGTGTCCCCACCTGGGGTCTGAGCTGTGGGGGAGGTGTGTCCCCACCGGGGGTCTGAGCTGTGCAGGAGGTGTGTCCCCACCTGGGGTCTGAGCTGTGAGGAGGTGTGTCCCCACCTGGGGTCTGAGCTGTGAGGAGGTGTGTCCCCACCTGGGGTCTGAGCTGTGAGGAGCTGTGTCCCCACCTGGGGTCTGACCTGTGAGGAGCTGTGTCCCCACCTGGGGTCTGACCTGTGAGGAGGTGTGTCCCCACCTGGGGTCTGAGCTGTGAGGAGGTGTGTCCCCACCTGGGGTCTGAGCTGTGCAGGAGGTGTGTCCCCACCTGGGGTCTGAGCTGTGCGGGAGGTGTGTCCCCACCTGGGGTCTGAGCTGTGGGGGAGGTGTGTCCCCACCTGGGGTCTGAGCTGTGAGGAGGCGTGTCCCCACCTGGGGTCTGAGCTGTGAGGAGGCGTGTCCCCACCTGGGGTCTGAGCTGTGAGGAGGCGTGTCCCCACCTGGGGTCTGAGCTGTGAGGAGGCGTGTCCCCACCTGGGGTCTGAGCTGTGAGGAGGCGTGTCCCCACCTGGGGTCTGAGCTGTGAGGAGGCGTGTCCCCACCTGGGGTCTGAGCTGTGAGGAGGCGTGTCCCCACCTGGGGTCTGAGCTGTGAGGAGGCGTGTCCCCACCTGGGGTCTGAGCTGTGAGGAGGTGTGTCCCCACCTGGGGTCTGAGCTGTGAGGAGGTGTGTCCCCACCTGGGGTCTGAGCTGTGAGGAGGTGTGTCCCCACCTGGGGTCTGAGCTGTGAGGAGGTGTGTCCCCACCTGGGGTCTGAGCTGTGAGGAGGTGTGTCCCCACCTGGGGTCTAAGCTGTGGGGGAGGTGTGTCCCCACCTGGGGTCTGAGCTGTGAGGAGGTGTGTCCCCACCTGGGGTCTGAGCTGTGAGGAGGTGTGTCCCCACCTGAGGTCTGAGCTGTGGGGGAGGTGTGTCCCCACCGGGGGTCTGAGCTGTGCAGGAGGTGTGTCCCCACCTGGGGTCTGACCTGTGAGGAGGTGTGTCCCCACCTGGGGTCTGAGCTGTGAGGAGGTGTGTCCCCACCTGGGGTCTGAGCTGTGAGGAGGTGTGTCCACACCTGGGGTCTGAGCTGTGAGGAGCTGTGTCCCCACCTGGGGTCTGACCTGTGAGGAGGTGTGTCCCCACCTGGGGTCTGAGCTGTGAGGAGGTGTGTCCCCACCTGGGGTCTGAGCTGTGCAGGAGGTGTGTCCTCACCTGGGGTCTGAGCTGTGCGGGAGGTGTGTCCCCACCTGGGGTCTGAGCTGTGCGGGAGGTGTGTCCCCACCTGGGGTCTGAGCTGTGAGGAGGTGTGTCCCCACCTGGGGTCTGAGCTGTGGGGGAGGTGTGTCCCCACCTGGGGTCTGAGCTGTGAGGAGGTGTGTCCCCACCTGGGGTCTGAGCTGTGAGGAGGTGTGTCCCCACCTGGGGTCTGAGCTGTGAGGAGATGTGTCCCCACCTGGGGTCTGAGCTGTGAGGAGGTGTGTCCCCACCTGGGGTCTGAGCTGTGCAGGAGGTGTGTCCCCACCTGGGGTCTGAGCTGTGGAGTAGGTATGTCCCCACCTGGGGTCTGAGCTGTGCAGGAGGTGTGTCCCCACCTGGGGTCTGAGCTGTGAGGAGGTGTGTCCCACCTGGGGTCTGAGCTGTGAGGAGGTGTGTCCCCACCTGGGGTCTGAGCTGTGAGGAGGTGTGTCCCCACCTGGGGTCTGAGCTGTGAGGAGGTGTGTCCCCACTTGGGGTATGAGCTGTGAGGAGGTGTGTCCCCACCTGGGGTCTGAGCTGTGGAGCAGGTGTGTCCCCACCTGGGGTCTGAGCTGTGCAGGAATGTGTGCCCCCACCTGGGGTCTGAGCTGTGCAGGAGGTGTGTCCACACCTGGGGTCTGAGCTGTGGGGGAGGTGTGTCCCCACCTGGGGTCTGAGCTGTGAGGAGGTGTGTCCCCACCTGGGGTCTGAGCTTTGAGGAGGTGTGTCCTCACCTGGGGTCTGAGCTGTGCGGGAGGTGTGTCCCCACCTGGGGTCTGAGCTGTGCGGGAGGTGTGTCCCCACCTGGGGTCTGAGCTGTGAGGAGGTGTGTCCCCACCTGGGGTCTGAGCTGTGGGGGAGGTGTGTCCCCACCTGGGGTCTGAGCTGTGAGGAGGTGTGTCCCCACCTGTGGTCTGAGCTGTGAGGAGGTGTGTCCCCACCTGGGGTCTGAGCTGTGAAGAGATGTGTCCCCACCTGGGGTCTGAGCTGTGAGGAGGTGTGTCCCCACCTGTGGTCTGAGCTGTGCAGGAGGTGTGTCCCCACCTGGGGTCTGAGCTGTGGAGTAGGTATGTCCCCACCTGGGGTCTGAGCTGTGCAGGAGGTGTGTCCCCACCTGGGGTCTGAGCTGTGAGGAGGTGTGTCCCCACCTGGGGTCTGTGCTGTGAGGAGGTGTGTCCCAACCAGGGGTCTGAGCTGTGGGGGAGGTGTGTCCCCACCTGGGGTCTGAGCTGTGCGGGAGGTGTGTCCCCACCTGGGGTCTGTGCTGTGAGGAGGTGTGTCCCCACCTGGGGTCTGAGCTGTGCGGGAGGTGTGTCCCCACCTGGGGTCTGAGCTGTGAGGAGGTGTGTCCCCACCTGGGGTCTGAGCTGTGGGGGAGGTGTGTCCCCACCTGGGGTCTGAGCTGTGAGGAGGTGTGTCCCCACCTGGGGTCTGAGCTGTGGGGGAGGTGTGTCCCCACCTGGGGTCTGAGCTGTGCGGGAGGTGTGTCCCCACCTGGGGTCTGAGCTGTGGGGGAGGTGTGTCCCCACCTGGGGTCTGAGCTGTGGGGGAGGTGTGTCCCCACCTGGGGTCTGAGCTGTGAGGAGGTGTGTCCCCACCTGGGGTCTGAGCTGTGAGGAGGTGTGTCCCCACCTGGGGTCTGAGCTGTGAGGAGGTGTGTCCCCACCTGGGGTCTGAGCTGTGAGGAGGTGTGTCCACACCTGGGGTCTGAGCTGTGAGGAGGTGTGTCCCCACCTGGGGTCTGAGCTGTGGGGGAGGTGTGTCCCCACCTGGGGTCTGAGCTGTGAGGAGGTGTGTCCCCACCTGGGGTCTGAGCTGTGGGGGAGGTGTGTCCCCACCTGGGGTCTGAGCTGTGAGGAGGTGTGTCCCCACCTGGGGTCTGAGCTGTGAGGAGGTGTGTCCACACCTGGGGTCTGAGCTGTGAGGAGGTGTGTCCCCACCTGGGGTCTGAGCTGTGAGGAGGTGTGTCCACACCTGGGGTCTGAGCTGTGGAGTAGGTATGTCCCCACCTGGGGTCTGAGCTGTGCAGGAGGTGTGTCCCCACCTGGGGTCTGAGCTGTGCAGGAGGTGTGTCCCCACCTGGGGTCTGAGCTGTGAGGAGGTGTGTCCCCACCTGGGGTCTGTGCTGTGAGGAGGTGTGTCCCCACCTGGGGTCTGAGCTGTGCAGGAGGTGTGTCCTCACCTGGGGTCTGAGCTGGTGTGTCCCCACCTGGGGTCTGAGCTGTGAGGAGGTGTGCCCCCACCTGGGGTCTGAGCTGTGAGGAGGTGTGTCCCCACCTGGGGTCTGAGCTGTGCGGGAGGTGTGTCCCCACCTGGGGTCTGAGCTGTGAGGAGGTGTGTCCCACCTGGGGTCTGAGCTGTGAGGAGGTGTGTCCCCACCTGGGGTCTGAGCTGTGAGGAGGTGTGTCCCACCTGGGGTCTGAGCTGTGAGGAGGTGTGTCTCCACCTGGGGTCTGAGCTGTGAGGAGGTGTGTCCCACCTGGGGTCTGAGCTGTGAGGAGGTGTGTCCCCACCTGGGGTGTGAGCTGTGGAGCAGGTGTGTCCCCACCTGGGGTCTGAGCTGTGCAGGAGGTGTGCCCCCACCTGGTTCTGCGGCAGCCCCAGTGCCGTGCTGGGAGAGCACTCTTGCAACAGGGGTCACTTGCACACTCTCCAGGTCTTCTGCTGCGGTGGGCAGCACCCTTCTGCAGGTGCAGACTAACATGCAGCTACTCACCTGGGCGCAGGGAAGGGGAGGGCAGCTCACATCTGCAGGGCACCTCCCCAGCTGCTGGCCCTGTGTCAGCTCACTGAGCCTCAGGATGGACGTATGAGGCAGGTGTGATGATGTACCCACTTAGAGGGGGCAGCTGAGGATGGTTCATGGCCCACAGTCGCACAAGAGTAACAATGACACTGTGGCCAAATACCCGACAAGGACAACTCAGAGGAGGAGAATTTCATTTGGTGCTCGTGGTTTCCGAGGTTGACTTCGGCTGTGGGGCCGAGGTGAGGCAGCACATAGTGGAGGAAGGGTGTGGAGGAGGAAGATTGCTTAGGTAATGGCGGGGTCAGGAAGCAGAGAAAGAGAGGAAGGGGCCTCATGGCCCCCGTGGTGCTCCTGCTCTGGCCATGGCCACCCAGTCAGACCATGGGAACCAGGACAGACAGATTAGGCTGTAGTTCTCATAATCAAGTCATGCCACCTCTGAGGAGTCCTGCATTAACAGGAGCCTCTGAGGACGCCACATAGAAGACCGTAACGTCGCACCCCCGCTCCCCAAAGCTCATGTCCATCTCACAGTGCAAAAGGCGCTGAGCCTGTCTTCCAGAGTCCCATGGTCCTGAGAGTTTCAGCACCACCCAAAGGCCAAGTCCAGAGTCTCCCCTGAGACCCAAGGCAAGCTTTTTTTCTGTGAACCCCTGAAAAGGTCAAGGCAAGTCCAATATCCCCAGTATCAGAGCTCTGCTGCAGGGTCACCTGCAGGTGTGCTGACTTGGGGTCAGGGTACCTGTAGTGGGGGGCTGGGAGAGCTCTGCTGCACAGGTCACCTGCAGGTGTGCTGACTTGGGGTCAGGGTACCTGTAGTGGGGGGCAGGGAGAGCTCTGCTGCACAGGTCACCTTCAGGTGTGCTGACTTGGGGTCAGGGTACCTGTAGTGGAGGGCTGGGAGAGCTCTGCTGGGTAGGGTCACCTGCAGGCGTGCTGACTTGGGGTCAGGGTACCTGTAGTGGGGGGCTGGGAGAGCTCTGCTGCACAGGTCACCTTCAGGTGTGCTGACTTGGGGTCAGGGTACCTGTAGTGGGGGGCTGGGAGAGCTCTGCTGCAGGGTCACCTGCAGGTGTGCTGACTTGGGGTCAGGGTACCTGTAGTGGGGGGCTGGGAGAGCTCTGCTGCACAGGTCACCTTCAGGTGTGCTGACTTGGGGTCAGGGTACCTGTAGTGGGGGGCTGGGAGAGCTCTGCTGGGTAGGGTCACCTGCAGGCGTGCTGACTTTTGGTCAGGGTACCTTTAATGGGGGGCAGGGAGAGCTCTGCTGGGTAGGGTCACCTTCAGGTGTGCTGACTTGGGGTCAGGGTACCTGTAGTGGGGGGCTGGGAGAGCTCTGCTGTGTAGGGTCACCTGCAGGTGTGCTGACTTGGGGTCAGGGTACCTGTAGTGGGGGGCTGGGAGAGCTCTGCTGGGTAGGGTCACCTGCAGGTGTGCTGACTTGGGGTCAGGGTACCTTTAGTGGGGGGCAGGGAGAGCTCTGCTGCACAGGTCACCTTCAGGTGTGCTGACTTGGGGTCAGGGTACCTGTAGTGGGGGGCTGGGAGAGCTCTGCTGGGTAGGGTCACCTGCAGGCGTGCTGACTTTTGGTCAGGGTACCTTTAATGGGGGGCAGGGAGAGCTCTGCTGGGTAGGGTCACCTTCAGGTGTGCTGACTTGGGGTCAGGGTACCTGTAGTGGGGGGCTGGGAGAGCTCTGCTGTGTAGGGTCACCTGCAGGTGTGCTGACTTGGGGTCAGGGTACCTGTAGTGGGGGGCTGGGAGAGCTCTGCTGGGTAGGGTCACCTTCAGGTGTGCTGACTTGGGGTCAGGGTACCTGTAGTGGGGGGCTGGGAGAGCTCCGCTGCAGGGTCACCTGCAGGTGTGCTGACTTGGGGTCAGGGTACCTTTAATGGGGGGCAGGGAGAGCTCTGCTGCAGGGTCACCTGCAGGTGTGCTGACTTGGGGTCAGGGTACCTGTAGTGGGGGGCAGAGAGAGCTCTGCTGTGTAGGGTCACCTGCAGGTGTGCTGACTTGGGGTCAGGGTACCTGTAGTGGGGGGCAGGGAGAGCTCTGCTGCAGGGTCACCTTCAGGTGTGCTGACTTGGGGTCAGGGTACCTGTAGTGGGGACCAGGAGAGCTCTGCTGTGTAGGGTCACCTGCAGGTGTGCTGACTTGGGGCCAGGGTACCTGTAGTGGGGGGCAGGGAGAGCTCTGCTGCAGGGTCACCTTCAGGTGTGCTGACTTGGGGTCAGGGTGCCTGTAGTGGGGACCAGGAGAGCTCTGCTGTGTAGGGTCACCTGCAGGTGTGCTGACTTGGGGCCAGGGTACCTGTAGTGGGGGGCAGGGAGAGCTCTGCTGCAGGGTCACCTGCAGGTGTGCTGACTTGGGGTCAGGGTGCCTGTAGTGGGGGGCTGGGAGAGCTCCGCTGCAGGGTCACCTTCAGGTGTGCTGACTTGGGGTCAGGGTGCCTGTAGTGGGGGGCTGGGAGAGCTCTGCTGCAGGGTCACCTGCAGGTGTGCTGACTTGGGGTCAGGGTGCCTGTAGTGGGGGGCTGGGAGAGCTCTGCTGCACAGGTCACCTTCAGGTGTGCTGACTTGGGGTCAGGGTACCTTTAATGGGGGGCAGGGAGAGCTCTGCTGGGTAGGGTCACCTTCAGGTGTGCTGACTTGGGGTCAGGGTACCTGTAGTGGGGGGCTGGGAGAGCTCTGCTGCAGGGTCACCTTCAGGTGTGCTGACTTGGGGTCAGGGTACCTGTAGTGGGGGGCTGGGAGAGCTCTGCTGGGTAGGGTCACCTGCAGGTGTGCTGACTTGGGGTCAGGGTACCTTTAGTGGGGGGCAGGGAGAGCTCTGCTGCACAGGTCACCTGCAGGTGTGCTGACTTGGGGTCAGGGTACCTGTACTGGAGGGCTGGGAGAGCTCTGCTGGGTAGGGTCACCTGCAGGTGTGCTGACTTGGGGTCAGGGTACCTGTAGTGGAGGGCTGGGAGAGCTCTGCTGGGAAGGGTCACCTGCAGGTGTGCTGACTTGGGGTCAGGGTACCTGTAGTGGAGGGCTGGGAGAGCTCTGCTGGGAAGGGTCACCTGCAGTGTTTTTCCTTTTACCATGTCAGGATCAAAGATACAGACCTGGAATACTTGCTGTCCGCCCTGCACCTCACCCCCTGGTTACTGAGGTCTGACCCTAAATTTAACTTCCGAGGTCTGCTGAGTGTCAGTTTGCTAATACGTCTCAATATTATCCTCCGTAGGCTGGAGAGCAAGTGTGGAAGGAAGAGCCACCTCTGCCATTTCAAACACTTGGCACACAACCAGTTTCTGCTCTTGGTCTTGCCCTGCGCTCACCTAGGAGACATATGAGGGTGGTCAACCTGATTGTTCCCAACAGTCCCAAGCCAAGATGGCAGGAACAGAGGCTGTGACAAGATCATGGTGAGCACTTGTTTAACCAAGGAGTGCCCGTTGTACACACGCCAGGCAAAGCCAGTGCAGAGAAACCAGGTGTAGAGACTCACCAACAGCAGCCTCTTCCTGGTCCCTGGGGCCACTGCCCTTTGTGGTCACCACTGCCCTCTCTGGTCACTTGCTTCTCTCTGTTGAGTCTCCTGGCTCTCTTCTTGCCCTTTGTCTTCTCTGCACTCCCTCTGGGTGAAGGGGGTTGACCCACCAAAGAGACAGAGAGCTGTGGATTTTTCTTACTAGGGAGAGCTGTCTTTGCAGATTTAATTAAGGTAAGGGAATTAAGTGATGAGATCCTGGACTATGCAGGTGGACCTAAACCCAGCGACAGGTGTCCTCATGAGAGCCCAGATGGAGAAGGCCCTGTGCCTCCAGAAGCCAAGCAAGGAGTTCTGTGTGGCCCAGTCCAGGACGACAGAGGCCACACAGGGGGAGGAAGGCAGAAGCAGATTTGTCCCCAGCCTCAAGGGCCAGCAGCCGTGCCAAGCCTTGGTGGTGGCTTCCAGAGCCGCAAGAGAATGAGGGTTTGAAATGGAAACAGCTGATTTGTGGTCATTTGTTCCAGTGTTCACAGGAGGGAATCTCAGATCTCTGCGTCCATCAGGTGGAGGACTCCTGGATTTCCTTTGCCAGCCCTGGCTTCCCAGAGCACCCTGCTCACCCACTCACTGCCCTTCTGCAGTGCTGAGCCGGTCTTTCCCAGAGCCAGGCACGTGTTCTCCTGTGGGCTGGAACCTTCTCTCCTTCTCGGCACCTGTCTTCTCAGCTCAGGTGTTAGAGAGGCAGTACCAGGCTCCCTGAAACAGCCCCAGTCCTGCCCCAGGTGCCCACCACTTAAATTCACCTGCGTCTTCTGCCCTTACCTGACTTCCTTCCTCAGACCTGTGCACCTCCCCAGGGCCGTGTCCTTGCCGTGTGCCCCACCTGGACTAGTGCAAGGCGGAGCAGGCGTTCAGCGAGCCCCAACAGACTCTGGAACACACGCAGGGCAGCAGAGGCTGGTGCAGTGCTCCACAGTGCCAGCAGGCGCGTCACCAGGGAGGCCGACTCCTTTCTCACCGGCTGCCCAGGCTGCTTGCCCGGGTGTGATCTTACCTGAGCCTGCCCTCTGTGGACACAGCTGACCTTGGGGAGTAGCCAGCTGTGGTTGTAGGCTTGAAGCCTCTACCTAGAAGCAGTAGGGTCCTGAGAGCAGGTGAATGCGCAGGGGGCCAGGGCTTTCCCCTGGGAGAGCCTGCTGTCAGGAGCGAGAGGAGAAAGAGCCACTGTGAGAGCAAGTGGAGAGGAGGTGCTATGAGAATAAAGGGAAAGAAAATCTGTGGGCCCACGTCCAGCGAGGGGAACCGTCCAGCAAGGGAACTGTTCGTCTTGTGCCCAGAGCGAAGGGCAGGTTTTCCTTTTGTTTATTAACAAATAGCCAAAACTTTTCTGGCAAAGCAAAAATAACTTCAAGTATAAATGTAATAGGGAAGGCAACAAAGGGAACAAACAGAGGACGAAGCTGAGCGCATTGGGACGTAGCACAATAATGAAAATGTTCAGATCTTGCTCTGTGGAAATGTTAACCTGCCATGCGAATTTCCGTTTTATAAAGGGGTTCAGAAAAATCCTGACATCTTCAAGCTTCCCAGCATCTCTGACTTACTAGGGGAGAGTGCTGGAATAAAGTTGTCTTTGTTCCCTTTGGTCCGTGTGGAGTGGTTGAGAAATCTTGGGGGAGGTTGGCAAAACCCTACTGGCACAAGCTCCCTCTGCCCCACGCTGATCCAGGCTGCTTCCATGTTTGGAAGTGGTCTCTCTGCGTTTCTTGTTGGCAGGCCGTGTCCTTGGAGCATGACAGGCACATTTCCTGTCACTGCCCATCGGCCGCGATGCTGGCCCCCGGGAATGTGAGGTCTGTGTGTGCAGAAGCTGGGGCAGGGCAGTGGGGGAGGGTTTGCCTGTGGGTGCGACCACTGTGTGGGAGGCACGTCGTGTCCCCGATGTGCAGGGTGAAGGGCAGAGAGACGTTGGGAGCCAGCAGAGAGTGAGCGCTGGGCCTCTCCGGGGTGAACCGGTGTTGACTGTGTGCCAGGGAGGAAGCTCTACTGCTCTCTCTCGGTGGCAGAGTACATTTTTTTTTTTTTTTTTTTTTTTGCCTCTAATCAGGTACTTTCCACTAGGCAAATACCAATCCCACTAGGTCATCAGAGGAGGGTGCAGGGCAGGGATTTCTACCCTGTATAAGTGTGTTTCCAGGGTGATCAACTGTCATCGTGGTGGGTTAGCCGAGGGGCATCTTCCTGCAGGGCACCAGGCTAATGGTGGCCATTTGACTGACTTATGACAAGAGGCCAGTATCTGCAGTTTCAGTGCTGAGTGAAGAAAACTCCAACAAAGAAAACTCACAACATTGGATCTTTTTGTAGAGACTGGCCCAAAAATTTATTTCTAAGATTTGCAAATTTAACTTAAAGAATTCAGATTTTACTTATTCTTTCCTTGATCAAATACATAGGAAAAGGAGGGTCAACTGACATTTTTATCAGTATAATTAAATGTGTGACTTATTTCTAGAGACCCTAAAGCCTTTGTTGTGGGACATGCCTCAGATCCTAAGGACCTGCACTAAGCCTTTTGCAGAAGGACCTGGAAACTCATGCTCATGGCCAGCCGATGCCGGCAGGCAGACTGGAAGCGTACAGAGGCCAGACTGTGCTGAGGCATTCCGTCCTTGACACACATGCACTTCCACGAGGCTGGCCCGGGGGGCCAGGCAGTCCCTGAGATGCCCACCATCCCCACCGCTCATCTGCCTCTGGTCCACTGGACCAGATCTAGAGCATGGGCAGGTCCCAGGGAACCTCCTGGCCCCTGAGACCCGGCTAAGACCAGAGCAACTCCCATTCGGCCTGTGGCCACCCAGGCGGGCCCCCAGCGTCCTCTGCTCTGCTCTGCTTTCGGATGCTCTCTGCGTCTCTCTGTCGGGCACAAGCCCACGCCCTACACAGCTCTCCCCTCTCCCACACCCTGTCTGCCCCTCGGCCGTCGTGAAGGCAGGCTGATAATGTCCTGTGGAAGCCTGAGCGGAGTCCGGGTCATGGGGCAGCTCAGTGGTGGAATCCAGAGGGCCGTGTGCGTTGGGCCTGCTGTGGCCTTGCTGGCGCCCGGGGTCCTCCGGCTTCTGCTGCGGGACTCCACTGTCAGCTCCCTGCTGGGCCATCCCAGCGCCCCACCTTCCACCCTGGACCCCAGCTCCCTGCTGGCTGCCTCTGCATCCTTGAAGTTCAAGTTCAGGCCATTTTTTTCTGGATGTAAACCCATCCCAGGGCTCAGGGAAAAGGCCTTCCGTGTCCCGGACCACTCTGCTCTGAGGGCAGCTGGGGTCCCAGGGTTCACATGGAGAGAGTCCTCACTCAGCATCTGCTGTGAGCGGGGCCCTCTGCAGGTCCTGGAAAGAGCCCCGTGGGTCCCAGTGGCCAGGGCCTGCCCCCAGGGATGGCATTCCAGACTGAGTAGGGTGCCAGGCGAAGGTGGAGGGACGCTGCTGCCCTGGAGCAGACTGGCAGTCCCTAGAGGGGACAAGCAGGCCAGCCCGAGGGGCTCAGCGGACAGCAGGTCCTTGCCGACCCTGGCTGCGGGATGAGAAAGGAAACAGAGACAGTGTTTTACTGAGAATTCATCTGCCATGCTCCTCAGCTCCCCTCCTGGTTGCTCAAGCCACCCGGCAGGCAGATCTTGCGGTGGACTCTCTGGGGAGAGGGTAAGGCAGACCCTCCCTCCCTCTGCACTTCTGGGCAGAGCACAGCCCGAGGGTTCTTTGAATTGGTTTCTCTCAGCCCCCTCTGCACCTGCCAGCTCCCAGAGCAGGGCTCTCCTGTGTCTGCCTGGAGAAGGGAAGTTAGGGCCAGGACACCTGGTCAAGATCTGAGGAGCCCTGGGACTCGGGAAGGCCGGGGACCATGAGGGAGCCGCTCCTGCCAGGTAGTGCACCAAAGCCAGCCTGCAGGCATGGCCAGCGAGGCCCACTGGCTCCCTCCAGCAGGACACAGCCTGAGCATCAGGGGCTGTTTGTCTCAGGTTGTGCAACCAGGTAGATGTGGGTGAACAGACGGACGGGGTCCCTGCCTGCCTGCATCCCCAGGTAGGCTCGATGGGCAGCTCTTCCCTGCAGAGCTCTCTGCGACGGCTAATGGCAGAGTTAGGAGCTTTCTCATAGTAGGCACAGGCCTCTGTATCCAGTGACCTAAAATAGCAGTGATGATAGCTAGCCTTTGTGAGCACACTTGATATGTTCCAGACAGTGCACTGTCCGCAGGGATTAACCAGTGAGCCAGAGCAACGTGGGCCAGTATGATTGCTCCCATTTAATATTTCAGAAAACAGGGATGAGATGGTCCGCTGAGCCTCCGAGCTTCAGATCAGAGGCCTCTCACTCTCCACCTGCCTGCTGCCCGTTCTCCTCTCCCTGCCTCCTCCCGCCCCTCTCTTCTGGGCCACAAAGTCCTAAGAAGGAGCCCCTGGTGACTGAGTGGACTCCGCAGCTCTGCTTTCTCTCTGATGCTGGGGCTTAGGAGCAAGGACCCTGGGAGTCCTGGCCTGGGTCCCCACACCAGCTAGAGAGCAAGCCCAGGGGAACTCCATCCAGGGCAGTTCCCAAGAACTATGCTGGAGAGCCTCTGCACAGGAGGCCCATTGCTCAGCCTGGACAGTGGCCTCAGGGACTGGCCACCTTCTCAGGAAATCATGGGGGGATGGCGTTCTTATAGAGTTTGTACAGCAGAGCCTCTGCAGGGGCACCTCTCGATTTGCTTGAACTCCTGACATACACCTCAACACAAGGAGGTCTCTGTCACCATGGACTCACCAGGAGCCTTTGAGCTTGGTGAGCGAGGGAGGGAGTGGCTGGGTGAGGAAGACACTAATCACAGGAGGTCTGGTTTTGGTGGACGTCGTGACATCTAGTGAACTCATCTTCAAGTCAGGTCAGTGGAGTTCTGATGATGGGTGTCCAAAGCCTCTTTGAGCATTTCCTTGTTTGGCCTTGGAAGAATTTGCTCCTGGATCTCAGCCCACTCTTGACTTGAAAGACTACAGACTTGGAACAAAGCGGCCAACTGAGAAACCGCCCAATGGAAACCGAAGCCAGAGGCCCCAGGAGGAGCTCAAAGTGTGTTCTTCAAAGAAGGGAAAAGTGGCTGCAGGGTCAGGGTGATGTCAGCGGAGACCTTGAACGTGCTGATGCCAATCAGACCTTGGAGCTCCAACATACTGACCCTTGCAGAGGCCAAGGGTGTGGTGTGACCACAGCTGCCCCATGCAGGCTCCACAGAGACACCTCTCCCAGGTGCCTGCTGTGCCGTTGGCCACTCTGCTCCCCATAATGTGTCCCAGTCCACACACAGATGCCACCCCCGCAAGCTCAGTACAGAAAAGGAGTGACAGGTTTCCCAAGGTGCAGCCCAGGTCTGAGAGGACCACAGGACTGCCAGTCCCTCTAGTGAAGTTCCTCACCGTGACAGCGCAGGGCTTCAGGAAGGGAAGGGGCTGCACTGTGGTGGGTCTGTGGAAGTCACACAGCAGCGGTGTCTCGACTCTCCAGGGCCAGATGGAGGAGAAGATGGAGGTTTTGCCACTGAAAGCTCCAACCTTGTCCCTGATATCAATTTAATAAGGAGGACATAGTTTTGAGAAAAAGGAAAAAGGTTTATTGCTTTCCTAGCAAAGGAGAGCACAGGGAACTCTGTCCCCAGGCTGTGAGAAATTCACTTGTTAATTTGGGAAATAGTCACTTCCTAGATCTTCCGGGGACACCTCCTTCCTGTGGTGGCTGCGTGCTCAAGGACAGACAGCTCAGCCTAAGATGGAAGGAAGGACTGTCTCCCCAGTCCTGTTAGGGAGCAGGAGAGGTGCACAAGCCTGTTGGAGCTGCTGGGTGCTGCTCAGAGCCGGAGGGGGACCACTGGGCTCCTGCTGGGAACCGGCAGCTTTTCCCAGCGCACCACACAACGGGGCCCATGTGCTCCTCACTCGAGGTTGCTCTCAAAGTCAAAAGCAAACTTTTGCAGAGGCAAGATCAGGCCACTGGAGCCGCCTGCCTGACCCCGAAGCCTAACAGAAACATGGGTCGTACGTAAGTCCAGCTCTGGGCATGGGGCCAAGTGTGGCCACAAGCAAAGCCACCCCCCAGCGGGGTGGGGGGACAGGGCCAAGGTTCTGGACCTTGCAGAGCCCAGGGACCCTAGCTGACATCCGCACAACATGACTCCAGGTCACCACTGTGTTCGTGTCCCACACAGGGACATTTCAGACCAAGTGTGCAGGGGAGAACTCTTCTCTCAGATACTTTTCTGATCCGTGGACTTGAACTGCAAGGCCTGAGGTGCGTGTGGACATCTCATGGCTCTCTGGGAATGTGCTCTGTGCTCAGTGCTGCATCGAGATGGAAAACCGCCTCCCACCTCTTGCCCCAGCCTGTTGTTTGAAGTGCAAACAGTTGCAAGGGCTCTGGGCCTCCTGGCTATCCACCAGCACGGCCTTCACTGCCCCCTGCTGGTCCAATCCCAGTACTGCACCGGAGGGAGGCCAGCTCTCCACGGTGGCCAGGATCACTAGTCCTTGCTGGCCTGTCACAAGGGTGATGCTGTCTGACCTGGAAAACCACACAGGGGACCAGCTGATGGCTTGGAACCCAAGGAGCTGTCTACTCCTGTGAGCAGGGGTCCAAAGCCCTCTGGATGTTCTCTCTATGACATCATCAACATATGGAAGCAGATGTTTATCTGGCAATTGGTTACAAGTTGTTTTATAAACAAAACGTCAGTTATTTTTTAGAACATGAAAAATTAGGAGACGTGCCAACACATGATCTCAGATGAGAACCCGCTTCTTTAAAACCTAGAACGCAGCAAAATAGAGCTGCCTCTGGGGGTCCTTCTGTTTGTTTTCAGCCATCGGACCCTGAGTGAGGGCCTGCCCAGTTCAGCCGTCTTGGTCAGCAGTGTCAGGGCTGGGCCTGCTCCGTCTGCAGGACGTCTGCCTCCGCATGACAGTGAAATTTAAGGACTGACAGCCCTGAGCCTTCCTGAGGTGTGCTTGTGATCTGTGCTCATCCGTTGAGCCAGAGCTTTGCTCCTGAACTGTAAATTGCCCGCAGATTCATCCTCTTAGCAAGTACATGTCAGATGTCACCCATGTACCAGGCACAAACGTGCAGAGGAGTAAACTGTACTTCTCTGCCAGGTGCTCATGGCTTTGCATGAAACAGATAGATGTTTTATTTTAAAATTCCCAAGATTGTGCTTCCAGGTGTCAATCAAGAGCTCCTTGGTGGTTCTGATGAAGGCCAGCGACACAGACATCAGGTACAGTCTGTCTCTCAGTACTCTAATGGAGTAGGAAGGTGTTTAGTAGCCCTCTTTTTTCCTTCTATACATCTTTTAATAGTCTGATGCCTCCCTTGGATCTGATGTGTACGTGCATTCACCCTAACCAGCATCTCCAATCTCAGGTCTTTTTTCGAATCACAGCTATTCTTCCAGATGCATCTGCCCTGGTTTTGTTATTGTAGATGTGAGGAACAACAGGAGGAAATCAGTCCTGCTCTGATTTGTGTTGGGACACCTTTGGCACTTGCCCTCCAGGAGGTGTCTCTGGTGGGTAATTCCAACATTAAACAAGCTAGAACACAGTGATCCTATTTGGCAACTTGGTTACCGAGCATATGTTTTGTAAACACAGCAATTACACCAGGGTTTCTCTGGAAGTCCCCACTTGCCCATAGTGACCGGAAGCTACTGCTCACTGCTAAAGCCTCAGCAACATTTTCACCTTGTTATGGCCTAGGAGAAATCAGTTGATTTGTTGTTTGCATAAACATTTTCCAGGATTAAATCACTGAGGTTGTACTGTGTAGCTTGGGGCTTAGGAGGCCTTTTCCTATCAGCCTTGATGGAGGCCCCAACCTCTCCAGAGCTGAGCCGGGAGTGTCTCCAGGCCAGGTCCGCAGGTCTGCAGGTCCACAGGTCCACATGGAACAGAGCCGTCTGACTCCTGTGCAGGCAGCTCCTTTCAGTCTCCTCAACTCATTGCAAGAGAGAGGCTGACGGGGCTATAGCCTCTTACCCCGCCCGTGCACACACACCCAAAACTGTGCTGATAGAAACCTGATTGTGTTAAGGAATATTTTAGGAGAATAATTACTACATTTATATACAATAAACATTGTGAGATCTTAGGGGAAAATAATTAAAATTCTTGTCTGTCTTTTAAACTCCAAACTGGTTGAGAAAGAGGCCAGAGTTAGATATAAACATATGGAGCTAAAAAAAAAAAAAAAAAAAACCTAAGTTTGTCAGTGGTCAGGTTGGTTTGGAGAAAATGTTTGCTGACCACGTAGTTTAGCCTTCCTTTTAAGAAGGGGAATCTTATCCCCTTCATCTCAGAAGCCTTTGATATGCAGAGCTTATTCACCCAGAAGCACTGCAGCACATAGTGGGTGCTTTAATACTCCTTGGCAATAAATGAATGGGTGACAATCAAAAGATTGCTTTTTTTTAAAAACAAAAAACAGGGAGGCTCTGATGTAAGTTCTGGAGGACGTGGAATCTTTTATTTTATCTTTTCCCCTGGTGAACTGGCCGCCTGACTTTCCAGCTGTGTGATCTGGGGGGTGCTGGGGTGGCCTTTGGCAGCATGACATGGTGCCATCTTAAAATGCAACCTGTTCTTCTTTGGTGGGAAGATGGGTATGGGCCTAAGGCAGCTTTTTAGCTCAGGTAGGTTGACCGACTGCTGATGAGTAACTGACACCAATAAACCGAGGCATTCATTAAGCTGAAAGCAGAGAACAGTGCGAGTCCACCCATGACTCTGAAGACCAAGCCCATCACGCTGTGGCTACGCTCAGCGTTCTCCAGACTGCAGAGGGCTGGGCTGTCCATCTCTCAGCCCCTGGAGGCTGATGGCTGGATCAGCAGAGGGCTGGGCTGTCCATCTCAGCTCCTGGAGGCTGATGGCTTAGGGCAGCAGAGGGCTGGGCTGTCCATCTCTCAGCTCCTGGAGGCTGATGGCTGGAGCAGCAGAGGGCTGGGCTGTCCATCTCTCAGCTCCTGGAGGCTGATGGCTGGAGCAGCAGAGGAATGGGCTGTCCATCTCTCAGCTCCTGGAGGCTGATGGCTGGATCAGCAGAGGGCTGGGCTGTCCATCTCTCAGCTCCTGGAGGCTGATGGCTTAGGGCAGCAGAGGGCTGGGCTGTCCATCTCTCAGCTCCTGGAGGCTGATGGCTGGATCAGCAGAGGGCTGGGCTGTCCATCTCTCAGCTCCTGGAGGCTGATGGCTGGAGCAGCAGAGGAATGGGCTGTCCATCTCTCAGCTCCTGGAGGCTGATGGCTGGATCAGCAGAGGAATGGGCTGTCCATCTCAGCTCCTGGAGGCTGATGGCTGGAGCAGCAGAGGGCTGGGCTGTCCATCTCTCAGCTCCTGGAGGCTGATGGATTAGGGCAGCAGAGGGCTGAGCTGTCCATCTCTCAGCTCCTGGAGGCTGATGGCTTAGGGCAGCAGAGGAATGGGCTGTCCATCTCTCAGCTCCTGGAGGCTGATGGCTGGATCAGCAGAGGGCTGGGCTGTCCATCTCTCAGCTCCTGGAGGCTGATGGCTGGAGCAGCAGAGGAATGGGCTGTCCATCTCTCAGCTCCTGGAGGCTGATGGCTGGATCAGCAGAGGAATGGGCTGTCCATCTCAGCTCCTGGAGGCTGATGGCTGGAGCAGCAGAGGGCTGGGCTGTTCATCTCTCAGCTCCTGGAGGCTGATGGATTAGGGCAGCAGAGGGCTGAGCTGTCCATCTCTCAGCTCCTGGAGGCTGATGGCTTAGGGCAGCAGAGGAATGGGCTGTCCATCTCTCAGCTCCTGGAGGCTGATGGCTTAGGGCAGCAGAGGAATGGGCTGTCCATCTCAGCTCCTGGAGGCTGATGGCTTAGGGCAGCAGAGGAATGGGCTGTCCATCTCAGCCCCTGGAGGCTGATGGCTGGAGCAGCAGAGGGCTGGGCTGTCCATCTCTCAGCTCCTGGAGGCTGATGGATTAGGGCAGCAGAGGGCTGGGCTGTCCATCTCAGCTCCTGGAGGCTGATGGCTTAGGGCAGCAGAGGGCTGGGCTGTCCATCTCTCAGCTCCTGGAGGCTGATGGCTGGATCAGCAGAGGGCTGGGCTGTCCATCTCTCAGCTCCTGGAGGCTGATGGCTGGAGCAGCAGAGGGCTGGGCTGTCCATCTCTCAGCTCCTGGAGGCTGATGGCTGGAGCAGCAGAGGGCTGGGCTGTCCATCTCTCAGCTCCTGGAGGCTGATGGCTGGAGCAGCAGAGGGCTGGGCTGTCCATCTCTCAGCTCCTGGAGGCTGATGGCTGGATCAGCAGAGGAATGGGCTGTCCATCTCAGCTCCTGGAGGCTGATGGCTGGAGCAGCAGAGGGCTGGGCTGTCCATCTCTCAGCTCCTGGAGGCTGATGGCTTAGGGCAGCAGAGGAATGGGCTGTCCATCTCTCAGCTCCTGGAGATGGATGGCTGGAGCAGCAGAGGGCTGAGCTGTCCATCTCTCAGCTCCTGGAGATGGATGGCTGGAGCAGTCCTTATGCCCCAGTCTCCTTTTTGGTTGTACCTTGCGATCACCATCTACTCCTAATAAAAAGACTGGGCAGGGAGACCAACATCTCAGGCTGAGCTGTCACTTCCTTTTCTTTGGGGAATCAGGTTGACTTCTAGACTAGAAAACTGGCCTGGAGATGAGAAGCCAGGCTTTGCCTCTTGAAAACATGGTGAGACCTGTGCCTTTGGGTATAACAGCTCTCAGAGTGTAAGAGAAAAGTTTGGCAAACACTGCCTCTTCTTTTCAGTGACCCTAGTCCCTGCAAAAATAATGGCCCCAAATGTGAAACCGAAATAATAATAATAATAATAATAATAATAATAATAATAATAATAATGGTCTGGTGGCCTTCAAGCTGTCCACTAATCAATCAGCTGCTCTCCTTTGGCCACTCCAGGCTAGCTGGGTGCTGACCAGACCTGCCCGAGGTGCTGACTCAGCTCCTGCCATGGTCTCCTAGATGTTGGTAGGTGCAAGGAAACAGCATAGGTGCTGTTTAAGTCACAAATCTTGAGGTCTCTTGCGTCTAGCTCTGTGACCGTGGGAAAGGGACTGAAGTCTCCCTGAGGCTGTTTATTTCCCATCATGTGACGGTGCTTAATGATCTCAGTGTCCTTCCTTTAAGGTTAGAAATGAGTCCCACATCATGTGCATCAGTTTCATTCCCAGAACAAAACACCTGAGAGAACGGCTTCTGGGAAGGGAGGGGATTTATTTTGGCTCACAGTTCCAGAGTTCAGGCTGTGGCCTGAGGCGAGGCAGGACATGGTGAAGGAGGGGGGCGGGGGAAGCTGCTCAGCTCAGGGCTGTCAGAAACCTGGGGCATGCAGGAACCAGGAGTAAGAGACACCTTTCCAGGGCCTGTCCCCAGTGACCCACTTCCCCAGCTGTGCCCTGTGCCCACCTCCCGCAGTCCATTCAGCCATCAGTGACAAATCCACTGACCAGGCCAGAGCATGCATGGTCCACCCCCCCCCTGGACCGTGCCATGCCGGGGACCAACACGTGAGCCGCGTGGCAATCCGGGATCAGGTCCAGGGCGCCCTCTGCCTCCTCTCTCCTCTTAACCCTTTGGTTGGGCAGCAGTGGAGCGGAGGGTGTGGGCACTGTGGAGTGAGAGCCCTGGCTTGCACTTCTGTCCTGCCACTCGTCACCGGTCTTAGCCTTCACAGTGAAAGAGAAGGACTTTCCTGGAGCCTGCCTCAGCAGGGCGTCACGGTGCTTCCTCTGCGTTTCAGAGGCTCCTCATCTGAGCTCTTAGAGGTTCCGTGGGTGCCAGGTGTGGGCACCCTGAGCTTCCTTCCAAGGGTGGGTGGCGTATGAGGAAGCCACAGAGCCCTGCTTGTGACACCGGGTGGCTTCTGCTGTGGGGTCAGGGTGGGTGAGCCTGGGCCCGTCAGCGCTGGCTGCCACCCTGAGAACCTCCTCCTTGCGGTGCAGGCGCGTCCTGCCAAGTGCTCTCCACTTTCTTTTTAAGCTTCATGTTTTCCCTGGAAATGCCGTCCCTGGCATCGGTACTGAACCAGGAGCACCAGTGGGCCCATGTCAGCTCCCTCCCAAAGCTCCCGCCCCTGCAGAGACAGCCACACCTTCATTCTGCCATTTTCTTAACCACCCTTGGGGATTTTAATCAGAATCATGAGTAAGAGAGGCTTAGCTTGGTCCTGAGGCCGCACTGAGGTGGACGAGGCCGCACCAGTGCCGAGCTGAACATGCAGGTGTGGCTGACCACTGCGGGCCCGGGTGCTGTCCCCCAACCGTGCTGAAACGGCACCTTCTGCCTCGTCTGGCTGAAGTGTCCTGTTCCTAGCATCACTGATCCGGTTTATAGCTGAGGACCCGGACTTAAATATCAGAGTGCCACATCTCGGTCACGTGACAGGATTTTGGAAAGGAGGGTTGGGGAGGAGCTGGGCAGTTGTTACCTGTGGTCTTTCCGGGTGCCTTCCTGGGAGGGTGGGTTCCAGCACCCCGAGAGCTGCCGCCCTCCCGTGGGTGAGGGAAGCCCTGTGTTGCCCTGTCCTCAGAGACCTCAGGTCGGATCTCCCTGAAGTCTCCCTGAGGCCGTTTATTTTCCATCATATGACGGAGCCAGGCTGCCCCTGGTGGACCCAGATCATGGGCAGTGCTCTCTCTGTTCTGGTCCCTCTTTGGCTGCCGTTCCCTGGCCCAGGGTGCTGTTCAGAACCGTGGACTCCTGCCAGAGCCAGCCAACCTCCTTCTCCGTGCACCTGCACCATCGTGACTTGCTCTCCACCTCCGTCCCCAGCTGTGTGTGGCCCCAGCTTCCCTTTATCTCCTCCCCTCACTTGGACACATTCCCCGGGTTGGCCCTCAAATGCAGTCAGTACTGGGCATGGCAGGCAGCACTGGGGTCTGGGGGCTCGTCCTCCAGTGCCCATGGATGTCCCCTCTCATTCCCTGTTTCTTCAGTAACATGGCCGTGACTCTGGCTGGGTGTGCTGCTGCCACTCCCACATCCAGTCACAGCTGGCCTTCCACCTGTCTCCTTTCTCCTCCCTCTGGGCTGGTACTGGCCAGCTCTAGCCCTGGCCCAGCCCTTCAGGCTCACACAGCTACGAAGAGGTCGCCGTATCCCACCTTCGGCCTCTCGTGCAGTTCTCAGCACCCCGCCTCCTCTCCTGGAGTGTTCGGAGCCACAGCCCTCTAAAACTGCTTCCGTGTGCTTCCCCCTTGCTGCCCACCCTCCCCCCAGCCCATCACGCACACCCTGTGCAGTCCTTGTGGTACCTCTGCCCGGAGGCCTGTGCAGAGGAGGAAACTGGGAAGTGTAAGTGGCTCAGGGTCAGGCAGAGGTGTGGGGCAGAGCTGACTCCTGACCCCAGGCTTCTGAGTACATGGTCATTCCCGGGGTGTCCTGGAGTCTGGACTCGACTCGGATCCTCCTAGGAGTTGCAGCTCAGGCACACGGGCCTGGATGGGGCCCCATCTGCATCCAGAGGAGGACTCAAGTCTCACACAGGGCCACCGGGGGCAGCATGGGCTTGGCAGAGCAGGCTGGCATCCCCTCAGCCTGGTGTCCTGGGCACTGCAGCTCTGAGAATCAAACCAGAGATGGCACTCCTGGGGAGCCCTCTCAAGTCCAGGGACGAAGGGACAAGTGTCTGCTCTTAAGTGTCTTACACAGCCCAACTGCCCAGGGCCACAGGAGTTCTGCATGCTTAGGGACAGAGATCTAGTCCACACGGAGTGGAGTGCTATTAAATATGGCCAGGATGTATCAAGGCACAAAGCTAAGCTAAAATGCAGCCCAGGTTGGGGGCCGGTCATGCTGGTCTGAGGACAACACCCCTGGGAACCCGAGGTTGGCACTCTGGTGGCCCCCTTCCACCCGGGCAGCAAGCTGCCTCTCCATGTGTCTTTTGTCACCTTGGCGTAAATCTAGGGTGGGCAAGAGAAGCTACAGGGAGTGGGTGTGGGATGGCCGCTGTCATTGGAGGCTCACAGCAGTGGCCTCTGGCACAGAGACCAGCCGACTCCACTCACCCCGGTCCCTGACACACTGTCCAAGTGCTGATGAGCAGACACAAGGGAGCAGCCAGGTGGCGTGGCGTTGAAACGCTCTCTCCAAGGCCACTGCGTAGGCTGCCCAAATAGCACACCTGCCAATGACTCTGGGCCCTGTGCGCCCCGCGTTCCGCCTTCCTCTGCATCCTTTTATGGGCCACAGCAGGGCCGTGACAGCTTTTGAAATTGTTTCCCAGGGTCCGACCCTCAGCGAGTCCTGGTGGGACTCTGGATGGGGAGAACAGCAGGAGCTGGAGGCCAGTGGGAGCTGGGGGGGCGGCTGCACAGTGGACGCTCTGCGGGGTCTTCAGGGCCTCTTGGAAACCCTTTCCCCTCCCGAGTCCTTACCTGGTCTCATTGTTCTCTGTGCCTTTTGCAAACCTCCCTCTGGAAGGCAGGTGGCGCCAGCGCTCTGTGGAGAGGCCCAGGCAGGCTCCCCACGCTCCTGGTTTCCCTCCCTGACCCACCCGCCACCCATCCCGCACCTCTGCCCGCAGACCTCTGCCCTCCTCTGCACCCTGGCCCCTGCAGGCCCCTCTCCAGCCCTATCCCGTCTGTTCCACCTGGATTCTCGCAGCAGAGTGCTCAGGGCCCTGCCCTGCACCTGCCCCCCTCAGCCCTTCTGACCCTCACGTCCCCATCAGGTGGAGCATCCTGCAGCCCCTTCCTCGGGGTCTCCCCACTGCCCCGCAGGCCCTCTGCACTCTGCCTCCCCGGTGGCCGTCCTCGCCCTCCTTCCTCCTGGGACTCCGGCCTTGGCCCCTTTGTCTTCTGCTGGTTCTCCCTGATCCCAGAGCTGCTCCCTCTCCGTGTGCTGCGAGCTGCCCCTCCCACCTGTCCCCGGCTGCCTGGCCTTCGGGAATGCTGTCACCCCGGCCCACCCCAACAGCTCGTCCTTCCGTGTGGCCTCCCGTCTCTGTCCACAAAAGCTCCTCCTCTTCCTCCCTGAAGCCCCAGGTCCAGACTCCAGGCCCCTTGTCCTGCTCACCCACTGCAGCCAAAGGGCCGCAGAGGGCCTCCCGTGCCTCAGCTGCTCCCCGTCCGCCCCTGCTCCCCGCGCACCTCTCCCTTCCCCACCCAGCCCAGCCAGTACCTGGCCTTTAGGTATTTTCCCAAATTGTCCTTCCCATATGAAAGAGACTGGTGACATTAGCTCCTTCCAAAATAAATGGCTGGGAGACGGGAATAGGAGGAAGGGAAGAGTCACAGTGTGTACCACCGTGTTTCCTGGAATTCTGTGCCCTGCTAATATGCTAGCTCCTCAGAAGAATGTTGGTACACATCTATCGAATCCAGTGAACATACATCCTTTTCAATTGCCCTTCTGCTGAGAGGGTGATTACCCATCACCTTCAGAACCAAACCAGACTTCCTCCTCTTGCTGGAAGCCCCAATAACTGGCCCTCGATCTCTGTCCTCCGCTGTTTTCTGCATGCACTCTGCTAAGAAAAACGCAGCAAGGCCTCCCTCCATGTCAGCTGACGGCTTGGGTGGCTGAGTGCCTCTTCCCTCTGCCCGCAGCAGGACCCCAGTCCCTGTGCATGTAGGCCTGTGCCTGAGGGTCCCCAACAGGGCCTGGCTCTGCATAGTCTGTGCACACCTCCTACCTTCACACCCTGAGGGTCCCCAACAGGGCCTGGCTCTGCATAGTCTGTGCACACCTCCTACCTTCACAACCTGAGGGTCCCCAACAGGGCCTGGCTCTGCATAGTCTGTGCACACCTCCTACCTTCACACCCTGAGGGTCCCCAACAGGGCCTGGCTCTGCATAGTCTGTGCACACCTCCTACCTTCACGCCCTGAGGGTCCCCAACAGGGCCTGGCTCTGCATAGTCTGTGCACACCTCCTACCTTCACACCCTGAGGGTCCCCAACAGGGGCCTGGCTCTGCATAGTCTGTGCACACCTCCTACCTTCACACCCTGAGGGTCCCCAACAGGGGCCTGGCTCTGCATAGTCTGTGCACACCTCCTACCTTCACACCCAGAGGGTCCCCAACAGGACCTGGCTCTGCTATAGTCTGTGCACACCTCCTACTTTCATGCCCTGAGGGTCCCCAACAGGACCTGGCTCTGCATAGTCTGTGCACACCTCCTGCCTTCACGCCCTGAGGGTCCCCAACAGGGCCTGGCTCTGCATAGTCTGTGCACACCTCCTACTTTCATGCCCTGAGGGTCCCCAACAGGACCTGGCTCTGCATAGTCTGTGCACACCTCCTGCCTTCACACCCTGAGGGTCCCCAACAGGGCCTGGCTCTGCTATAGTCTGTGCACACCTCCTGCCTTCACACCCTGAGGGTCCCCAACGGGGCCTGGCTCTGCATAGTCTGTGCACACCTCCTACCTTCATGCCCTGAGGGTCCCCAACAGGACCTGGCTCTGCATAGTCTGTGCACACCTCCTGCCTTCACGCCCAGAGGGTCCCCAACAGGGCCTGGCTCTGCATAGTCTGTGCACACCTCCTACCTTCATGCCCTGAGGGTCCCCAACAGGACCTGGCTCTGCATAGTCTGTGCACACCTCCCACCTTCATGCCCTGAGGGTCCCCAACAGGACCTGGCTCTGCATAGTCTGTGCACACCTCCTGCCTTCACACCCTGAGGGTCCCCAACGGGGCCTGGCTCTGCATAGTCTGTGCACACCTCCTACCTTCACACCCTGAGGGTCCCCAACAGGACCTGGCTCTGCATAGTCTGTGCACACCTCCCACCTTCATGCCCTGAGGGTCCCCAACAGGACCTGGCTCTGCATAGTCTGTGCACACCTCCCACCTTCATGCCCTGAGGGTCCCCAACAGGACCTGGCTCTGCATAGTCTGTGCACACCTCCTACCTTCACACCCTGAGGGTCCCCAACAGGACCTGGCTCTGCATAGTCTGTGCACACCTCCTGCCTTCACACCCTGAGGGTCCCCAACGGGGCCTGGCTCTGCAAAAGTCTGTGCTCACCTCCTGCTTCTGCCATCCCCCGCCCTGTGTCACCGCCTGTCCGTGTGCCTGGTGCACACTGCTGCTGCTCGGAGAGGTGCCCTCTGTCTCTCAAGAGACTGACCACTGAGCTCTCCAGTGCTGACCCCTGCTGGAGCTGGTGGTCACACCTCTCAACTGGAGAGGGAGACTTGGAGTTCAACAATAATCTCAGCATTTTTCAAGCTTCTCTGCTGTGGTAAGTGATTATTTTCTGTTGTCGACTTGAGGGTCCTGTAGCAAGACAATGCTGACACTTGCCTAAGTCATGACATGAATCGAGCTAACGTCGAAGCCCTGTCATCCGGCTTGGCATTCCCAGGGGGCACTTGTGTCAATCAGTAAGTTGATCAATTAATCAACAAGTATTTACTGAATGCTGAGAGGCACCCAGAGTGTCTTGCTTAACACCTGCTCCTGGGCGGGGTTGGGCAGAGCTCAGCGCCACTGTGTCCTTGCCTTAACCCTGATCTGGGATCTAATTCTGTACCAGGGCGTCCACGCTTGGCTGCCCTTGTGGCTGTGCCAGGTTGCTGAGCTGTGCTTTACGTGAATATCACTGTGCACCGTGTGATTCTGCGACTCCCAACCAGGTTGAGGGTGGGGTGGAGTGTCCAGTGGTCTTGGCATGGGGTTGGGGGGGTGGAGTGTCCAGTGGCCTAGGTTTGGGATGGGGAGGTAGAGTGTCCAGCGGTCTTGGTTTGTGGTTGTAGGGGCAAAGTGTCTAGCAGTGTTGGTTTGGGGTTGGGGGCAGAGTGTCCAGCGGTCTTGGTTTGTGGTTGGCTGTCCATGGACTCCGTGGATTGACATCAGAAGCTCTACAGAGAAGTCTGTGGCCCTGTGAGGGCACACTGCTGCTGTCACGCCTGGTGCCCTGTCCTTGCCCTGCAGGGCTTCGCTCTTCACCTGAGGGCCTTTCTACTCACCATGGTCACGTGAACCATCCCCTGGCCTCGACCCTTTCTAACACAGGGCAGCTGTAGAGCGCCCTCATGCCACGATCCCCTTTCCAACACTCTCACAGACCCCTGGCCGTCACACTGTGAAGCAGAACCACACGGCCCAGCTCGGAGGCTCACTGGGGCTTGGGTTCCGTCAGCTTGCTGGCCTTGAGCCGCCTGGTGAACAGTCCAGTGTGTTGGAGAGTCAGCCCAGGGGCCCTGGTGCTGGGTGTCCTGCAGGTCAGCACGCACTGCTGCACCTCAGCCCTGCACAGCAGATCCGAGGTCCGGGTGGCAGCGAGTGTCCGCAGGGCCACACGAGTCCTGGAGTATGGACCTAGTGCTGTCTGCCTTCTCAGGAGGACCCCAGAATGCAACGAAGACCTCCCTGAGCTGTGGCGGTGCCCACGGTACCTCTGGGACATGGCACTGGTGGTCTCCAGCTGGAGAGATAGACAGTGGTCTGTGTGGTCCTGTCCAGCCTCCAGGCTCAGTTCCAGCCTGCCCAGACCACTGTGCACTGTCCCTGGCTAACATGTGGCCTCCCACAGCTCCCCACTGCAATTCAGGCAGCATGAGGTACCTGCACTTCCTGTTCTTGTCCCTTCCCACCTTGAGAGAGGGCTCAGGGGGGCTCAGAGGAACCAGGTAGGGGGCTCAGAGGGACCAGGTAGGGGGCTCAGAGGGACCAGGTAGGGGACTCAGAGGGACCAGGAAGGGGGCTCAGAGGGACCAGGTGGGGGCTGAGAGGGACCAGGTAGGGGACTCAGAGGGACCAGGTAGGGGGCTGAGAGGGACCAGGTAGGGGGCTCAGAGGGACCAGGAAGGGGGCTCAGAGGGACCAGGTGGGGGCTGAGAGGGACCAGGAAGGGGGAGTCAGAGGTACCAGGTAGGGGGCTCAGAGGGACCAGGTAGGGGGCTGAGAGGGACCAGGTAGGGGGCTCAGAGGGAACAGGTAGGGGGCTGAGAGGGACCAGGTAGGGGACTCAGAGGGACCAGGTATTGGGCTGAGAGGGACCAGGTATTGGGCTGAGAGCGACCAGTTAGGGGGACTCAGAGGGACCAGGTAGGGGGCTGAGAGGAACCAGGTAGGGGGGGCTCAGAGGGACCAGGTAGTGGGCACAGAGGAGCCAGGTAGTGGGGCTCAGAGGAACCAGGTAGGGGGCTCAGAGGGACCAGGTAGGGGGCTCAGAGGGACCAGGTAGGGGGCTCAGAGGGACCAGGTAGGGGGCTGAGAGGGACCAGGTAGGGGACTCAGAGGGACCAGGTAGGGGGCTGAGAGGGACCGGGTAGGAGGACTCAGAGGGACCAGGTAGGAGGACTCAGAGGGACCGGGTAGGAGGACTCAGAGGGACCAGGTAGGGGGCTCAGAGGGACCAGGTAGGGGGCTCAGAGGGACCGGGTAGGAGGACTCAGAGGGATCAGGTAGGGGGCTCAGAGGGACCAGGTAGGGGGCTCAGAGGGACCAGGTAAGGGGCTGAGAGGAGCCAGGCGGGGGGACTCAGATAAGCCAGGCAGTGGAGCAGCTTCCCTAAGGGTTCCAGCGAAGTCCACCCCCACCTCGTGTGTGGCTCAGAAGGCCTGCAGGGTTGCTGCTGTCCACCAGTGCAGGGTCCTGATGGCTAGCACGCTGGCAGGGTGGTGCTGGGGCTTGGATGGTGGCTGCTCACCTTGTCCCTCAGCCCTGAGGAGCTTGGCTGAGCACTGCCACTCATGAGCTTGACAAAGGGTCAAGGACAACTGAGTCCTCGGCGTCAGAGTGACAGGGACTTGCTGTCCCACTAGAGGGAACGCTCCCTCCAGGTGACCCTGGGAGGCGTCCACGACCTGTCTGGAGACCCAGGGTGGTGTGCCTCCGCAGAGCCAGGGCAGCTGCTCCTGGTGTTGCCTTTGGAGCTGAGGGTGGATCTGAAGGGAGAGGGTCCCACTATAGCTCAGGCAGGTCCGCCGTGCCGTGGCGCACGTCCCACCTTACTCCTTCCTTTTTTAATTCTTTTTTTTTAATTTGTTCTTTTTAGACAAACAGAGTGTATCCTGACGTACTGTACACACGGGTGTGACTTCCCATTCGTGTGGTAGAACACGATGCGGAGCTCCACTGGGCATGTGTTCATGATGAACACGGGGAAGTTCTGTCCGGTTCTTTCCACTGTCTTTCCCATTCCCATCCCCTGCCTTCCCTTCATTCCCCATTCTCTGATCCAGTGAACTTCTCTTACACCACCACCACTACCACCCCTACCCCCCACTGCCATTGAGTGTTAGCATCTGCATATCAGAGAGAACATTCAGTCTTTGTTTTTTGAGGAATGGCTTGTTTCAATTGACTTAGTTTGCTTAGCATGATAGTCTCCAGTTCCATCCATTTACTGGCAAATGCCATAATTTTCTTCTTCTTTAAGGCTGAGTAATATTCCATTGTATATACATACCACATTTTCTTTATCCATTCATCAGTTGAAGGACACCTGGGTTGGTTCCAAAGCTTGGATATTGTGCACCTTACTTTGAAAATGTCCACCTTTGTGATCACTGATTCCAAGTGTGGGTCTCTTGCTGCCTGTTCCATGTTATTCATGACATAGCTACAGGTTGTCCTCGTGACCCACTGGAAAGGAGAGGGACTCAGAAGAGGTGTGTCACAGGCGAAGCCCCAGCTGGATACTGGCATGGCCCCTACTCTGTAGTTCTGAGCCACAGTCACCGTCACTCCCCAGAGGCACACCGCCACTGGCTGGGAGGCCACGCAGATTCAGGCGTGACCCAGCGACCCTGTACAGTGCAGGCTTCCGCAACCCTCCCACTCGTTTCCTGGCAGAAGACACCCTGGGTGTCCTGGAGCAGCCAGACCGCTGGGCACACTGCTGACCAGCTCCCTCGGCCCACCCCTGGGCCTCACCTCCGCGCTCTCTTGCGTCACTAGCCCTGTTCTGTTTCGCTTGTGGTTTTCAGAGTGCACGCCGTCCTGTCCTTAAGGAAACCAGACTGAGAGTTGAGGTTCCGATTCTGTGGGAAGAGGTGTTGACGGTGAGGAAATAGATGTGAGCGGAGGCCGCCCCGCTCCGGCGACGCGTGGCGGCAGTAGGACCATTTCTAGTCCTGGATTTGGAATGCGCGCCCCGTGCCTCACAGGGAAGCGTCAAGCATGGTTCCTCTGGCTGTGAGCCCTCTTAGAAAGTATGAGGATTTGAACTGTCTTTGAAAGTTGGTCAGTGCCCCAGCATCCATCCTGGAGGGGAAGGAAGTCGGTTTGCACTGGGTGGAGGGCTTCCGGCTGCACGTGGCCTGCTCCGCTGCCCTGTCCGGGCTCCCGCCAGCTTCTCTGGTCAGGGCTGAGGAGGCAGCACAGGCAGCCCTGCTCTCCAGGGTCTCCACTCTGCACTCCAACAGAGGGCCGTGTGGGTGAAGACCCTGGAGGGGAGCATGGGTCCCTCCTCCTTCCTCCATTAAGAACAGAATGGACCAGGTGGCCACACAGGGAGCCCTGAACCAGCCAGAGCCGGCTCTGGAACCTGTCAGTGCAGGGAGGGCCCCTAAGGCACCCAGCCTGTGTGGGGAGCTGCGCTGGCCTGTGCTCCTGCCAGGGTCCCTGAGGATGCTCGGAAGTGCCAGGCCTTGAGTCCTGACCGTGTCTGTAGCTCCACAGCTCGGGCGGGGAGGGAGCAGTATTGCAGAGACCTCTGGAGTGCAGCTGGGCGTGCCAGGGCTCTGGCAAGCCAGGACTGGGGTCAGGGCCTCTCGCTGTGACTCAAATGGACTGGAGCCTAATTTGCACCATTCCATAATTGTTACTCCCTGCAGGCCCGAGATCTTCTGAAAGCAGAGAGCATGCTATTTTTGATTTCCCAAAAGAATCTGCCAGAGTCATGGGCTCCCTTTGTTGACTGACAGCAGGCATCACCAGCAGTGACTTCAGCTGCTAATAAAGAACAGCGGATCATGTTCCAAGGAATGAGGGAGCGTGTCATGTAGGCATGCATCCCCAGCATTTCATTGATTCACCAGGATAGAAATATCCTATGGGGCAGAGCGAATGCCCTCACTATCTGGGAATCTTGTGAAAGAGACCAGAAAGGGGAGCTAAAATCAGGGAGCCTGCATCAGGACCAAGCTCCTGTTCAGCCAGGGACACAAGCAGAGGCCAGGTCTGCACCAAGTCCCCAAGTGAGTCTCCAGGCTGCAGTTTCCTGCTGTTGGAGGACTGGCCTGTGCTCACTCACTCATTCACTTACTCTTCACTCACTCATTCACTCATTCACTCACTCACTCACTCACTCACTCATTCACTCATTCACTCACTCACTCACTCATTCACTCACTCATTCACTCATTCACTCATTCACTCACTTATTCATTCACTCACTCATTCACTCACTTATTCACTCACTCATTTACTCACTTATTCATTCACTCACTTACTCATTCACTCATTCACTCACTCATTCACTCACTCACTTATTCATTCACTCATTCACTCACTCATTCACTCACTAACTTATTCATTCACTCATTCACTCACTCACTTATTCATTCACTCATTCACTCACTCATTCACTCACTCACTTATTCATTCACTCATTCACTCACTCACTTATTCATTCACTCATTCACTCACTTACTCATTCACTCACTCACTCACTCACTTATTCATTCACTCATTCACTTACTTACTCATTCACTCACTCACTCACTCACTCACTTATTCATTCACTCATTCACTCACTTACTCATTCACTCACTCACTCACTCACTTATTCATTCACTCACTCATTCACTCACTCATTCATTTACTTATTCACTCACTCATTCACTCACTCACTTATTCATTCACTCATTCACTCACTCACTTATTCATTCACTCATTCACTCACTCACTTATTCATTCACTCATTCATTCACTTATTCATTCACTCATTCACTCACTTATTCATTCACTCATTCACTCACTTACTCATTCACTCACTCATTCATTTACTCATTCACTCACTCACTTATTCATTCACTCATTCACTCACTTACTCATTCACTCACTCATTCACTCACTCACTTATTCATTCACTCATTCACTCACTCATTCATTCACTCATTCACTCACTCACTCATTCATTCACTCATTCACTCACTTATTCATTCACTCATTCACTCACTCACTCACTTATTCACTCACTCACTCATTCACTCACTCATTCAGTCACCCACTCATTCGTCACTCACCCACTCCCTCCCTCCCTCCCTCCCCACTCACTCAGTGACAGGACCTCACCCTTCCTGTGAATTAGTTCTGACCTTACAGACTGCAGGGTCTCAGCTCCCACAGGTCCTGGGGCACCT